>NW_004567110.1:28951590-29042984 GCF_000260355.1 Condylura cristata
CTGCACGGTTGTACTTGGTAACTTCCAGGCACTACTGGAATCATTATCATTGCTCTGTAAACAAAGAATGGTAAGATAGAGGAATAAAGAAACAATAATTTTATTCATTCATAGTTTTATTTTCATTTATAATTCTCATTCTGTGGTTCATTGATTTAATAAATATTACTGAGCACTTACTGCCAGGAACTTAGTCACAGAAGCCAACCTCAAGAGGGAAAAATTCATGAGATTCAGAGTTTGCTCTGAAAAGACGTCCTCCGGGGTGACAGGAAGGTGACAGGAGACAACCCATGCAAGTGCCCGCGGTGACAACCACCTACAAGGGAGGCTGGCAACTGCGTACCATGAAACCAGTACCAGTCACCCCTTTTGCTTGAAAATTCATTCTGAGTTACCCAGTCTTGAGACAGAATCACACTCCCTTCTCCAGTCTCAAGAACCAGAGCAAATCCAGCTATTTTTCTTTCATGCACCTCCACCCACCAGAAAAGAAGAGCCTTAGCAAGCCTTGGCAAACCACTTCTAATGATACACAGCTCTACCCTCCACTTAGACGCTCCTCAACCGCCAAGAACAGAATGGGTCCTCCTCAAAGATGGGTTTCATGCAATTAGGCCTGCTGTGACTACTCATGTGTACCAATTACGGGCTTTATTTACAAAGGACACTGAATGTAGACATGGTGTAGGCACGCCCTGACAGCCACCCTCGGGATCAGTTTAATGTACTGTGTTCCTCCTGTACTTATGTATCTTCTTTAAAAAATAAAAATATAAAACCCAACCCAGTGTTCTAGGAACTGCCAATTACATAACAAAGCTACTGTGTTCTTAGGTTTGGGGCCAGTATCAAAGAGATAAAACTCTTACTCTGTTATAAACACTAGTCTTACATCAAGACATCAACTGACCAGACAAATGGTAAAATATTTCAGTAAAACAATCCCGAATTGGTTTATTAAAAGAGTGAGTACAGGCCCTCCCTGGTGGCGCAGCGGATTAAAGCACAGCACTGAGAATCTAAAGCCGCTTCTCCATGAGTTCGATTCCTGCCTGCCCTGGAGGTGACCACATGGTGTGGCAGACCTCTCCTGACCCGCCCGCTGCTCCCCTCAGCAGTGTACTTCGTCGATCTGTCTGTTCTGTTCCCCACTCTGTCTCTGGTGAAGCCTCTCACTGCCCCTGCGCCTCTGACCTGCACCCCAGTTCTGTATGCACAAATAAATAAATCTTTAAAAAAAAAAAAGTTTAAAAAAAAAAAAGAGTGAGTGCATATAGTGAGATCTGTGGGGTAGCCAAAAAGAAGAAATTTCCAAGTTTAGTTTCTTTTTCTTTGCACCTAGTAAATTTCTTACTGGAGCCATTGTACATCTAGTTATTTATCAAATTATCAGCACCAATGAGGGAAATAAAATGCTGAATTTGAAATAACACTGACCTAATTCAAGTTCGATTTCCAAGAATGTCACATAGCCACATTTGAATATATATGTGTATGTGTCATATCCTGAGAATTCACTCCAAACTATATTTTAACAACTAAATTCAAGAGGAAGTTGACTTTTCATTGTTTAACAATTTATTATAATTCACACTGGAAATATACTATTCTTAGATCAAGAGAAAATTTACACCATTTCAAACTTTCTCTAAAGACAAAAAAAAAAATAGTACGTGGATTTGTGGACTTATCTTGATGCTTCAGCTTTCAGGGTCAATACTTTTTTTGTCTTTGAGAGATGAAGAGAGGGAGGACACTGGTGCAGAAAGTGCTATTAAATTTGAAGAGTAAGTTTTGTCAGAAGTAATTGAGAAGTAGCTTCACTTTCTGCAAAATTCCAAGACCATGAAGTACTTATACACTGATGGAAAAAATTTAGATCTAGTCTACTTAATTAAATTCCACCAGATAGACATTTGTGTCTAAATGTTTGTGCATTTCCCCTTAAAACTACTAATAGTTACTAACTGCACGGTTGTACTTGGTACCTTCCAGGCACTACTGGAATCATTATCATTGCTCTGTAAACAAAGAATGGTAAGATAGAGGAATAAAGAAACAAAGACAACAGAGGTGTAGCTAGCACTTCACGCTCTGTTTCATAGTCCATATTGGCTAAATGATTGGAGTTGGAAGTAAAGACAACAAAGGATTTCTAATTTGTTGAATTTAGCTGAATGCTATGCTAGTTATTGGCATATGGATGCTAACTGAATACCACAGGTTCCCTACGATTCTAATGGAGACAAAAGGAAGTAAGTCTGTACCAAGTATCCTTTCATCTGGATCCTCCATCCATCCAGGTATGTAAAGTCTTAAGAGGTGGACACCATTCCAGGGTGAATAGAATGGGTGTGTACTGAAAATTTTAAAAACTTCCTCTTCGACTCCACATCCTTGAAAAATAGGGTATTGACCCCTGCCTGTACTAATGGGGTGGGACTGGTCCTTGGTACAAGTTCCTCTTCTTGCTCTCCCCTAACTATGACCAGCGACAAACGAACACACCAGTGAAAGACCCTCAAGTCTCTTGTTCATGTACAGCACCCTGATCCCAACAAAGGCACTTCCCAGAGTCCTCACTTTGTGCTCCACCTGTTGGGTGACACGCCCCTCAAGTTCCTTCCAGAGGGCCTGTGCATGTGTGCCTCCCTCTTGCAGGCCAGGTGAGTACAGAAGTCCTTTCATTCACATGTCTGAGTACAATTTCCATAATTAGGTTGGAATGATTCTTCAAGGCCCCACAAAAGGCACTTATTCCCACATTTCTGATACAGTGTATAAAATTGGAAAAACACCCCTGTGGCTCCCAAGTATGGTGTGGTGAACAGAGAGACAACCAAGTACCACAAAAATAACCTGGAGAAGGTCGTTTACCCAGCAAGAGATGAGCAGAGTTAATGAGAGTGTTGGTGGGTCAAAGTGGCATGTGGTCAGAGGCCAGACCTTCAGGCTCTGCTCAAGGTGTGTCTTTATCTTAACCTAGAGAAGGAAAGAAAACTCAAAAAGATTCCTGTTGCAGAGTAGAATGTGGATTCATCTTAAATCAGATGTGTGAACCTGAATCAAGTTCCAGATCCTGCCACCATAGCCTGGTCTGGACCCACTATTGTGATCATGGAAGATGCCGACACCCACCTCTCAAAGCACCCTTGTTGGGAAACAAGGGTGTAAATATTTTGTAAATATTTAGCAAGTGAGCATTCTAAGATGACAGATTTTTTTTAAGGTTAAATGCTGAAACATAAACCCTGACTCACATATCTATTTTTCCCTTTTAGAATCAGAGACAAATTAATAAATATATGCCCAAAGATATAATCAGTCCAAAAAACTAACAGTCACATGCTTGAGCCTCACTAAAGGGAATGATACACATTTTCTCAACACTGCATTAAAATTGAAGAGCTAATCTGCATTATGACCCTTCACCAATGGAATGCAGGCTGCTCAGATACTTATATTTCAATGCACTGGAATCTTTTATTTTAAATAATCACCACGTACCCTTCCTTAGAAAATAAAAAAAAAAAATATTCCCTATATAAATCCAGGTCTGTATATCATCAAACAATCACCTTGTTATAGAGAGAGCATGGAGCCAAACCAGACTGACAGATTAGGAATCTCTGTAGAAAATTAGATGTAAATAAATTGAAACACAAGTGGCTCTCATCTGAAGGCAATATTCTAAAGTACAGCAATAAAGCATCAGGAAGAGAACAGCCTTTGTGGTTCTTTACAATGGGTAAATTGCTGTATTATCGACTCTTAGTATTATGTTAGTATTATGTGCACTTCTTCCAGTGTATCTCTACAATTCCCATTACCCGTATCTCTTCCTAAAAGGAAGACACTAAAGCAATCAAAGTTAGTCAAAGTAATGACTCAGTAGACCAAAAAGAAACCCCACCAAAAAAATCCACAAACCCTTTTATATATTAAAAAGTATAGCTTCGTTTATAATTGCAATATGCTGTAGTTATCTTCGAAAAAATATTAAACCAAAATAAAACAGTATTTATTATCAAATGCATTCTCACATTCAGGATGTGTGGATAGTGTACTTACATATTAGTAACCTACAGTGAATATCTGAATTGATATTTTCTAAAATTAGTACCAAAAATATTGTTTTATATAGGGGTTGAGACTATTTTAAAAGTGTGTCTCACAAAACACATCTTCCTTTCAGATATTTACCAAATGAAACTTATTTTATGCTTTTTAGCAACTTCTCCCTCAATGTAAAAGACCATTTTTTAAAAAAAATAAGCAAGGGTGTCAGATTATTATTATTTTTTTAAATTTGAAACTTGTATTACATATAACCCCAAGTTTCTTTTCATTGGTCTGATTATAAAATAGCTACTCAAAAATTCCTCAAATACCTGCAATTCTTTTTCATTCAATACCAGAAAACACTTATTAGCTCCATGAATTGGAGAAACATTACCCCCTAACAAAGACAAGATGCTTCAAAACTCCAGAGGGATTTCACTCTTCTAACCTTGGGAAGGGGAGGCCACATTCCTAGGAAAAGTTAACCAACTACACTAAAGGACTGTAAAGTATCCCCTCTAAAAAGCAAAAGATCCAAGAGAAAAAAAATTAGAGCTTTCAAAACAGCATAAAATTATTGCTAATTATATGCTTTAAGTTAGTGACCTAAAAGAAATCCTCCTTTGGCTCTTTCAGTTTTAAATGCAGAGGAAGACAGTTTATAAGTGGATCAGAAAATTCTGTCAAAGTAAAACGCAGACTTTACAATGATACTGAATCAGCACAAAAGCGAAGATACAGCAAATGCCAAACATACTGGATAAATGAAACAGTTTTTTAAAAGGCCAAGTGCAAACTGATTTTATGTCAAGATGGTGGTGGGATATGATGCCTTTCTCCCTGCTCTGGCTACACTTCAAAGGCATAGCAGCCACCCGGCATCATTCTCTATTTTGATCCACATTTGCCACAATCAATAGCATGGAATATAATTCAGGAACTTAATATATCAAAAAGAAGTTCCTCAGGGTGTCTGGATAGAACAGAATCCCAAGATGGAGCTCAGAGTAAAAACAAGTTAGTTTTATATTAGATACTAGAATCTGTATTTCATTTCTCATTTTACCTGGAGGCTCCAGACTTTACCTACAACAAAGTCTGGGTAGGCAGGGGTAGGCCTAGGGAGAGAGGCCTGGCATCAAGCCAGCAGCAAGCCAAACACACACCGATGTGTCCTACTTTTCTGCTGAAGTATACTGTGAATTATTTCCCCCAAATCAGGAGACATTCTAGTCCTCTCTCCAGGGAGGCAACAAGACTGGCTTCTCTCCCTGCCAATCTAGTGCCTGATTCTTGGGGTATACAATGCCCTGATCCCTTCCCAAGAGTGAATACAGGCCAATCTTGTTCCAGAAAAAGGAAGGGGGAAGAGAAAAGCTGAAGGAAGATGGAGATATCTGAGAAAATCTATTCCAAGAAAAAGGAAGTGAGCACAAGGACTTGGCATGCAAATCATGGGGGTTGGCATCAGAGAGGGGAAGGAGAGAAGAAAGTCCCTGAGCCCTGGGGCCTACCAATTGCCTTGAGCTAGTAAGGTCCTCTCATGGTGGATCCCTTTTGCAGACTCAGAAATGACCTACCTGCTCTCAAAAAGGATCAAACCCAATCAGCTGACAAGTGCTTCAGAATCCAAAATTAATACCACTGAAACTAGCTGTGATTCAGGTGAGCAGTTAGAGCTGAGCCCTGGAGCAAGATGGGCTGGGTTTACTCCTGGTTACACCAGCCTGATGACCTTGGCAGGTTACTTAGCTGCTCCCAGTCTCTGGTTTCCTCACCTGTAAACCGGGCTAATAATAATACACCTGCCTCAAAAGCTGACCCTGAAGATTCAATGACTTACCATGCAGGCTGCCTAGAGTAGCTGCTTCCCACATGGTAAGTAAGCAGTGTACCAGTTACCATTAATTATTTATTAAGGAAGTGGTCTGTTTCTCACTGTTCTATGAAAAAGAGATGGTTCTGATTAGGAAAACTATAACCATGAACAGATTTTCTCCCTAATCCCATCCAGTGTGTGAGACATCTTGGAACATTAGAAAAAATGTGATGCAACCCTTGGCAAGGGTGTGACAGGTATCTCTGCACCTACGCCATCTGCCCAGGTGAGGTGGAGGCCAAAGACACCCTCCCCCAGGTAACTGAACCAAGCAGGATCTCTCCAAGGAGAGTCACCTGTTACTGGAGCCCTGCCCACCCGAGACACCTGGGTGAACCTGCTATTCACTGTCTGAGCAGCAAGTCCCAAGTCTCCCTCAACCATTACTTTCAAGTTTTGTGCACCTGGTCACCTCTCCAGACAGATGATCACAGAGACCGTGGGTAGGGAGCAAAAGCTGACAATATTACTAGGGGGGGAAAAAAGGACCAGGGCACCATCATCAGGAAGTGACTTGACTCTTGTCATCCCAGGAGGGAGACCCATCCAAGAGACTCCTGGGGATGCTGGATGCTGACAAGAATAATTACGGAGGGGTACTAGATTGTCGGAATCTGCCAGTTTAAATAAGAATCACTAGAATAAGAATCAACAGAACATTTGTTATTTCTTATTAAAACGGACCCAGAGAACAGAGATCAGGTGACTTGTTTTGAGCCATTTTATTATTTTTTCTCCAAGGTTCTGGGAGTTGGCTGAAACCAGCCCAAGTCACAGCACATGTGATGCATACATGTTGGCATGTATCAAAGGTCCTTGTTTCAGGAGCATATTTGACACAGTACCATGTTAGTTGTGAGAGTAACAGCCACTAAACTTTCCTTTCAGTGCAATTTTTCTTTGTCGAAGTGGTTTGCAGCATTCTCCATCAAGTGTTTGGATTATGAGTAGGTTCTACCCAAAATTCTAGAGAGGTTGTGCCAGCCATTCTGTCTTCTATTTTTAATTTAATTTTTTTTATTTTATATTACTGATACTTATAAATATGAGGTCTTTATAAACTCTTTGGGTTCATGGTTCTGTATGAACAGAGAGGACCACAACCTGTATATGCTGCCTGAATTCGGAAGTACTATATACTAGAGGGAAGCCCAAAGACTCAAAATACCCATGTGTAAAATTTCAAACCTAAAAGAGAAAGGATTCCCAAAGGTGAAATGGATTTCAAACTGATAAATCAGACAGGTTATTCCAAAGAGTTCCAGCTCTTCTTTCATCTGCAACAGGTTTCATTTTCTCCAATGCTCAATACATTTTAAAAAATCAAATCCTGGCCCCTCCCTGGTGGTGCAGTGGGTTAAAGCATAGCACTAAGAAGCTAAAGCCACTTCAGCTTCGATCCCCAGCCCCGGAGGTGACCCATATGGCACGGCAGACCTCTCCTGACTTGCCCACTGCTCCCTTCAGCAGGGTACTTCATAGATCTGCCTGTTCTGCTCCCCACTTTGTCTCTGGTGAATCCTCTCACCGCCCCTGCACCTCTGGCCTGTACCCCAGTTCTGTATGTATAAATAAATAAATCTTTTAAAAAATCCAATCCAATCCAATAATAAACACCTACTGAGTTCCTAGATAAGGGTATTTTGGGGCAGGCAAACACATAGGAGTTCTTAGCACAGCCCTTGGTAGCGACTTTCATGAGTCCTTTTAAAACCACAATTTTCTTGATAGAAGACACCAGCATAGCAGCCTGCTGAATATACTCGAAAAAAGGAGAAATAACAAGTCAATTAAGACACCCCCCAAATTACTGGCTCCAGTTAGCCTACTTGGTGAATGATAACTGGTTCTACCTCTCTGCCTGCTGCCCCAAAGCTTCCCAGGTGACGGTAGGCAGAACAGACCAGAGCCAGCACTCCTTTCTGAAAGCCCAGCTCAGCTCACAGCAGTTACAGACAGTCCTCTAAGCTGAAGATTTCAGTCCCTTGCTAGGGTCGTTTTTTCTTATCTACACTCACCTGTCCCATACCCTGCAAGGGGACGGGGAGGCTTGAGGCCATCAGTCCTTGAGGGCTGCAACTCTAGAACAAGGAATGTGACATTGTTAGAGGCTGCAATTGTAGAGTAGGGAATATGACATTGGGGAAAGAAGGTTTTGTTTATCATTTGAATGCCTCTAGATGGGGGAAAGTACTAAGAAGGAAAATAGAAGGTTTGGAAATATACAGTTTTTTTGAAAATAACATGTTTTTCTAAGTTTTCCTGAGTGTGTTCTGTTGAATATACAGTCTTTAGATTCCTATACTCAGACTAACCCAAGAAATGCTTCAGCAGATACAATTTGCTATATAAGAGATGAAAGGGAACGTGCACATTTGAGTTTAATGTATGAGAAGAGTATAGAATTTTGCACAACACAGACTATGCCACCAAATATATGTATGATGCCCACTCCATGCCACACTGCTTCTAGGCTATTCTAGGAAGTTTTGTCTTCTATGCAAAGTTGGGGTGAGAGCTGTTATTGCTCTGATCCCACTTATCATTAAAATTGACATCAAGACAACAAAACACAGTCTTCAAAGTGGCATCTTCCTGTTTCATGTTTATTGCAAAGCAGGTTCTCAGTATTAAAAATGAGGACTTAAACAAAGGCTTTCAATGATCCACAGTTCTCACTAATATTCCTGCCACTTCAAGAAGAAAAACAGGTGGCACTGAAGTGATGGGCAAAATACAGGCTGAACAAAGGAACATGGCTGGCACCCCACTCACTCGGGTCTGAAGACTGCCTACGAGAAGGTCCCTTGTCCAGATGAATCCTATCATGGGCCTGCAACAGGCAGCATCTGTGATTTTTAGAACTTTCTGCCTCCTTGATCCTTCATGTTTGGGGGAACAGGAACCATCCCTATCTCCATTAGTTTTATTGTTGTTGTTGTTGTTGTTTTTAAGATTTATTTATTTGTGCATACAGAGTTGGGGTACAGGCCAGAGGCTCAGGGGCGGCAAGAGGTTCCACCAGAGACAGAGTGGGGAGCAGAACAGGCAGATCTACGAATTACATTGCTGGGGGGAGCAGCAGGCGGGTCAGGAGAGGTCTGCCGCGCCATGTGGTCACCTCCAGGGCAGGCAGGGATCGAACTCATGCGGAAGTGGCTTTAGCTTCTCAGTGCTGTGCTTTAACCCGCTGCGCCACCAGGGAGGGCCATGTTGTTGGATTTTTAAAAAGATTTATTTATTTATGCATACAAGGCCAGGGTGGGGTATAGGTCAGGGGTACGGAAGCAGGGGGTGAGAGTACTCTCTCACCAGAGACAGAGTGGGAGGCAAAGCAGGCAGACCTACTGAAATACACTGCTAAGTGGAGTAGGAGGCCTGACAGGAGAGGTCTGCTGCACCATGTGGGTCAGTAACCCGGCTGGGGATGGAACTCATGCTGTAGTGACTAGAGATAGCATACCTGGTGGCACAAGGGATTAAAGCACAACACTTTTATTGTTACTGTTGAAAGAACACCAACAGAAGCCACATAAAGTTGCCACAGAAAATCAAATGAAGACCCACACCACCTCGGCCCAGATATTAAGACAATGAAAGTATCCTTTACACCCAGATCCCATATTTTCACAAAAGAGGCAATTAACATACTCTGCCTGGTACACCAGGTAGACCCAACAGGGTTTATCACCATCTACAACTCTTACGAAAAGCCCAGACTAGTTTCAGGATCAAATACTGTGATAAGGCAAATGAACACAGACCCTATCAGGCAGGCGACACCTGACAATCGTTGGCTGGCTTCTTCTATAAATAGCCTGGTAGAAAAAAAGCGTTGGTGGGGAGGTGGTCCCCAAGTTTATGGGTGAGCTTGAGTCATAATTAAGCCTTCTGGATCCATATTTACTGGCTGTGACTCACACTGTAAGTGGGGTTGTAGAACTCTTTTATAGTGTAAGCTAGGAACCAGATTTTTACACGCATAACCACTGGATAAATGCAAGAAGACATTTCAAATGGAGGAGAATATCACACCAGAATATCACCCCATCAAGAGCGGCAACTTAAACCTTTGAGAAAACAATGAATTAAAAATAGCCTGCTTTTTTCCTCAGCTCAGATACGAGACCATGCCATCTGACACAAAAAAGTTTTGCAAATAAAAAGGTCATTTAGAAACGACCAGTTTTCATCCTAGCACTGCGACTTTTTAAAAATGGTCACACCCAATACAGGCTGAGTAGAAAGTGCAATTTCAGAAAAGCTTTGCTCATGGTAATGGTTAACCATCAGCAGAGGGAATTCACAGCAGGATGCTCTGCTGTGCCCATTAGTCAATATGTGGAAATTCAAACAAAAGGCTTGTTTATCACCCCCCCTTCCCAAAAGCACTTTTTAATTCCACCAAGGAATCTGATGCTAGAGACTCCTGGAAGGTTAGAGGGCAGGCTGACTGTTCTGAGGAATCTTTAATGAAGCACTTGAGAAATCCATTCACACGTAGTCCTGCTTCACACACAGGCTTTTTTCCTCAGCTCCAAACTTGAGAGTAATAACTAGTAATTCACCACCTTGCCATTAAAACAGGCTTCTCTTGTACTTCAGCTGAGACCATTGAAATTGCTCCAAGAAGAACAGAAAAATTCATACACATTCTACAAAGTTCCTTGACCCCTTTATTCTTCTGGTAACTATTAATATGGTGTTCCCACCCACACAAGAACAAGTGGAAGGTCTTGTATAAGGAAGTCTGAGCTCCTCTTTCATTCCATCATATGAACTAGGCCTTCTATATTCTTTTAGTGAATTTTTTCATTAAAAGGAATTTGCTCTGGATTTTAAAAGAGAGGAGAAAGACAGCCTACCAATAAGAAAAGGACTAAATAATCTTACTCAAAATCTCATTGAGGGTTCCCCTGAGAATGTGATTGAGCAGGACTATGGATGCTCTCCCCAAAATACTGAGGTTCAACTACAAATCTGCAGTTAGGAGAGTTGATTCATGAAATCCTCAAGTCTGTCCAGGGTTCATGGATTTCCAATCCAATGCCAGGGATTAGACCAATCTCTGATCTTAGGGAATTTTAGGTGTTTATGAGGGGCCCTGGCAGGCACTTATTAAGGGGTAAATTAAAAAGGTCACGTTTCAAAAAATGAAGAGGTTATGTAAGTGCTAAATTTCTCAGCAACTTCTTAGTTTACTTCTTAGTCCTTTCTCAGCTGCATGTACCTCCTTCCAAGTAAAAATTCTTACCTTCTATTTTTGACCCACCTTCTGTGACCCCTCACTCTCTTGACTCCTCACTGCCTACATCACCTCATTAGGATTAGTCAGCAGCTCTGGAACTGATCTCTCAGTTAGAGTCCCAGAGTAGCCAAGGGCATAGATGAATGTGACATTTGTGCCTGATGCTCAGGCCACACCCTAAGTCTCAGAACACTCAACTGTTAAGGGGAAAGGATGTCCTGAAGGAACTCTACAGAGTTTTGTGTACTCCACCCTCTACTCCAGTTTTGTGGACTCCATCCCCTACTCCAGTCATTGAAAACTACAACTCCACCCCCCTACTCCAGTCACTGAAACTGCAACTCTCAGAAACACCAAAGGGAGGACTGAGAAGACCTAACGGCAGAGCTAAGCAGGCATTTTGGGACTTTTTTTTTTCGTAATATATACAAAGGAGTCATGTTGAGCTCGCTCTCTCCCTTGGCATTATGGCTGGTGGCTGGCCGCTTGGCTTTTGATGAGTTTTCAGTGTGCTATTGGAGTTCCAAGTCAGCAGAACTAACAAAATACTCTAGTTAACTTGTATCTCCCTCTTTCTCTGGGCTATTCCTTTTTCTTTCCCCTTTGTAAATAAACCCATTATTGACCTTTTTTGTGTGGGCCTGCAGTACAAATGAATCTTAATCGTGCAGATGAGGACCCAGTTTTCTGTAACAAAACTGACAGAATTGGGAGTTGGGGGGTTGGAATTTGGGAATGAGAAAGTTTGAGTTCCCTGGACACTTAATGCACCCACTGTTTGCAAGTCACTGTTCTCACAAGTCATCTTCATGGAAGCCTGTTTAGGATGCTTCTTGCCTGCTGCTCACCCTCCTAATATTGTCACTTCATTCTCATCCTGAAGCTGTTCTATTTCTTATCTCTACATGGGAATAGTCTCTCCACCTACCTAAATTTTACGTTTTAAAAAGTCTACCTCAGAGTCCCTCATTTTCCAACTTAACTATGGTGTGTCTCTTAAGGTGAATGTGTCTCTAGACCCCACACATCAGAATTACCTAGTTCTTAAAAATGCCACCTTTTCTGCCAGACCAAGATTATGGAATTGGAAGAACTTAGAATGAAATGTAAATATGCACTTTAAAAAAAAAAAAGTAAATATAAAACAGAGGGAGTGGTCAAAGCCACCAAAACTGCTTAGTGAGTTTCCATTTTTCAACAATCCTCTAAAAGCTTTCTAGATGTGGAAAGTTAAAATCTTGGAACCAGTTCTCTCCAGTACAGTGAATGCAAACTGCAAGAGGAAAGCTCTTTGCGTGGGGGGCAGCCGTGCCAAGGCTGAGCCTATAGAGAAGCACTGGCAGCTCCAGGAGCAGCCAGTGATTTGTGAAAAAAAAAAAAAAAAAAAAAAAACTGCGCTCTGCACTTCCTCTCCCTCTTCCTCACAGTGACATTCTAGAAAATACCTACGCTGTTTAATTAAATGGCAGACTCCTAAAAAGTCATGCCAATGTAAAACTGTACTTGATAACTTACTGCCTAAAAATATACAATTATTTTTAAAACTATGCACAAATCCAGTGATAATTATACTGATAAGGTTCCCATAATATGTGTTTTAAAATTCTGTAACCCATAAATCTTGTGAGCGGACATAGCCATCTCTCAACCCATTTATCTATTCAAAAAATTAACTGCAAACTTTCCAGGGGTATGGCTCTGTGCTGAGTGCTAAGGGACCACCAAGATGAATGAGAAACGATCACTGCCTTTGAGGAGGAACTCAGCTTGCAGGGAGGAATATAATAAAGACAAATAGTGACAGTGTAAAGCAGTTTGTGATAAGTGTCCTAGTAACTCAAGGTACGAGAGGCACCCGAGAGAAAAAGAACAATTACTAGAGTAAACAGAGCAAGTTGCGTTGAGCTACAGCATTTTACAGGGCTTCTGAAGGGTGGAACACATCTGGGAAGTGGAGCAGCATACAGGACCGACTCTCACCAAGCAAGAAGGGCAGGAGCTAAAGAACAGAGATGGACTCACCCCTATGCCTGAGTGGAATGGGATGGCGGTGCTGTTCACGGAATACTTAGGCTGAGGACCCTTCGCCTCTCTTGGCTACTCAAGTAAGACAGCAATAGTTGTACATATGTCAAGTCACTGCACTATTGGGTAAACCACATCCAGTTAGCCCAATACACACAGATTCCTTCCTAATTCAGCACAGGGTCACACAAACTCAAATTAAGCCTAAATAGAAAGAGAATAATTGTAAGACAGAAGTCCTTTATGAAATAAGCAGAGCTAGGTCCTCCTCAGTAGTGCGGTGGGATGGAGTGCTACACCGTGAAGCTAAGCCAAGCTGTGGCCACTTCAGTGCGAGTTTGACCCCTGCCCCGGAGATGATCCACATGACATGGCAGACCTCTCCTGTCTCACCCGCTGCTCCCCTCAGCAGCGTACTTTGTCAGTCTACCTGTTCTGCTCCCCACTCTGTCTCTGGTGAATTCTTTCGCTGCCCCTTCCCTCATTTCTGTATGCAAAAATACATTTTTAAAAATCCTTAAAAAAAAAAAAAAAAGAAAGAAAGAAACAGAACTAGACGTAAAGGAAGCATTGTGGTTAGAGTGATGAACAGAAGGTCAGAGACCTGGGTCTGAGTCTAAGTTCATCCTGTCAGATGTAACACCTGGAGGAAGTCACACACACTTTTGTTCCTTCACAAGCAAAATAAAAATGATAACTTGTCCACCCAGCAAAAGACTATTTACTGACCCAATGAGATAGATGGGATTCAATGATGTGGATAACGAATCTTTGTAAAATCAGGTATACAAGTAACACACACACCACTCACTATGCACACATACTGCTACACATTCACATACAGATTATCATGATAAAAATCAAGCAAGAGGAGAAGGACTGCCCACAGGTAGAGGACCAGGCTCTGGCTAAAGCAGAATCCAGAGATGCTGGAGCTGAGAAATGGAAATCAAAAGTATGGTGTTGGGATTATTTGGAACCCTCGAAATGCCCCATACCCACTTTTTTATACGGATACATATCCTGAACAGAAAACCAGCTCAAACTCCTTAAAACTGAAAACTGCAACATAAAAAATTCCTCAATTACACTTTAAAACCCACTTAGTCTTTTCAGATTATATAAAGTTCCATTAACAAATATAAAGGAATCAATATGAATCTTATCTAGTTCCCTTACAACCAGCTTAGCTTTCTTAAAATCAGTCAATATTGAATATCCACTTACAACTATCTAAGTTAAATAATGCACATATAAAATAAAATTACAATGAGATTAGAAGTGATTTTCATAATTAAGGAAGCAAATACAAGATCTGGATACACATGTGTACATACAGAGAATTCTTTTGCCATGAGCCATAAAAATGTCTGAAATTCTAAGTAAATATATTAACCTGTGAACCTGCATGAAAGCATGCTATAGTGTGGTTAACTAAAATCAATTTCCCTTTGATCCCACAAAGCAGTCAACACTTTCAAATTCTTAACATATTACACTAGCAGACCGGTCATCTAAAAGCCAAATAACTCTTTCTGTCCAAAGAATATCATCAAACACTCCAGACTACAGTTTCTCAAATTTCTAACTCCTGACTCTCTAGCACACTGCTTCCTTCCCTTTATCCCCCAACCTAAAAACTGTTTTCCCTTGTAACTAGGATAGTAATAAAATGTACCATTTTGGGCCCTCCCTGGTAGTGAAATGGGTTAAAGTGCAGCACTGTGAAGCTATCTGCAGCCTCCGCAGCATGAATTCGATTCCTGGCCAGGGAGTTGACATGGTATAGCAGACCTTTCCCGGCTCTCTCACTGTTCCCCTTAGCAGTATATTTCAGTACCTTGGCCTGTTCTGCTCTATCTAGTGAATACTCTCACCCACCAAACCTCTGGCCTGTACCCCAGTTCTTGTACGCTTAAATAAATCTTAAAATAAAATTTAAAAAGTACCATCTAAAACCAGAGCACTTTTTAAGAATCAAAGATGAGAGCAATTAACAAAAATACTCAGGTTTAGTAAACTGAGATGATGAAGACATGGAGATGAACAGTCACATGAAAAGATGTTCATCATCTCTACTAGGGCCATACAAATCAAACTACAGTGAGGTGTCAACGCAGACCACTTAGAATGGCTCTTATGGAAAAAAACAGGAAACAAGTGTCGGCAAGAATATGGAGAGAAGAAAACCCTCACACACAGTTGTGAGGATATAAACTGACATAGCTATAAGAAAAAAAGGATGGAGATTCCTGAAAAATATAAGAATATAAGTTACATGACCCAGCTATTCCATTTCTGGGTATCAGAGAATATGAAAGCACTAATTTAAAAAAGATATATGCACTTGCATTAAATCAGTATTCAAAATAGTCAACATATGGAAACAACCTCAGTGTTGACCTATGTGTGTGTGTATATACAGATATACATATTTACATACACACATGTACATATATATGCACATAAATGGACATTACTTATATGTATATCTATACACACACACAATGGATTCCTACTCAGGTATTTTAAAAGGAGATGGAATCCTGCCATTTGAAACAACATAATGGACCTTGAAGGGATTATGTTAAGTAAAATAAGTCAGATGGAGAAAGAAAAGTGCTTTCACTCATATGTAGAAAATAAAGAAATAGCAGACAAACAATACAAAACAAAAACACTTAGCTCTGACAAGGGAATGATGGTCACCTGAAGGGAGGGAATGGGGGCTCGGCAAACTGGGAAAAGGGGGTCAACTGTATGGAGGATGGAAACCAGACTTTGGTAAAGCTCAAAAGTACAGAAGTTGAACCACAAGGTTCAACTCTGGAAATACACACTGATATGTTTATAAACCAGTTTGACGTCAATTTTTTGAAAATAATAAAAACAAATGAGTAAGGATATGCTTGAAATGTGCAATAAAAACAAAAAAGTAGAGTGTCCTCCCTGATGGTGCAGCAGGTTAAAGCACAGCACTAAGAAGCTAAAGACACTTCAGCATAAAAAAAAAAAAAGTTGAAAATACAAAACAAAAATCTGCCACATATAGTAAAATAACTTACAATTATTATTCCAGATAAAAGGAAAAGTCTATTCACAGGGGAGAATGAAAACTTCATATTTACTAAATTGAACCAGAATGCAGATATTCAGTCTTAACCCAGCCCTGAGCTCCCATTTTTGAACTGTGCACAAGAAAGAAGCTTCCCTGCTGCCACATGGGTCTCCCCTCCTGGATGGGTGCAAAGACCAGGTCAGTCTGCACTGGGCTAATAACCTGACTTGAAGTTCTTTGGGACCAATGGAAAAAGCTTGAGGGCTTGTTTGTTCTCTGCTGTGAACAGACTATCCTTCACTGCTAAAGAGGCATTAATAACCTTCAATTAAATAGGCATTAGCAATGTCAGCTTCCAACTTCAGAGGCTCATCCTCATCCAAAACATTCATTAAGTATGGTTTACTGTGCTGGGTGCTGCAAAAGGTCATAGGGCACAGCCCACGTCCTCTTTGAATTTATAATCCAAGAAGGAAAATGTATGGCCTATTCAATAGGAAATGCTCACACATCATAGGAGGGAACTGAAAGTGCAGACCATGGAGAAGAGCAGAGCTGGATGTGGGCAAAGAACAGAAAGCCAACCAGAGAAAGAGGAGGCTGCTTGAATGATCCAAGGCACTGGCTTCTGGATGCAGCAAGTGATACAGATTGCGGGGGGCAGCAGTAAAGTAGTGGGAATTACAAAGAGAACCATTTCAGGTCTTTTTACACGATTGGGTTCAGGTTCATGTTAGTTTTGAACCGAAACATCCTCAACCATGATATGGTCTTATTCTAGCAGCACCTCAACTTTGGCTCACCTGGGGTCCCTGAAAGCCTGGGGGGTTTATGTCATCTTTTGGAGTTTAACTGGCACCCAAAACACAGGTGCTCTGTAAGTGCCTTTTAGAATTTCTGGTAAAGTCCATATAACATGGAATTTGCCATCTTAACCAGAAGGGTTAAGGACATTGATAATATTTTACAAAACTATTACCTACTGCCCACCTTAAGACTCTTTCAACCTCCCCAAACTGAAACTGTATACCCCCTAAGCAACTCCTCCATTCTTCCTTCCCTTGGCCCCTTGCACCCTCCACCCCAACTTCTCTGTTCCTGTGAGTTGGACTACTGCAGGTATCTTATGTAAGTCTTGTGTAAATGTTTTATATTATTTAGGAAAATGGCCTGACTGAATTATATATGTTTATTTTTACACCATGGTTTATTTTTCCAGAAAAAAAATCCATAAAAAATCTTAGAAGCCATGAAATAAGTATACCTCAGAGACTACCAAGTAGTCCCCTCCAATTCGAAGGCCTTTCAAGCTTCATGCTTGGACTGTAATCTTTAAAGTTTCTTAGAAAAGCAGAGATGAAAAGGCAATTAACCAAAAATCAGGTAAGAAACGCATCCACAAGGCGCTCCTCAGTTTTCTACCACTTAAGGAACATGCATGACTCAACAATGCATCTGTGTGAACTGAAGTCTTGCTGGGAAGTTGCATCTCTTACCAAGCCACTACAGGATGAGTAAACATTGCTAACATTGCTAAATCTTTCCCAATCCCAACAACAGGCACAAACCATAGAGGTTCAAAACTGAGATGCTGGGGCAGGAGCCTCTGAGCAACCACTGTCTCTGCAAGGTGACCTCCCTATGCACAGGTGAGCACAGGGGGGGCCTGCTGAACACGACCCAGCACAGCCCTAGACATCTTCACGGCACCTGTAAAGACTGCTCTTCTGAAAAGACATCAAAAATACTTACCACAGATGATTTCCACAATGAACATCTTCCTTGGAACTTCTTGGAAGCTTGATCTAATTATCACAATAAAGTTAAATAGATACCTTGTATTAAAAACACTTCTTCATGTCAATATGGCCCCATTTTCTCAACCAAGTTAACTGACCAGGACTTCTCTTAATTTCTTTTTTTAAACTGATTTATTTTATGCATACAAGAGCAAAGGTTTAGGCCAGAGATGGGTGGAGGGGCTTGAGGGGATGGAAACTGAGATGATTCACCAGAGATAGAGCTGGGAGCAGATCTACTAAAATACACTGCTGAGGGGAGCAGCAGGCAAGGCAGGAGAGGTCTGCTGCTCCTTGTGGTTAGCTCTCTGGCTGGGAACAAATTTGAGCTGCATTGGCTGCTGATAGCTTAATAGTGCTGAAACTTAACCTGTTGTGTACCACGGCTTCTTCTTTTAACTTCTACCATGTGATGTCCCAATGGTAGGAAAGGGCTAACTTGGACTTTGCTCCTAAAAGGACACCTTAGAAAATTAGGAAACCTGGCTGGGGGTATGACACATAAGACTAAGAACACGAGAAATGTTATCTAACACAAGAAAGCTAACAAGTGAAAATATGACTGGAATGCACAGTAGTGAAAGCCTGATTAAACTCACATTTCCTTTTGATAGTGCCAGGCAAGTATCTACTAGGTTTGACACATGCTCATTTCCAGACTGATGCTTACTTGATGATGAGTAGTTTAGCAAAATATTTCTCCACTTTTTTTTTTTTAAGATTTATTTATTTGTGCATACAGAACTGGGGTACAGGCCAGAGGCTCAGGGGCAGTGAGAGGCTTCACCAGAGACAGAATGGGGAGCAGAAAGGGCAGATCTATGAAGTACACTGCCGAGGGGAGCAGCGGGCGGGTCAGGAGAGGTCTGCCTCGCCATGTAGTCACCTCCGGGGCAGGCGGGAATCGAACTCATGCGGAAGTGGCCTCAGATTCTCAGTGCTGTGCTTTAACCAGCTGCGCCACAGGGAGGGCCATATTTCTCCACTTTTAATGTAATTCAGCACTCTTTCAAAGATACAAATTCAGTGAGAATGTGAGTGGACATGTCACAAATCCACAAATGCTAAAAGTACTTTACCATGTATGCAACCCTACAAAGCATAAAATCCAGTAGAGAAGATCAATCAGTAAAAAGTTCCCAAAGATGTTTGAAGAAAATACTTTCATATAATCTCATTCATGCTTAGATGTGTTTCATCTTTGAAAACATGGGAGATGAAAGATATTCCTTTAATGTCACTTTTGCAGAATTCTGATGACGCATGTAAGGCACAGACACATACATCCTATGGCCAGGCCTTATTATCTAGATAATGCCAGGTACTGCGTTGGCCCCTTACTTAAAAGGAAAACCAGAAAGTGATTACAGTAGAAATTGGCTCTTCTAGCCAAAATTTCTACTTTGCTTACTTTCTTGAGACACATGCATATCTAAAAGAGAACCCCCAAAGATGTTGAGGCAGCAAACTCAATCAAAGTCAACTCAATTTACAGCTGCCTCTCAACATATAAACATATAAAGACCCTCACAGGGATCACCAAAACTGGAGCAATTTGACTCACTAAGAACTACACTTAGAGTGGACACCTTGGTCAGTGGGCTAGGCAAGGCTGGCCCAGTTGGGTGCTGTTCAGACCTGAGAGCTATGGGCAAATGCATTTCTTTAGCAACTGCTCCTCACATTCTGAAGACTTCACTGAATTCTTACTATTTCACTCACATCTCAGAAAAGAATTCCTTCTGATACATCAGAGCAGTGGCGGCCAAAAACGTGGCTGTAACAACCCCTCCTTGGACTTTCTGCAACTAAGAAATATAGCAGCATTTCAACATTTTTCATGTATGCACAACAGAATCTGAGGTGATAACCCTATTATGTAACACGATTTGAAGGCCCTGGAAGCATTGCAAAAAATACCTGTTATTGGCTTTGGGGAGATTTAACATTGGACTCAAACAAGCTGCAGTCTGTTTAGCTCAGGTAGAAAAAATTTCCCAAAAGTAACACTCACAACAAAGTTGCTTTTTATTCTTTATTATATTTGATTTGAAATATCTGTGTAAAAAAAAGTGAATTTGTATTTTGAAATTATTTTTATATCTAGTTGTTATTTTTTTTTCTAGTTGTTATTTTTATATTATAAAATAGATTTCCAGGAGTGGAGCCCCAATATGTAACATAAGCTTTACATTTAATGCGGCCTACAGGAAATAAGAGTTTGTATTATGGCCATGCCTCAAGACTAAATGCTCAGGAACCAATTAGGTCTGAAGTCAGGGGTCATTTGTAAATAAAAAAGATTTTTAAGACAAAGCTGTCAGGTATTTTAAAGTGCAGTAGCCCTTAAGGAATGGGATAATGAACTTTTTTCCTCTAAATTACCTTTAAAATTCACTACTACACATTACAGCCCCACCACAATATACTAGGCTTACTCAAATAGCATTTAATACCAATAAAAATGAATAAAATTTTCCAAAGCAAAAAATCTTCCAGATGAAAAATTAATTTTTTTTCACTTCCCTTGCACACCTGAAGTTAGTGCTTTCTATGAAGTCTTTTTGACAAGGTAACATTTCATACTGCCTGATTTGTTATGCTTTCCCAACTCCCCCACAACAGACACCCCTACTGGAATTTTTTGGGTACTAAAATATATGGACATTGGGGTCAGGCAAACTTTTGAATGGGGCTTCCAAGCGACCCAAGAAACTTCTAGAACACAAGCAACAGTCCAAATTTCAAAGAGTTTAAAATCAGGTTTCCTTTTTCTCTTGCCTTTATCAAAAAAACTAATTGCCAGAACCACTTGCCTTCTTTGTAACTCTGTGCTATTTATAATTTCTTTTGTAAAAGGAAAAAGTCTACTGTCACAGCATAATCTTTGTATCCTCTTAAAATTAATCAAAATGTCATTAAAATTAATCAAGCTTGCTACCTACAAAGGTACTGACTGATAAGACACCAATATTAGGAGGTACTCTGCACAAAATGCAGTATGCCTTCATTACTTCATAAAGATAGAATAATAGCTCCCTACGACTAGGACAAGCCACTCAAAGTGCTGATATAATCCTCAGGAAGGGACCTGAGGTCTGATTTTTTTTTTTTAAAGGTTTATTTATTTATGCATACAGAACTGGGGTACAGGCTGGAGATGCGGATGTTGAGAGGCTTCACCAGATACAGAGTGGGGAGCAGAACAAGCAGATCGACGAAGTACACTGCTGAGGGGAGCAGCGGGCAGGCCAGGAGAGGTCTGCCGTGCCATGTAGTCACCTCCGGAGCAGGCGGGAATCGAACTCATGCAAAAGTGGCTTAAGCTTCTCAGTGCAGTGCTTTAACCCGCTGCGCCACCAGGGAGGGCCCCTGATGGTTTTTTTTTTTTTGTTTTTTTTTTAATATATTTTTTACTGGACCTCCCTGGTGATGCAGCTGGTTCGCACTACACTGCACATCTAAGCCAAGCAATGGCCACTTCAGTGCGAATTCGATCCCTGCCTCAGAGGCAACCCACATGGTGCAGCAGACCTCTCCTGTCTCCCCTCTGCAGTGTACTTCACCGATCTGCCTGTTCTGCTCCCCGCTCTGTCTCTGGTGAATCCTCTCACTGCCCCTACATCTCTGTCTGTATCCCATTTCTGTATGCATAAATAAAGTCTTTAAAAAACGTTTTTCCTTTTTACATTATTCTTCATTTTGTACATTTTTTTTTTTTCATCTCAGTTGTAATCCCCGTGGACTTCCCACCACCATTTCACCTGTGTGCCAGCAACACAGTCCCATGTGCTTTTCAAGCAATAATTTACAGGCAGGTTTCCAGGATTCCAATTACCAGCAGGCTCTCCCTACTCGCCCAAAAGGAAGGCTCACAGGTTATCAACCCCAGAAGCTAGGACTCTCCGACCTGGTATATATTTAGATTTCCAGCAACCACAGTGATAAGAGAGAGCACAAGTCCCATGAAGCCAGATGCTCCACCCCAGCACCTACAATTCTGTCAGTTACACATAAGACACAGGACAAAGCACAACCCACAGAAGCTCACTGAGCCTTTAGTGTGATCACAGGGCACCCACAGCACACCAACTACCCTTGATTATTCCTGCCCAGAGCTGTGGCAGACCCATTTCTGTCTCCTAGACAGGAACTTAAAAGAAGAAACAAAAGGAAGAAAAAGAAAGTTAGGTTAGGCCATTCTATTTTCAAATTTCTCACCCATAAATTAAATTCCTTTGGGATCAAGTCCATGTCATCCGATGACTTCAGTAACCACGAATATTTATGATTTCCATACATGTCCATGGATGATAAACACAAATCATTCCAGGTTGGATTCTTCCCTACAATATCACACCTTTGAGCTGCATGGAAAAGCCATTTCAAGCCATTTCTATGTTTCATAAAACTGCCTAATGTGATCCTTAACTGGTAAAGGACCATCTTTTAAATTCTGTTGCTCTTCTAAATTCAAGCACACGTGGCATCAGAATTGCCTATTAACCTACAGGCATTTTCTTTTCAAGTAATCAAAATAAGGCTCTTGAGGATATCAAGGAAGCCTTATTCCTCTCAGCATGCTGCTTGGGTGTAAAGATAACACCAGTACTACTGGTACAGATATTCATGAAGACTTAAAAATAAGATCTACCCGGGGCCCTCCCTGGTGGCGCAGCGGGTTAAAGCACAGCACTGAGAATCTGAAGCCACTTCCGCATGAGTTCGATTCCCGCCTGCCCCGGAGGTGACCACATGGCGTGGCAGACCTCTCCTGACCCGCCCGCTGCTCCCCTCAGCAGTGTACTTCGTCGATCTGCCTGTTCTGCTCCCCACTCTGTCTCTGGTGAAGCCTCTCACCGCCCCTGAGCCTCTGGCCTGTACCCCAGTTCTGTATGAATAAATAAATAAATCTTTAAAAAAAAAAAAATAAATAAGATCTACCCAGCTTAGGTTGAATTCCAGACAATACTGTTTAATTTTTAGTCTCACTATGAAGTGCATGGGATATTCTTATGCTAGAGGGGGGAAAAATGTTTATCTGAATTTCATTTTAGCTAGGTGGCCTGTATTTTATCTGGCAACCCTACCCAAGTGGGTGTTTGGTTGGGGGGCGGGGGAACATCTAAACTGTGATGGGAGAGGGGAGACATGACTGACAAAGAAGCTTAAATAACTGAGAAAAGGGTTGAAAAAGAACTTAAGAGTTTACCAAAACTGAGTTGTAAAACCATACCATCTAACCAGTATAGTTTCCTACTGTTATAATGGGTTTGAAGAGTTGGTGCCTGGTACATAAAAGGATGGAGGTGGTGATGGTTTATTTGGATATTTAAATCTTTATAAAGTTAATACTCAATATATATTTAAATTTTGGGTTAATAATCAATAGATATTTAAATTTTGACCTCCTTTTCCATCTTCCTTTTATCTCATTTCATGACTTAAAAGTAAAGGAGCTCCCAATCCCAAGAACAGGTGTTATATATTGAAGGCATTCTTGATTTGTTTATTGTTTAATTTAAAGTATTTTAAAGTGGTTTTTGGTTGGTTTTATATATACTGTGCTGTCTTTAGTTTCAGAGCCTTAATCTGTTTTTTACAACCTTTTATTCTTTGGGTCATCCAACAGACATATACTTCAAATGTACTACTCTTAATCATATATTTCTCCATATAAAACATGGCAAAGAGATAAACCTTGTGGGAAAACATACCCTATAAAAGGTTTTACTGTCCTGGAAGAAGACCATAATGAGAGTGCTTATGTAAGAGGAGTCATATCAAACTCCAGGTTCTGAAATGCTCAGATCCTATCTACCATTATATCACTAACTCACCCTGTATACTTAAGTAAGCTCCTTCAGACCTGTAGATGTGTAAATACAGCTATGCCTCATTTATAACATAAGAGGGTGGCGTGGCTCAGTTTAACTGGGAATCCCTGGCACAAATGTACGGTGGTTCTTTCACCCCTTGGCCCTCAGAGCTGCTGGATGGAGTCTGAGCACACCATCTCCAGCCCAGAACTGCCACTGATTTACCCGCAGTGAGCTTGTGCAAATCTTTTCAACATGTGCCATGATGTGACAATGGCCGGGAAACATGTGATTAATGACCTGGTGGTCCATTTTGACTCTCATTTTGTGACTCTAAAATTGTCAGCCTCCCTGAGCTACTACCCAAGGCCAGCTACTATCTGGTTCTACCATCTGCAATGCAGACCCTGTGTTTTATAATTAGGAGGCACTCAAACATATGTGCTAATAGCTTGAATTGCAAAGGCATCACTGTAAGAAATCAACATTATTTTAAACATTAACTGTGTAATTAGTGTTGTTTACTACCATTTTACCAGTTGGGAATCTCTATTACTTCTTATCTTAGTTTATTATATTGAAGTACATGGTAAGATTCTCAGGTGTTACATAAAGTATATTTACCATAACTTTAATACTAACATTATTACAGCACATCCTAATTTTTTTTTAACTAAGTAGTGCAGGCCATGGTAGGCTCAGTATTAATCATTCTAAAATTCTCATGAGTAATTATAATGGCACTTCTATTAACTCTGCCTGTGTCTGCCCCCTCTGTCATTTAGATAAAACAATCACACTTTTCAGAGAATTAAAATGTTTGGAGTCAATGAAAAGTACCTATTTAAAGAAGTCAGAGAAAATAGAGTTTAATTGCCTTTAATGTGTAGGGTGTTTATCCTCAAAATAAAACAAAACCAACAAAGAAAAAAAAAAGCCCACCTTCCCCACCCCACCCCCAATCTGGCTTAAACTAATAGGTTGGAAAGTTCTAGACAATTCATTATCAGAAAGATGTAAATAAGTAGGAGGCGGCTGAGAGAGGAAAAACAATAACGAGTAAGGCACTAGATGGGTTGGCTATAAGGGATAGGTTAAAAACAGAACTCCATTACTTAGCTGAAAAGGCACAGGGGACCTCTAACTTTATATACACAGGAGAGCAAGAAAAAGAGGAAGAGAAAACTGATCAGTAATTCCAGGGATCATAAAGGAGAAAGATGGAAGAAAGCACTTATGGGGGAAAGGGAGAAGGGAGAAGACTTTGGGAGTAAGACCTCCTGAGTGAGGAGAAGCTAACAGACCTTAGGCACAAAAAATCTTTCTTATACCTGAAACCAGTCTCAAAAATAAGCAGGAAGCCAGAAACAGTGGGATGAAGGTGCCCCAGACTACTTACATCATGAGAAACAGGGCCAGCTCTGATGCTTTCTAACCACAGGACTATAACAGCCACCAGGACTCAAGGAGTTTTGGAAAAAGCAAGGGTACCACGTGAGAGTTGGTTTTTAATAACTCTTCTTATTGTAAACTGAAGTCACTCTTAATACAGTAAAATTGAAAGCTATCTATGAGAAATAAGAAAATAAAAATTACCTATAAACAAATCACCAGAGATGATTACTAGCAACATTTTGATATATTTTCATTGACTTACTCCGTAACATGCTCTTGAATACTGAGTGGGTTCTATGAGTGAGTGGTTCATTATATTTGAAAATATCTCTTTTCCACCTTGCTGGCATCGCACTCTCTCTTTTTTAAGGTTTATGTGTTTATTCGTATAAGAATTAGGGTATAGGTCAGTGGTGCAGGACTCACCAGAGACAGAGTGTGGAGAAGAACAGGCAGATCAACTGAAATACATTGCTGAGAGGAGCAGTGAGTGAAGACAGGAGAGGTCTGCTGTGCGATGTGGGTCACCTCCCTAGCTGGGGATCGAACTCATGCTGTAGTGGCTGTGGACAGCTTCATGGTGCTATGCTTTAACCCAGTGTGCCACCAGGGAGGGCCCTGTTGGCACCTCTTGAGCTTAAAGGTGGAGCTTAAAGGTAAAGCAACTCACTGCATACAGGTTTCAGGTATTAAGTGCTCCCCATACTTGTATTTTCCCAGCCCACTGAAAGAAACAAGTGGATGCTCTTTGCTAGAGGACACCGAGGCCTAACCCCCAAACTCTGTCCAGCCACCTGGGGCTACATGAAGCTGCACTGAGATGGAAGGCATGGGCATCCCAGCATAGAAGATGATTTAACCCAACTCTTCCACTTTACAGATAAGGACGTTGAGACCCAGCAACTTAAATAGCCACACTGTGAATTACAATTTGAGTACATCAGAAACTTGAATCTAAAATGACTTGGCTTTTTATACAGAATGCATCATTATGATCTTCCAGAATAATAAGTATAAATAGCCCTACAGTGTATGTTTTCCCCAATGGTTTATCTCTTTGCTATTTTTTTTTTATAGAGAGTGCATCATTAAGAGTAGTAAATTACAGTTGTAAGTCTTTCAGACAGCCCAAAGACCAAAATTTACAACAACAATAAAGGTAAGGTTTAGAAAAAGGTTACAAAACCAAAATTAGAGATTTTCATTAAAAAAATATACTAGTTTTTAAACAGTATTATTTCTCCATAAATGTAAAATTCAAAACATTTAAAAACATTCAAATACTATCGTGTATATTTGAAAGTTGCTGAGAGAATAGATCTGAAAAGGTCTCATCATAAGAAAAAAAATATTGTAACTAGTGATGGATGTTAATTAGACTTATTGGGATGGTCATTCCACAATGTATACAAATATCCAATCATGATGTTGTATATCTGAAGCTAAGATGGTATTTGTCAGTAATACCTTCAATAGTAAATCAGATACATTTACTTAAAAATTCCAATTAATTTCTTTCTAAAAAGGGTGTCTAAGCAGTATCTTAGTGTGCTATGCATATTTACATTCTCTAAATTTTTCCTAATATCCTGATAGTAGAATGAATACTTGGTTAGTTTGCATTTGCTTTATCCTAGTTAGTCATCTGTAATTCTACAGTAAAAGGAATAATTTTATGTTCACAAGTTGAGCAATTACTGATAATTTCTGCCTTTCAAACTTAAGAATAGTCCTTTTTTAAAAAAAAATAATCCTTTTTACAAATACTCTCAAATACTCTCCATTTTTATAGTTAGGTTTTTACAGTTTAGGTTCGTAAGAATATATATTTAATTCCAATCTACATGACAGGCTTTTTAATGTATCACATGAGGCGAAGCTTTAAATAGGTTTTTTTAATACTCAATTTTACAATTTCCTTCACAAAATAATCTACATCTTCCATGATGACTTAGGATATAATTGTCATTCCACACACTGAAATATTTCTGAGGTGTTATACAGCCAATGTTTATATACATCCACATCATCTGCTTTCATTTTAATAGCTTTACATATTTTAATCTCTGACAACAGAACTCTCTATCCCATTCCTTTTCCAAATTATAAATACAAATATGTGCATGAATATAGACACATGTGAGCATTAGTCTGTTTACATGCTCTGTATTTTCTTCCAGATGAACAGCAGAATTTGAAAAACAGACTTTTTATAAAATGACTTTTGAGAATTATATGCAAAGTTCCCTTAACATCTCAATTTTCTCTATTTATTTAACATAAATTATCACATTCCTGTTCAAAACACTCATTGTCCTTTTTTAAATGTCCCTTGCTAACTCATCTCAAACATCCCCAGCTCATTTGGAGATACAACTCAAAGTAGTCTGTTTCAAACCCCCACAAATCGAACTCCCACCTGGTAGATCAGAGCCCCATTTACAGAGCTGTGTGTGGGAGCCCTAGGATGTATGCAGGAGAGGCACTCAAAGCCAGATCATGGAACCCTGTGCCCTGGCAGCAAGGAGAATGTACTTCAGTGGAGCCGACAGGAAGGCCCTCACAGGCTTAGGAGAGTGCCATGACCAGATTTGTGTTTCCAAAGGAAAAAGGTAACCTTGAGAGTGGACAGCTAGTGATAAAGCACCCAACAGAGGCAGGAAGAAGAGTCTGGAGTCTCCTTTACTGTCTGTTCTCACTGAGTAGGGACAAAGATGGGAGTGTTTATGGATACTGTGAAAGTACCCCTATTGCTATAGAGGGTGCTTGCCAGTGCTCCAGAGGCAGAAATAATGAAGCTCGTGAATCCAAACCTGAGCCAGTCTCTCTCCTCACAGGCCATAGCCACAATTTCCCCCTTTCCCCTTTGGAACACACTCTCAACTATGTCTGGCAGCTGCTGAAATAAATGCTGGATGGGTCGGTGCCAAAAATCACAGGTGTCATAGCGAATGAAGACTGACTCCGATTTCCAAGAATAGTCAAGTATCAGGAACTGGAGTCACCCAGACATCAGGAAAAGACTGGTGTGGAACCGCTGCCTTCCAGAGGACCTGCCTCTCCCCTCCAGCCTGTGGTCACATCCCCATGCTGTCCTCCAGCAGTTCCAGAAACCATGGAGTGATCCTCCCATCTCCTTCAGCCACCCAAAGCAACAATCCTTCATCCACCACCCTTGTTTTACAGCTGAATCAATGGTCAGGCAACCTGACCGAGGTGATATGTGGGTTGATACAGAACTCAATTTATGTTTCCCTGCTTCACCCTTCATGATCTATCAAGTACTTAGGAAGGGTCTTAGAAATCCTCAAAACAATGAGCAAAGGCCCTTTTCCAAGTTTTGCTTAGTTTAACCTCCAAACACACTTAGCTTTTCCCTCATACCACACCCTCCGTCCAGAAGCATGCCTCTTGCTCCTGAACACTGGGTCAGTCCCCAGATACAGCCAATGAATGGCGCACTATCCAAATGAAGCCCCACTCACTTCCTAACCTCAACAAGGGGCCACCACATGACCCTATGGGCTGACTTGATGGGGGTGGGGTTTCCTCATCTCCCTGGGCTCAATCTACCTTCTGTGAACGAAAGACCACACCCCTGGGAACTCCAGCAATCTAGAAAGTTCTTCCACTGGAAATGACCAAAGACATCTGCTCCTCCTTTTTAAACTTCACGAAAGGGAGTTCAGTTAGGCAATCTGTAGGGCATAGGCAGTGTAACAAGACACAAACGCTGTTATGTAGGAACTGGATGACTTCACAACTGCTTTAAGGAGATCCCCACTGTATATCAAGCACTGTGAAGTTCTAAGTTTTGTCTTTTGCCTACCTAAAATTATGTTTGATACTTCATTTTTACACTCCTTTCAAAGATGTTTTTGTTCAAGTCTGGAATCACAAAACTTCAGTATCTACTAGCTGAATTCTAACATCATTTAAGCCATAGCAAAAATAGGTATGAAGTCACTCTGGGGAGGCCTAAAGAACCAAAACATCAAAAAATAACCACAGACAAACGCACCTACCATTGTCTCACAGTCACATGTTATAGCCAAGACGATCGCTATCATTTGATGCTTAACAAACTTCTACTGAAAGCTGTTTTGATAAGCCTCCCTTTCAACCCCTTTTGGGACTTAGCATTGCTCATCCTTGAAACAAAGTGCCATTACCCCAAAGCTAATGTGAGTGAAGCCTGATACTGTGTGGGAAATAAAACCTGTAAGTTATAAAGCACTTATGCAAACATCCTGGACCCTTTTCTCTGAAAGCATGCTGACCAGCTGACCACCCCCTGGAGTTTAATGAATTGGTGCTCTTCTTCTTATTTTACATATGGGGAAACTGAGACCCAAGCAAAAGAATTCCAATAAAAGGGAAGTCCAGCCCTACCTGGTGGCGCAGCGGGTTAAAGCACTGCACTGAGAAGCTAAAGCCACTTCCAAATGAGTTCGATTCCCGCCAGCCCCAGAGGTGACCACATGACGAGACAGACCTCTCCTGACCCACCCGTTGCTCCCCTCAGCAGTGTACTTCGTCGATCTGCTTGTTCTGCTCCCTACTCTGTCTCTGGTGAATCCTCTCACCCTCTGCATCTCTGGCCTGTACCCCAGTTCTGTATGAATAAATAAATAAATCTTTAAAAAAAAAAAAAAAGGAAAGTCCTACATCTCAATTAAGACTTGAAACTCCAAGTAGTTCATAGATAATGGCAGCCCAAGGGGCATTTTCACTCCAGTGGGAAGGAAGAGCTGGGAGGAGTCTATCCAGTTGGCCACTCTACAAGAAAAGAGACCTACTGCATTAGCTGAACAGGAGGCCACCTTTGGAGCAGGAGTGCAAAGGCAGCACAAGGAGGATACTTTTCAAGGTGAGAAGTCAGAAACACCTACAAGGTGATCAGATGGCTCCATCTCCTGCCTTACCACTTTATGCCTCCAGACGGGCAAAGATCAGATACATCATGCCATGGAGAAGAGGCGCAGCCAGTCCTGAACTTATAAGAACACGCGGCTGACACTGTGGCTGGGATTTGCATGAAGAAAGGAGCTGGAGAGCGAGGGTTCTAACTGTTCATCGGAAGGAGCTGAAGCGTAGAGTACATTTCCTATTACTGGCACCCAGTTCTTCCAGTATCTCAATAGCTCATATGGAAATCCACATGACCTATTAAATAATGGCTGAAATCTTGTCTCAAATTTTGGTTCCATAAAAGACATATGATTGTTAGAAAGTCCTCAACGCTCTTTTTACTTATTTATTTATTTATGCATACAGACCTGGGGTACAGGCCAGAGGTGCAGGGACGGTGGGAGGATTCACCAGAGACAGAGTGGGGAGCAGAACAGGCAGATTGAGGAAGTACACTGCGGAGGGGAGCAGCGGGTGAGTCAGGAGAGGTCTGCTGTGCTATGTGGGTCACATCTGGGGTGGGGATTGAACTCACACTGAAGCAGCTGCGGCTAGCTTGCAATGTTGTATCCTAACCCGATGTGCCACCAGGGAAGGCCCAAAGCTCACTTCCTTTTAAGACTGAGCAGAAAGCCACACAAAAGTTAAGAGGCACCACCAATGTGCACCAAGGACATGCTTTAGGTCCCATTACACAGCCTGATGAGGTCTGCAGTGTGCACTGGGCAGAAACACAGCGGGGCTTAGAAAGGAGAAAGAGGGAGGAGTGACTTTTAAATATTAGTGGAGCTTGTTGATAAGTTGTGCTGCACTGCTCCTTATTCCCAGCCACCCTGCAATCATTAACCCACTAGCAGCTGGATGGGGGTGGGAGGCGGGCTGTTAAGACAGAAACCCAAGGCCCTGTCCAAGGGGACCCCTGATGCTGCTGTCGACACCAGCTTTTAGGAAGCCATCATTTCTACATCTGAAACCATAAGGGTTGATATCCTAAACTGGAATATCTCACTGAAATTAGTTCGGACTGGTTTTCATTAAATCTTCTTGCTAGTTGTCAGTATGCTGGGCGGGGGGCGAGAGAGGGGACAGATTGTGTGTGTGTGCGTGCGTGTGTATTTCACATGCTCAACAGATGTGGGTCAGAATCAGAGCTGAGCAGTGCTAAACTGCACAGACACCAAGCAGTGGCTCCCCCAAACAAAAGGTCAGCCATTATAATGACATCCCCAGAGTAATATATGTGCACATTAGAAAGTTAAATTTCATGAAAAGAATGTCCAATGAAGCCATCAATTTTATTTTGGGTTCATCTGGCTGCAATTTCTGCCCGCAGTCATTTTCGCTTCAGGAAAACAGCACCTTGCAGGCACCTGGATTCACTTCAGGGTCCCTGGTCCCTGAACTATGACATTCCATGCATAGTTTCCCAAAGCAAGTTCTGAAATGCCTGCTCAGGCTACTTCTGAGCTTGCTGTCTGTGTAACATCCCCTACCCTTTGATGTGAAAGAAAAATATGCCACTTTTACAACAGTACCCTGCACAGGGCTTTTCTGAAAGCAGCCAAAACACTGACACTCTCCTGGCCACCCTGAGTGTCTGTAGCAACAACTTCAGAATGACTCTTGTAAAGTTACAACACTTGGAGAAAAAGAGTTTACATCTACTCAATCCTGTGATCCAGGTTACTATTCTAAGGGAAGTGAAATCTTTAGCAGAATTCTCCATAATTACTTTGGAAAAAACCCACCTCTTTTTTGGGGAGCCATGGGGGGGGTGTCTTGGGGGGAGGGGCGAGTGCTTGTACCAAAGGAATTCCTCCATCCTTCTTCAAGTGCCAGGGTAATTAGTTATTAAATGCACGTTTAAGCCAATGTTTTATAATGTTGCTGTTGTTTTGAATGAGTCTCCTCCCCTGCCTACCAGGCACTCTGGGCTATAATAGCCACCTCCTACTGAATAATTATAATAGTGAGCCAATTAAACTAATCACCTTTCCACATATTTTTATCCGGCTTACAGATGTAAATCTCCCCCAGAATGTAGAGAATGAAAGGTTCTTCTCTCAAAGCACCTAGGACTCAAAACACCACTCCTGGAAAAGGCCCAATCCACCAGGGGCAAGCTTAACTCACAAGTAAAATTAATAAGAAACATTTTCAAACACGGGAGACTCAAGTATATTCACCATACATATATCTTTCTTCTGCAAGATTACAATTCCTGAACCACCTCACTTCAAAAGCTGGTCGTTATGTTACTATGGCTTAATTTAAGCAGTAAATCTTAAACTAACAGTGAATCTTCGAAACAATTACAGAGGACAACAACAAAAAACTGATGTTAGCTCAAAAATCTACTGATTGCATTTTTTTTAAAGAAATAAAATTTCTTCAAATATTTCCAATTCAGAGGCTGATCACTGCTGTGTGAGCCATAAACTATGGAATTACTGAGTTAGTAACTCTTTGGAGAAATTTTTCCTGATGAATCACACAGATTCTCCTGTCTTTGAAAGGAAGACACAATCACACAGATTCTTCTGTCTCTGAAAGGAAGACACATTTCTATTCAAAGGCCAAGTGACAAGCAATGAAAAGGAAAAAATCCAACCCCAGGCAAGACCAGCAGGTGGGAAATACACTTCATGTGTGTGAAGCTAACCCAGAAATAGACACTTGTATCCCTTCCGAAGGAGAGAGGCCACCTGCGGAATGATTTCTGATGGAAGTGAGAATTTGGAAACAATACATACCCAGGGCTTACCTTGCACTTGACATCCTGAAACTGCTCATTCTACTCTCCAAATATAAGTAGAGGGTTACATGACTACTTCAAATACAGATTGTACATCCTGGAATTATTTCCCTTTGTAGCCTTTAATAGCTATAATAGTCTAAACAGTTCTCCCAACATCTTATAATACAAGATATCAACTAGAATAATGGCTTACATAGAAAATCACTTTGTCTCCTTTGATATCATGATAGCGTAATGATGCCATTCAGACTACCTCTCGGTGAAGTAAAGAGCCCTTGCGACAAATGAAGAGAAACAAGGAAAGAATTCATCAACCACTGTTTCTTGCAAAATACCCAAATCGCCTTTGGCAAAGGACATAAAGAATAATAGAGATTTTTTCCTTTTGCCCTAAACTTTCCCCCAAGATGGGAATGGATAGTAGAAATGAGAGGGACCTGGGTGGGAGGGTGTCAGGTAACCAATTGAAAAATTCACTTTGAGGCAACAGGTATTTTCAAACATCATCATTCAATAAGCAGACATATGCAAGTCCTAGTTATGCCACTAAGTGAAAAAATTTCCCAAGGTATAGTTCTAAAAGAAAGCTCATATTTTCCTATTTGGGATGTGCTCCAGATCTTACCCATTTGTTGACTTCTATACTTAAAACTAAAATCTTAGTGAATAAGGGCAAAGAACGACGCTCCATTGTAGTTGAAGAGAACATCATAATGAAGCATTTTGTTTAAAGTTTTGCTGACAGGCTGGTGGGTCTCTCGGCCAGTGCTCAACATCGCCTTTGAAACTTAAGAAAGTAGTTATAACCCCCATATTAAAAAGCTTAGTAAATAAGATTAACCTGATTTTTTTTTCCCTCCAGGTTAGCCAAAATCCTTTAGACCATCAATGTAAAATAAAATTGAGTCATTATACCAAACAAAACTCTTAACAACTCAAACTTTTAATTTGACAAAAGAGAAAACCATCCACATTTCAGTGATATTCTGAAATTGAATGTTTTATTTCCTACAAGAAGTTAGTTTCCCAACTGTTAAAAGGAAGAAAACAACAATGAAGGATCTTGTTACAGCCACAAAGCAAGGAAAATTTGATTTCCAACCCAGATGTGAAATAAACAGCAACACATTCCACTCAAAGAACTCTAGATAGCCATCTCCTTTGACAAAGCCTTTTGTTACCTGGACAGTCTGAGGCTGAAAGACCCTACACATGTTCTTCAGCACATATAATATGAGCCCACCTACCTCCTCCCGCAGACTGAGGGTCATAAATCCTCAGGGCCTGCCGCCCCCTCCAGACACCACCATCACCCAACAAAAGAGTCCCTTATATAAACATCCTTTCTAGTTTTTAGAGCAAATTTTCCCTCCCAGCATCTCTCTAACATGCTTGAGCTGTCTTTAAGAATGACAGACAGAATTTGCTCAAATGATCTATTTCAGTAACTTTTTAAAATGTTGTTTGCAATGTGCCGAAAACATTGCATTGATTTTTTTTTTTAATCTGTTAATTGAATGAAAAATCTGAATGCACCCTGGCAGACAAAGGTACTTCACACATGATTCTTAAGCACTTAAGTTTCTTCACTTTCAGCTTGATTTTTCAAGAACACACAAGACATTACTCATCTGTTGTGAGAATCACCACATCAAAAAGGTGGCCCTATATAACATAGCTCTAACCTGGCAATGAGAAGACCTGGCTGTCAGTTCTGGCCTGTTCTCTCTCTTTGGGGGAGTCACTTCTCTAAGCTTCAGCTTCCTCATCAGTAAAAAGAAAGGGTCTTGAAAGGCAGCTGTAGTTCCGAATTTTTGCAGTCAGTTTCCTCCCTAACTTGTTCTCTCAAATCTAGTCTTCCAAAAGCTCCACCTTCTTTTAACCTCCACATTATTTTGGCTTTTGCCCTTGGGTGTCCAAGGGAAGAGCCTTTTGTTTAAAAGGCAGCCCAGAGGTTCCCCAGGGGTCTGAGGGTTAATGCAGGTCTCCAGAGCAGGATGTGCATAATCAAACTCAGACAGCAGCTGCTGAGCTGGAGATAATCCTGAAAGGACTGCTCAGACCTCTTTCTCTCACAGTGAAATTGCCTGGCACCAGGCCTGTTCCGGCTGTTTGGACCTTATGTTTTCAGCACATTGCAAACAACATCTTCTGTGGATGCAACTCTCAAAATGCCAATGGGTTTTCTGTTTTGCTTTTTCAAGCTGGCTCTCCAGAAGCAAATACTTAAAACATAAGCGTCCACATGCTGATGACATACAGACAGCTAAGGGTGGGAGAAAGGCCTTTGAGGGACAGGACAGGGGCACTCCTTGTTAACAGGATGATTACTGCTCCTCTATTCACTTCGCCAAACAATACGTCATGAGAAAGTCACAGTGAGTGAAACAGCAAAAATCACCCATTAAAAATTGCTAGATTTATGAAGCTCACACTCATTTCTAATAATGACCTCATGTTTTCATGAACTCAAGATTTCTCTCTGCTTCAGTTCCAGAGTCCTCAAAAGTGAAAACAATTCCACCTTACTTTTCTGGAAATATAATGTGACTAATAGCTCAAATTTGTAGATTCAAGAAAACTTTTTCAGATGTGCTTGAAAAAGCAAAAAGGTCCTCCTGACTAAGTTTCCTTGGAAGATTCTTGTATCCACTAAACCTGGCAAAAGTAATCTTGTTACAGAAAGTCCTCTGAGAAAAGTGAAGATGAGGTGTTATGAAAATCACTTAGTTTCAGATTAGCAACTACAGACTCCCATCAGTCAAATTAGTGACTAGTATGAAAGATGAGAAGCTATCGATTTGTTCATATAGTAATAATATACGACTGTTTCTAAAGGTGAATTTAAGACTTTTTTACCCAACTTAGCCAAGGTAAAAAGGTATGTTTCAATAATTTGTTACAATTACCCTTTCTCATAAGATATCTGTTCTGCTGTTGCTTTAAAGTTTTCCAGAACCCAACTTCCACACAAATCATTTCTTCAGGAACACACACTCTATATTTTATATTTCTAATAAATAGTGATCATTTGAAAACATTTCACGGTGGAGCATTAAGAAACTATGGAAAGGGAACTCCCACCAGTAACTTGGATTATAACTTTGGAATACATAACTTATTAAATCAGCTTTATGATTTTCAAGACCACCATGCAGAGGTTCTAAAGAATTCTTTTATCTCAAGGAAGTAATGAGCATCACACATGTGTTCACTCTCCATTCACAAAAGCCTTAAAGCAAACTCTGTCCCCTAACACTGTAACAGGGTGGTCCCTAGGAAAAAGGAAAGCTCCAGGTTCCCTGCCCCACCCAGAAGGAGGGTGGAGCTGAGCAGAGAAAAAGGAGAAGAAAGAAGAGAAGGAAGCTGGATGGAGAGCCAGAAGGAGACCTGAGGAAGCCACATGGAGCGGCAAGCATGTGATGAAGAAATCGGGCTTGTTTCCTGACCCTGGACTGGTTAAGGCAGATGTGGGTGAGATACCTACAGGGAGGTGACTATGGCAGTGTTTATATTGATTTATTTTGCTCTTTTGCTCCCAGATTCATCTGGCTATTTCTGACCCTTTTCCATGGGTCCCGGCCAGAAGGTGCTTTAGTCTTGTGGCAGCCTTCAGGCCTTGCTTTGGACCAACCCCTTTTGGGTTGACTTTTGCCCACGAGGGGATGGGTAACATCAGGTGTTTGATTTAGAAGTTATATTCTTTGTGTTCCATATTGTATATGTACTGTATTAAAGTCCCTTTTCATTAAAGTTTTATATATGTTTTATCTTCTTGCGGCGGATGGCAGAACCCACTTAGAGCAGGCAGGATTTTGGGGCTTCTGGGGTGTCCCTCTCCCCCTGTTCTGGAACAGATTTGGGGTGGCCTGTAACAACACCATTCTGGTCTCTAACAGGCACCATGTCCCAGCACAGAAGATTCCCACACTTGAGGCTACAACACCCTCCCCCTTCAGATACACCTAATAGGCCTGATCCGGGCTGGGATCCTCACAGCCTCTGTGCCAGCACTCTGCAGTCAGGACAACCTGAAGGAGGCTGCTGCATATGGATGGGCTGGTTGTGTATGTGCTTTCAGGAGGAAGACAGTGAACATCAAGCCATCAAACTCCCTTTAACAAATCAGCAAGATAAGGTGGACTCCAACACTTTTCTAAGCCAAACGAGGATGGACCTCTTTCAAATATTCCACTTGAAGACTCTGCCAGACTTGAGGTGAAAAGTAGTTTGTGGGAACTGCTAAACATGGGGCTTCCATATGACCCAGCAAACCCACTCCTAAGTATCTACCCAAAAGACATAAAAACAAAAAGATACCTGCACCCCCATGTTTATTGCTACTTTATTTACAATTGGAAAAACATGGAAACAGCTGAAATGTCCAAAAGTGATGACTGGATTAAAAAGATGTGGTACATATACACAATGGGATATTACTCAGCAATCAAAAAAGATAAACACATGCCTTTTGCAGCAACATGATAGAGCTGGAAAAGATCATGCTTAGTGAAATAAGCCAGAAAGAAAAGGAAAAATACCAGATGGTTTCACTCATCGCAGGAGTATAATGGACCAGGCGAGAAAATAATAATAATAATGAACAGCTATATACCAGAGACATTTTGTGGGGGTGGGGTGGGGAATGCGATCAAAAACCGTGGGAAGGAAAAAAGAAAAAAACAGTGGGAGGAGGGAAATGCACTGAAATATGGTGACGGCACATGGGTGATTTGGTGATGGGAAGCCCACGGGGATTACAACTGAGATTGGAAAATGCACAAAATTATGTAAAAATAAACTATTGTAGTATTCATTTTTTTAAAAAAGTAGTTTGTGGATTAAAACTAAGTTTAAGAAGTGACCCATAGTATCATTATTACCACACTCTTCAAGTACCAGCTGTGAACAATTGAAAGCCAATATTTCTAAATTCCCACAAACCCAAGAATAAAATTAAGACATTGCTAAAAGAAGTCTCAGCAATTTATCAGTAATTAACTGCTGTCAAGGTAAGGCTTCCACAAGGCAGAAGCACATGTCACAGCAAGACCTTGTAGTATCCTTTGTCTATGTCATGCATTTTTATCATTAAAAATTAAAGTAACTGGGGGAAAGTGCACCGGACTATGGTGATGGCACATGGGTGAAGTGGTGATGGGAAGTCCACAGGGATTACAACTGAGATGGAAAAAGGCACAAAATGATGTAAAAATGAACTATTATAAAATAAAGTAACTAAGAAACACCATGAGGAGGACATCAGTAGGTTTTTTACACCATTAAACTAATTACCAAAACTTTGCAGTAATTTGGTAAAAAAAAAAAAAAAGAAGTGGTCTTTTCAATCCCACTCTTTGTGGCTTCCTGGCCTCTTCTCCCCAGAATCAGCAGTAAATGAATAGACTATGTCTTCATTCTTTCACATATGAGGCCACAATGAGCCATGCCATTTTTAACAAGTGGCCATGCACACAAATCACTGTTTAAGTTAATAAGGGGGAAGCATTAGGGTCTGGTCAGCTCCTTCACTTCCCAGATGCTGATATTCAGGCCCAGAGAATCTGTATATACAGGGTGGATGGCGTAAGCAGCTCACAAAGGCCCCTTAATGTCCTTACTGGATGGCAGGCCAACAACCACAGAGATCTAAAATACTCTTCACTCTAAAACACACAGTAACATACTGCATTTCAGGAAGAAAGGGGAGGTATTGGTGGGGAAGGGAGGGTATAGTGTGTGTGGGGGGGAACTACAGCAAACAACCCTCTACCACCTACTCTGATACCCAGAGAGGAGACAGATACAACTGATGCTTGAGGGACCATTGGGGCCAAGTTTCCTGATGTAGTTCTGTAACTGGGTAGTCCCTAGGAAAAGAAGTTCCAGGTTACCTGCCCCACCCAGAAATAGGGTGGAGCTGAGAAGAGAAAAAGAGAGAAGAATCTGAGGAAGAAGGAAGCAGGATAGAGAGCCAGAAGGAGACTTGTGGAAGGCACATGGAGCAGAGGGAGATATGTGAAGAAACCGTGCTTGTTTCTTGGCCCTGGGGCTGGTTGAAAGAGATGTGGGGGAGAGATCTGTAGGGAGGTGACTTTGGCAATGTTTATCTCAACATTGATTCGCTCTTTTCCTCCCAGACTTGTCTGGCCATTTCTGACCCTTTTCTATAGGTCCCAGCCAGAAGGTGCAGTAGGCTTGTGGAGGGCTTTCAGACCTTGCTTTAGACCAATAGCTTTTGGGTAGACTTTTACCCACAAGGGAATGGGTACCTTCAGGTGCTTGATTTAGAAATTATATTCTTTGTCTTCTGTGTTATATACTCACTGTATTAAAGTTCCTTTTCATTAAAGTCTTATATGTTTTGTCTTGATGTGACGGATGGCAGAACCTATTTACAGCAGGCAGGTTTGGGGGTTCAGGGGTACCCCTCTCTCCCTGCCCTGTAACAGTTCAATATCGTCAAATCCTAATTTTAAACTTGCCCCATTTCCGTTCGACCCAAATTAAAGCCAAAGGAAAGACACCAATCATAACCAAATTAGTTTTACAATTCCTTTCTTTCTGTGTGTGTAAATACACACAAACATATACACCTATACTTATGTGCCTTTATATACCTAAGTATATGTACATATGGTACTGAACATAGATGATATAGATAAACAGACTACATTTGGAATGCAGAAATAATGTCTTACAGTTAGAGCCAAGTGATTTTTCAACAAGGGTGCCAAGACAATTCAATGGTCAAAGAAGAGTGTTTCTAACAAATGGTGTTGAGACAACTAGATACTATTTGCAAAAATTGAAGTTGTACTTCTACTTTACAACATAAGAAAAACTTAATTGAAAGTGTATATAAAAATAATTTTAAGAACTAAAATCATAAACCTCTTACAAAGTACACAGGAATAAACCCCTGCAACCTTCAGTTTGGCAATAGTTTCTTATATGTGACACAAAAAGCAAGAAATGAAAAAGATAAATTGGTTGTCATAAAAATAAAAAACCTCTATGCTTCAAAGGCTATAACCAAGAAAATGAAAAAAACAATCCACAGAATGGAAGAAAAATACTTACAAATTGTCTGATAAAGGACTTGTATCAAGAAAATATAAAGTATCCTTAAAATTCAATATAACAAGATAACCCAATTTCAAATCAAAGGATTTAAATAGATATTTCTCCAAAAAGAAAACACAATATTAACACAGAAAAATGCTCAATATTATTAGTCATTAGTGAAATGCAAAACCGCAATAAGAAATCACTTCATACCCATTAGAATGGCTGTAATCAAAAGGGCAAATTAATAGCAAGTATGGGGTGGGGAGAAACTGGAAACTTTATGCACTGCTAGGGAATGTGAGCTTTTATGGCCAGGTTGGAAAACAGTTTGGTGGTTCCTCGAAATAGTAAGCAGAATTACCATTTGTCCCCACCATTGTATTTCTAAGAATAGACCCCTGAGAAGTGAAGATGTATGTCTACACAGAAACTTGTACATGAGTGCTCAAAGCATTATTCATAATCACCAAACAGTTAAAATAAGTCAAATGCCCATCAACTGATGAATGGGAAAGCAAAATCTGTTATAGCCAAATAATGAAATATCATTAATAGTATTTGGCAATCAAGAGAATGGCAGCCCTGCTACATGATACAATATTAACACCATATGAAGTGAAAGAAATCGATCACAATAGACCATTCTGCAGAATTCCGTCATGTGAAATGTCCAGAATAGGCAATTCTATAGCATGAGAAAGAAGATTAGTGACTGCTTAGGACTTAAGAGAGGGGGACTTGAGAGGTATGAGAAGGTATGAGAAGTGGCTGGCAGTGGGTACATGGTTTCTTTTGGGAGGAATGAAAATGTTCTAAAGTTAAATTGTAGTGACTGTTGCTCAACTCTGGAAATATTAAAACCATCAAACAATTTTAATGTTTTTTTTTTTGTAGTATGAGCTGTATCTCAAAAAGCTATAAAATATTATGTATATATATCCATACCTCGACTGCATGTAGCATAAAAAAACTACTGTTTAACTGTTTTCTACTGCATGGCAAATGAACTATCTTCTAAAAATAATTAATAATTTCCACATAATGCTACAGATATTTTGACCCAGACCTAATGCCAAATGTGCATTTTGTAAACCCACAGTCACTGCGTTATTTACAATGGCTAAGAGCTGAAAACAACCTAAACAGATGATTGCAAAAGAGGATGTAGAATATAGTACAGACGGAGAGACAAAGTATGATTTCACTTCACTGTGTCACATAAAGAAACAAAGCAGTGAACTAAAATAAACTTTAGACTTAAGACAAAATTAGGGGTTAGCAAAAGAGAAGAGCGGATGGAAGTGAGTAAATCAGTCAAAAGGGTTTAATTACATGGTAGCCAATGGAATTTTAGTGATGAACTTAATATAGTATTTATAGATGTCGATTAATAATGATGCAAGCTTAAATCCATATAAATGTTAGAATGCCATGTTGCTTCATTAGAATTTTTTTCATTTTTGTGAAGGACCTTAGACCTGGAACTAAAAACTTATCAAAAGGTGAGCACAGAATAATAGGACTCACAGAAAGTCATTCCAAGCTTTCCAGTCTCACAGTCTAAAACAGTTACTCTATAACTCCAGGATGTTTGGGTCCCATTAAAACAAGTCTAGAGCAGAAACTAAGAATGTACATGCCACCCTCCCCCATGAAGATTTTAACACAGTCAAGGTGGGCATAGCACCTTGGGCAAGAAGACCCATCAGATGCACTTGGTTCTTGCTGTGGGGCAGTGCCGGCCTCTCATGGCTGCCCTGGGACCAATGAGCTATAACAGGAGGTTGAATCACAGTCACAGGCAGCATTTTCCACCTGCCTCAGACTAATTCTTGCCATTCATGTCATAAGCACTTAGGAGATTTTTAAATTTGAAAGCTTGTGTCTCTGAAAGCATGCTGGATGAAAGGTTAACCTTTGGAAGATGAGGTTCATCAGCTCTTTGAGACCCCCAGAATACAATACTTTAAACACTCTCAGCCTCATAATCCTTTTAGAGTGTGCTCACTGCCTGCTTTTTAATGAAAGTATTAGACTGCAGGAAAACAAGATAATATATCCAGGATGTAATATTCAAAGCCTAAAATGCAAGGGGGTGGGAGGACTGGGGGGAACTGCTGGGAACTGTCATCTGTAGAACAAGGACAGCTGGCTGTTACATCCCAGTTGGTTCCTGTCTCTAACAGGTGGACATTTTCCCCCTTCTGTGAGGACTTCACCTCCTACTCCAACTTCTGTTTCCCATGCTCAAAAGCTGTGTCCATCCTCCTATCTGGAAGGAAGAAATCTGAACTACAACAGCTAGATGCAGTGGTGTTTCTGAGAGGAAATTGTTAGTCATGAAAGATTACCGCATTCTAAATGACAACTGTAACCAATTTATTTGGCTGGCAAGGAGAGAGAATAGAGCACAATGTTAAAATGTGGACTGGAGTTTTCAAATTTTTATTCCAAGGCAATAGGTAGAAAGTACAAAATATGATGTCCTTAAAATATAAAAAGCCATTGTAGAACTATAGAATGTTTGGCTGCAGAAATCAACTGACTTTTACAATAATATATATGTACATTACTGTGATAAAAAAAATACAAATATAAAAGGAAATCAACTGGTTTCTACAAATGGGGAAACTGATGCAAAAGAGCTGTCAAAAGTCACACTGATTATAACTTTCTCTGGCAGAGATGGGTCAGTCTAGAAGAACCCAAGTGTGCTGGCTACCAGGCCTTCTTCACCTGGAATAAGGAAACACAGAAATGAGCAAAAGTGGGAAAAAGTAAAGTGGCAGAGAAATGGTTTCTCACCTACAGACCTTCCACTCATCATTTGGGTCTGTTGCTTTTTGCAGTCATTTGGATCTCGTGAAGAAAGCTCTGTGCCGTGTCTCCTGCTCATGTGTGAGCATGACACATCCTGATAGTTCTCTTCAGTCTAGAAAATTATGTGGTACTAGTGGCAAGGTGGTGGGGTGAACACCTGGATGGCTACCGGTACCCTCCTCACACCTGTCAAAAGGACAGCGGGTCCCTTCCTCTTAGCACTCTCATGCTGGCTTTGCACCAGTGTGGTAGCCCAAGAAAGGGGGTTCTAGCTTCCCTGTCCTGAATAAAGGTACAGCTGAGCAGGGATGGGAAGCTGAGGAAGAGAAAGAAGGAGAGGAAGACTAGGAAGAAGACCTGGAGGCAGCACATGGCTCAGAGAGACACTTTAAAAAGAAGCTGCACTTGCTTCTTGGCCTCATACTGTAAGCAGGGACTTGGGGGACATAGTAGAGACACTATATTTTTTTAAGATTTATATATGATATAGAACTGGGGTACAGGCTAGAGGTGTGGTGGGTGAGAAGATTCACCAGAGACAGAGTTGGGAGCAGAACAGACCTACTAACAAAGTACACTGATGAGGGGAGCAGCGGGTGGGTCTGGAGAGGTCTGCCACGCCATGTGGGTCAGCTCCCTGGCAGGGGATAGAACTAGTGCTGCAGTGGCTTCAGAGAGCTTCACAATGCAGTGCTGTAACCTGTTGCACCACCAGGGAGGGCCCTGGAAGGAGGCACTTTTAAAGAGACAGACAGGTGGATAAGAAACCGATGGGGAGACTGAAAATAGCAGCCTTCATCTTGGCTTGTGACTTGATGCTGCTCTTTTCCTCCCAGATTTGCCTGGCACTTTCTGCCCCTTTTCTATGGGTCCCCACCAGGAGGTACCTTAAGACTTGTGGCAGGCTTTCGGGACTCAATGGTCCTGCTTTAGTCCAACCCTCTTGGGTTGAGCATTTACTCCTGGGGGAAAACTCTTTTAATTATATTCTTTCTCTTCTCTTTATTGCAAACAATTGTATTAAATTTCCTTTCTGTTAAAGGTCTTACACATTAGAGTATGTTTTGCTTTGATGCAATGGATGGCAAAACCCAATTAAAGCAGGCATTTTTGTGAGTCCCAGGGTACTCTCATTCTGCCCACTAACAGATTCTAGACCCTCTGTCTTTCCACCTCTGGAAACTCTTGCTTCTTCTTCTTCAATGGCTACTCACTATATGTTGACTTTTCCTTTCTCCCAACTGGCTTTTCCACCTAATGAAGCGCCTGTCAGAACCACTTGAAGTTTGAGGCAATGTCAAATAATAGTTACACTGCCCCCTAACTTGGTAAATAGAGGTTTTGCCATCAGGTTGATTGAAAGTTGGTCCGAAAATGTCATGTTCCTTCAACTAAAGGCAACAAATGATGGCTAAGCTCAGTCAGATCAAGTCATCAAGAAAGGAAGCAAAATATATTCAAGTCACCCAGCAAATATAATAGCAACATTAGAACTTAAGGTTAGGAGGACGCTCTAACGGTCAACTTAACTCCCAGCTAGCTGTTCTTTGAACATTCTCTGCAGATCCCAAATAAAGGTACACCCATATGCATGCCTGTTTCCAGGCATGGGCCCTTGCTTCTTCTGAAGCATTCTGTTCCATCCCTGGCTGTTTTCTAGAAATGTCTTCCTTTTATTCAATCAAAATCTGACTCCTCGGAAGTTACCACTCCTTTCATTTCTGACTGTCAAAAAGAATGTAAGACCCCAAAAGAAAAAGGGTCAGATTTAAGTCATTACACTGTAGCTTCATGCTGCCTGTGGGTTGATAATAGGTTCCAGAAAATGTTTCTATTGTTGTTTTTTAAATTTCCAATATAATAAAAAGTGAACCTTATGCATATGTAGAAAAAAAAGTAGTTTTATATTAAACTAAAAGGTTCTCCTGAATGAATACTAAACGCATCTGTGACTAGTTAATAGTATGGAATTTGTTTAAATCTTCTGAGTTTTCTGTCTCTATTTATACCTCAAGGCAAAAACCAACAAGAGCAGCCTGGTAGAGACTCACAAGAGGAGTTAATGCCCAAGGAAAAAAAAAAGCAGCAAACACCAGTAGGCATCTCCCAAATGTTCTCTTAATATTTATTAAACCAACAAGAGTGTTTTGGGCAAATTTTACTAATGTAATACACAAAGTTCTAGGAAAATGAAAATTTAATTCATTTACATCAGATGTGCCTGCAATCCACATTTTTATTAAAAGGACAATAAGCATTCAATTGAGAAGTGTGGAAATAGCACATTACTTTGAATATTGTATATTATTTTCCTATCCTTCAAGGCTGTTACATCTTTTCTTTAAAAGGTTATTAAATGTGCTTTGAGAATATGCCCCAGCTGCATGAATGTAGTTCAACCACTTACATCATTTCTTCAAAAGTTTGTGGAAAAAGTATTCAGTCTTGGGAATTATTTCAAATTCATTGTGCAATGAATTAGGTATAAAAAAGTAATTAAAGGAAACAAAACATTGAGAAGAAAAGGGTAAACACAATAAAATTCATCATTTTGCAGCACTCATCACTGATGTATTAAAGGCATCTGATTATATAATACTTAGCAGAGGAAGATGCAAAACATCTCATTTAGAACGCTGAAGGGGAAAAAAAGCATTTGCCCATCAACCAAAGATAAATTTAACTTTTCCTTCATTCATCCTTACCAATAATTAAAACAAGACATCAAAAGTGCATTGCTACATTGCACTATGTTTATTAAACTAATCAAATAAATTTGTTCTTTAATGTCTTTTATCTAATATGAAAACAATCTTCAAATATTCTATATTCAACTAAGTTGACAGTAAATTCTCGCCCCCAAGCCCCAAGTTCTTCATTTCCCTTTCTTGTCTAGGTTTAAATGCAAATAAACAAAAGTAGAAGATTAAGTTCACTGTACTCAACCTGCTATTTTATTCTTCACCAAAGAGAGAGATGATGCAGAATCCTCGATCTGTTTTTAGGAGTTAAGAGCCCCAAGTCAGACTACTGTGTGAACCAAGTATTTTCCCCTACAGATAAAAGGAAACTTGAAAGGGAAAAGAGAGGTAACCATAGAAAGAGAATAAAAGGTGTTCTGTCTTCACAGAATTCCACCAGCATCTTTCAGGTATCAGTCCCTCCATTTTTTCTTGGGGAACCAATCTGTCCAATCATGGTCCATGAGATTCAGGCAATGCTTCCTCCACTTACAGTTCTAGGGCCATGCCTGTGACCAGGTCAGAGACAAGTCAAGCCAATCAAGTTTTAACAAGAAGTTATGAGTGGATCCTTAAGAACAATTCCCTAACGAAGACAAGCTATTCATTACCTGGAGTTACCAGATCCCACCCCCATACCATCACAAAGGACAATATGTAGGATGGTGTTCGGTGTCTAACAGCTTCCCTTCTTTAGTTATATTAACTTCCCCAAATTTTTGCTAGATTTAAAGCTGCCACTATAGAGACTACATTTCCCAGCCTGCACTGCGCCTCGTGCGGCCCGATCTCCCAGTCCTGACTCTATAAACTAGTACGTCAAAGGAAAGTAAAACATCTATGTTGAGCTGTTAAATTAGGGGAATCTTTTTAATAATAGTTTAGCAGTTACTGCAATTAGTATTAGGTCTGGGAATGACTTCAACAAAGGAAAGATGCACAGAGTGGTAGGTAAAACCGAGGCCTGGTAAAATTACAGAAATATTTTGGTGCAGCCTGTCTGCACCAACATCTCCTCAACATCTCCACTGCCTGAAGCAAAAGCTCTTTTTATTGCTTAAACCAATGCAAGAGTCTTATTACTTGCATCTGGAAGTGTCTTAATAGCTATCATCCACTTGGAGTTGTCTAATGGGCTCCTGTCATACCTCATGGTCCTTACAGCAGTAGCTATGGAGCTAACCTTTCCTCCTGATCAAGTCTACTTCCCTAGGCAGAAGCCAAAGCCACCAACCTGCCAACTCACCAAATGTTTCCATTAGAGGCATTCTACGGACAGACTTCTATAAAAGAAAGGCACCACTTCTATAAAATGGTGTTTCATCACTAATTTTAGTATGCTTATGAGTCAGTGGGAGTCTTGTTAAAATGCAAATTATAACTCAGTAGTCTCAGGTGCGGTTCAGGATCCTTGTGTTTCTAATAAACTCCCAGGTGATGCACAAGTGGCTGGTTTGGCACCACATTTCAAGCAGCAAGGTCTTGGAGCAGTGGTCTGCAAGTCTCACTGCAAACTGAAATCACCAAGGAGACTTAAAAAGAAAAAGATAGGCCCTCCCTGGTGGTGCAGCGGGTCGGAGCCCTGCACTGCAAATCTAAGCTAAGTTGTGGCTGCCTCAGTGTGAGTTCGGTCCCAACCCCAGAGGTGGCTGCCTCAGTGTGAGTTCGGTCCCCACCCCAGAGGTGATCCACATGGCACAGCACACACCGCACCCCCGCATCCCCACCCAACCCGTGTCACCCACTGCTCCCCTCACAGCAGTGTGCTTTGTCGATCTGCCTGTTCTACTCCCCACTCTGTCTCTGGTCTGGTGAATCCTCTTGCCATCCCTGCACCTCTGGCCTGTACTCCATTCCTGTATGCATAAATAAAGAAAATCTTTTTAAAAAGAAAGAGATATATGAGCTTTCCCACCAAGGGCTCTCATTTAAGAATACCCGTGGTGGGCCTTCCCTGGTGGCCCAGTGCGTTGGAGAGCAGCACTGTGAAGCTGGCCACAGCAGCTTCAGTGTGAGTTTGATTCCTCCACCCTAGAGGTGACCCACATGGTGCAGCAGACCTCTCCTGAGCTGCCCGTAGCTTCCCGCAGTAGAGTACTTCATCCATCTGCCTGTTCTGCTCCCCACTCTGTCTCTGGTGAATCATCTCACCACCTCTGGCCTGTACCCCAGTTCTGTATTAAAAAAAAAAAAAAAAAAGAATGCCTGTGGTGTCAGGGATGAGAACTCTTGCTCAGAAATTCTCAGACTCTAACATGCAATAGAATCATTGGAGGGCTCTTTCAAACTCGGATTGCTAGGACACTCCCTCTGTCCCCCTGCCTTTCAGATTCAGTTAGTCTGGAGTAGACCCAGAAACTACACTTTGTCCAACAAGTTCCTAGGTGATACTGATGAATAGACCCCACTCTGAGAAACATTGATCTAATGTTGTAGTTAATGAGTCTATAATAAACCTGGATTTGCACCAAGATCACCCCTATCTACAATTGTATTATACCATGCTCTGGAATATCTAACAGAGAGATACACCCGGAGGAGGGAGTAGAATACACATTTCCACACTCTTGGTTTCTATAATTAGGCTATGGGCATGTGGAATATTTATAAGGGCACATTTAACCTTATGGCTAAAATAATGTTAAAATTTATTCTAGATACTACAGATATATTGTGTTTAAAAGCCTATGAATCATAGCAAATGGTTCATGTTTTTTAAGGATTTACTTATTTATTCATACAGAACTGGGGGTACAGACCAGAGGTACAGGGACGGTGAGAGGATTCACCAGAGACAGAGTGGGGAGAAGAACAGGCCAACTGATGAAGTACACTGCTGAGGGGAGCAGCAGGCAGGTCAGGAGAGTTCTGTCACACCATGTGGATCACCTCTGGGGTGGGGATCGAACTCATGCTTAAGTGCTATGCTTTCAACCGCTGCGCCACCAAAGAGGGCCCACAAATGGTTCATTTTTAACAGCTGCTCAAATAATCCTTCTTCCAAATCCACTGGAGGACAGTTACATTGTTGAGTGGCAGTTTCTAAAGGGGCAATATTTTAATGTATCCTGCAGAGCAGTTTTTAAAAGCTTTAAGAACTCAAGAATTCTTAAACCACATTTTTTTTCTCCCGAGTCAATTAAAGATATCTCCTTTTATTCACAGACTAGAAAATTGTGTTTCAGAGTTGAGTGAGGGCAAACACGTTCCCAAATTAGATATCCGAACAAAGTAACCTAGGATAGATTAGATAATGGGCTGCTGCTTTTTGACTTAAGCAAGAACTAAAGACACTCAGATGTTTTATTCACAGGACAGCCTAAAGCACTTTCTCTTCTCCTTCAACAGGAAACAGTATAGTTTCATGGAATTAATTCGACTTGAACCAAGTCCAAGTTGCTGCACTGAAGTGCGATTCCAATAAGAGAGCCATCATGCACAGGGCTTAGACAAGATCAGGAAACTCAGACAAGTCCTAGCATACATTTCCAATCCTAAAACATACAATTTCTCTGTTCAGAGGGTGAACTCAGACAAATCTATAATAAACTGACCAAACATGCTTTTTTGCAACCAGACAAGAGACAAGCATCCATTGTTCCACTGAGCCCATTTTTCCTTTGGAATGGGAACTATTCTGATGGTTTTTAAGACATCCTGGGAAAAATTTAATTTGTACATATAAAATCTTTCATCTGAGTAACTCTCACATGTATTATAACCCATCAACATAATTAACAGAAAATTGTGAGCCAGCAGTATAAGATGTTTAAGAGAAGGGGAGGAAGTGAAGAAGGGGAAGGGAGCATTCACCTGCCAGGTTTACAGCCTCCTGATATGAAGGGCAGCAGGTCAGCCCTTGAGACACAGCACTCTTAGGCATGGTCACAGGCTGTAGACAGCCACCTTAGAGATGAAATCGTACTTTGTGAACGTCTCTCAGAGCTGGAGAAAATCAAAGAGTCATCTAGATCAGTGGTTCTCAAATTTCTTGGAAATTAAAAGTACCTTGGTGCGCTCTGGCAGATATGAGCACTGGGCTCCACCCGTAAGTGATTCTGATTTAATTGGTTGGGACGGGTTTAGGCATGAATAACTTTTCAAGGTTAAATGTGAATTTAATGTGCAGAAAGGGTTAAGAATCACTGTTCTATGGAGAATTGCCCTTCACTATCCAGATGAGAAACTCGGAGCTAGAGAGTCTAAAACCTCCCCTTTTCACCAAAACATGACAATCACAAAAAGAAAAAAGGTAAAAAATCAGCCTCTCCTGCAACTTTTGCTATCTGGTCAGTGGCATGATCATTTTTTTTCTGTCTCAGATTCAAAAACCCCAAAAAAGGATCCTTTCTTCTTTAATCAGTACAGCTAACTAACCATTCATTTCGATCAGCATCAGACCAATGCTGGCTCTCCACTGGGTATTTTGCAGAATGCTGGACATACAGAGTCATTAATCTTCTCAGTAGCTCTAAGAGGCTGGCTACTAGGACTCTCTCCTTACCAATGGGAAAACTAGACAGAGGTTAAGTCACTGGCCCAAAGTCCCAACAGCCAGTAACGAGCAAGCTGGAATTTAAAGCAAGTCCTGGGAACTTTACTCCTTAATTCCTCAATTACAAGACCAAAGTTTGTGGAGAAACATGCTGAGTGTTGAGCAAAAAAAAAAAATCAGAATATCAGTGACCCCGATTACAATACCAGCCAATGCAAGTGAAAGGTATGATCCGTCACTGTCTTGACCTGCATTCATTACATTGCATTAAAAAGTTGTGGTACATGCAAATGCTTGCACTGCTCTCTTGAAAGATTAGAGTGCCCTATCAGGACTATTGAGAGCTGAAAAAACTAAGAATCTAACACCTGAAATGCAGTCTTGACAACTAATAGTACCTAGAAATTATGAGAAAATGACAATGAACAGAAAATGCCTATTATGTTCTAAGTGCACAGATGATTTTTAATGTTTTGTTTTGTTTTTTTAAGATTTATTTATTTATGCATACAGAACTGGGCTACAGACCAAAGGTGCAGGGGCCTCTAGAGGCTTCACCAGAGACAGAGTGGGGAGCAGAACAGGCAGATCGACGAAGTACACTGCTGAGGGGAGCAATGGGCGGGTCAGGAGAGGTCTGCCAAGCCATGTGGTCTCCTCCCGGGCAGGCGGGAATCGAACTCACGCGGAAGTGGCTTTAGCTACTTAGCGCTGTGCTTTAACATGATGTGCCACCAAGGAAGGCCAATGTTTTGTTTTTTAAGAAAATCCATTTCTTAAAATAACCCACAGACTTATTTTATGAAAAAAACTATGACTCAAATATATTTATGTTAAGATTTGCTCAAGTGGTGTTCAAGAGAAAAATGTTGGGGAAAAAATATAAACCTATAGTCAACATTGGTAGAAAGAACTGGGAGAAAAGGTGTTTCTACCTGGCCCAGAAGTGCTGCAGACACTTTTCTCCTGGATTGGACTAACCTTTAGAAAAATACAAAAATCCAAGGAATGTTCTTTCCATCAACTTACAAGTTTTTTCGCCCGTAAAATGTGGTATTAATTCATGACGATTTGATTCTAGTTTTGATTTTTATCTCCTGGAAGCATTTATTTCCTTTTCTGCATACAAGTCTTTACAAACCACCTAGGATTTAGAAAATTAACCTTATTCAGTCCCTGGCATCTTTGGGTCTTCCAAACTTCAGTGTTCTCAATTTTCTTTCCTCAATTAGCCAAAAAGTTTGCAAACAATAAAGGAGTTAGCTGAAACAGGATTTTTGCTGAAATTGAGAAATTACTTAAACATCATATTAAGTGCTCATTTTGCACAAAACATAGTAACTACATGAATGCAGTGTATAATATACAATGAACGTTCCATTTTGAATTTCATTTATTCATTGAATATGTGCCAGAAATAAGTGTACTGGGTGCTATATATACATTAATATGGAAAAATGAGGAAAAAGGATCCAAAAAAGGGAAAAGTTATATAGTAAGCAATAAGACTAGTAAATCAGATGGCCTAGGCCCAATTTACAACTCTGCCACTCATTAAGGACACTTGGACTTATCACTTAAACTTCTTTCTCTAGATAGGTATCTTTTTAAAAGTCAATTTCAATTCTGCAATCCATTGCTACATACTGAAAAGCAGAATCCAAAAGAATGTATTAAAAATCACTACAACATTTTTGTATCTCTTTTATTCATCAACTAAGACTAAATGATATTAAAACATAATATGAGCTCTTACCTTTAAGAACCCAAAGCTTATCAAACATAATATCAAAGCTTATCAAATATGGAGCGTGAGATTGGATGAAATGTAAGATTTTTTTTCTCCCCAGATATAAACATTAAAAATTATTTTGGTTCAAATACCTTGCTTTTTGTGACTTCTGTACAATTTAATACTCAGAAATGGTTTCCTGGTGCACAAGTAGAGAATAAAAACATGAACTGGAAGTATTTTCAAGTCCTCAATAGAATACTGACTTACTACCAATACACTATGTCACTTCAGGGAAGGTTTTGGTTTTATTTTTCTGGGAAAGCAGTTGCTACTCTTCTCTAAGGGATTCTTCTCAACCATTTCAATTAGTTCTTTGGCAGTTTTGATTGCTTGATAGGTGTAGCTAGATACAGACAAAAATACATCAATGCCTATTTTGTATAAAATGTGTATATTAAATAGGAGACCAACCCTTCTTCAGTTACTCTAAGTAATACAACATGGATGGTAACTGCTTGAAGGTAGTTATGATATCATAAATTCTTTTTAACTTGCTAGAGCAGCTACGAGTTTTACTCTTGGGAGGTGCAGTAATGTGACTTAATTAACTTCCTGACTTATCAAATGCAAAACTTCATTCAATCACTAATCAGGACAATTACAAAAATCTAATCAAATCTAGTATAAGCAAAATATCACTCTTATCTAAATGAGTTCAGAAGTGCAACATAAATGAAGTTAAATTTTAATTCATTAGTAACCTGAACTGATAAATCAATGTTTGCAATGTAAGACTACAATTATATCATTATAATCCCAAGTGCTACCTGAGATTTTCAAGTCTTAACTAAATTTCCAACTTATGTCAAAGATTATTTTGAATTGATTGCAATTCAGTTAACAAGAGTGATGGGAAAAGAAAAACAATAATTCAGCATCACATACTGCTTGATTAAAAAATAAACTGGCCATAAATTTGTCTCTGAAAATCAAAGGTCAGAATGAAAATGAGAAACAAAACATGTATTCATGCACATGCATTTATATTCCAGAATCACAAAACTTAAAAATAAAAGGAGAAACAAATGTTTTTAAATTATCTATTTTGGGTCAGGTTTTGAATTGAAGTTTTAGTCATTAATGAAGTTAATTTTTAAAAGTGTTCAAAAAGCAATATATAATCACAATTTGAGACTGAGAAAATAAGCTTGGAGATAAGAAACTTCCCTAAGGTCACATGGTTTGTGTGTATGTGTGAACTGAACCCCAATGTACCCTATTCCAAAGCCTGCAAGATCATCTCCTGCATTCTTTCAAGCAGGAAGAGCACACACCAGAACCTGGTCAACATTAGAATGACAATTTCATATGAATTAGAATCTGTACATGTTATTATCCACAGTTTATTGCACACCTGTTATCCATGCAACTAGAGACTTGCCTAACAACCCAGTAAACAGAAGCCTCCTGGTTCCTAAACATGTCAAGTGAATTGAGCCATCAGCACAGATGTACTAATCCTAATATAGTAAGCCTTCGTTAACAAAAACTGGAGATCCTTACATTAAGACCTTTCAGATGCCTTTCTGCATATGTTGCAATGATCACACTGTATCTCCCTTTATTAAAAACTATTTCTGATGTTGAGGTTCATCATTACACTCTTAATAAAAAGCTATGTTCAGCTGGATAAATTCCATTTTAAATGTTTGTATCTTGTCTGTAGATTTGATTTCATGTGCTTTCCTTTCCTGGTTTTGACATTGAGTAATACTAACCTCATAAAACATAAAGAACAGCCTTCTTTCATTATCTAAACTCAATCATCTGTTCCATGAAGGATCAACAGAATCTATTCGTAAATCCATTTAGGTCTGGTGCCATTTTTTTAAACTGAAATTTTTGTTGAGGGCCCTCCCTGGTAGTGCAAGAGGTTAAGTCTCGGTACAATGAAGCTGTCCATAACAGGTTCAGTGTAAGTTTGATCCCCAGCCACGGAGTTGACCCACAAGGCACAGCAGACCTCTCCTGTCTCACCGGCTGCTCCCCTCAGCAGTGTATTTCAGTCAACCCACCTGTTCTGCTCCCCACTCTGTCTCTAGTGAATCCTCTTATCCCCACACCTCACATCTCTGGCCTGCACCCCAGTTGTTATATGCATAAATAAATAAATATTAAAAATAATTATTTTTGTTGAGACATTAAAGTTTACTTGCAGTTATAAAAAATAATGCAGAGATTTCTTGTGCCCATTAACCATAGTTCCCCCCATGGGAGCATTTTATAAAACTATGATAATATGGTAAATATCACAAGGGTACTGACATTACTACAGTCAACCTTATTCATTTGAGTTAATGTGTATGTGTGAATGTACTTAGCACTCTACCATTTTATCCCATGTACAGGCTTGTGTACATATGTGTCTGTGTGTGTGTGTATACTAGCCATAAATTCATCTGAGAATCAAAGGTCAGAATGTGTATACACACACACATACATATATATACACATAGAACCACTATGTACCTGTATTTAATAAAACCACTGTTTTACTATTTTTTTATCCAACTCCGTCTTACAAACTTTCTAATTTATACAATCTTCATATATATTTTTAATCACTGCATACTGAAAGCACAAAAATAGCTACTTATTTAACCATTCTTCCATTATTATACACTCAGGTTATTTAACCATTGTATGTAAGGTTTCAATAAATACATACCAGCTATTATTGTTTCTTTTGGTTAGATGTGAGGAGCTCAAATTACTGGAATATAAAATCTTAACAAATTTGGATTCATCCAGTTCCTGGAAGAAACTTCCCATGGGCCAGAAATAGTCAATGGCATATTTTCTCATATCATCCACATTTAGAAAAACACAGAACACAAACATTATCCCTAATACCTCAGCCTTCCCAAGTCAAGAAACAAAGGCCCAGCTACAGAAATACAGGCCCTATCAAGCATACACTGGGCTACCCTCTGGAATAGGGGTTATGAGCCCATGAATTGAATCAAGGTTCCACTCTTTAGGAAGGCAGAAACCAGGAATGACAGTGACCTATCAACCTGTGTATGGAACACAGTTACACACTGTGTTAAAAGCAGTAACTAGTTGGCTCACATAATCCTGAGTCTATTTTAGGCTACTCCATTTTACAGAAGAGAAAAGTGAGCATAGAGAGGTTCACAAACTTGTTTGTAGATTTAAGCCCAGGCAAGCCTGGCCTTCATAAATCAAGCTCTGAGCCACTCTTCAGTATTACCCGCTCATTTAGATTCTTGCTTGTAGTTGCCACAGTACTTACACTGGGCTCCAGTATCACAGAGAAGGACAAAGAGAAGGACCAATAAAGACCTCTATGGAAATGAAGTCTGGGCAAGAAACAAATGAGAAGCCTGGTACTTATGCTGCAAAAAGCTCTGCAAATCACATCGAGTCAAGTTATTGTCTATCTAGAATGAAACAGGGATTTCTACCACATTGACTGGTCTTGATGCTACAATGACTTATCACAGCAAATATGAGAAAATATCAGACAGACATTAGATCATGATAATCAGAGCAATGCATATAACCCTACTATAGGACAAACGTGTTCAAATTCATTGATGAGCATCAATTATTAGAAATGTGAATTTGAGAAATGTGAATGAGTTCTCTGCTTCAATAATAAATAGTAAGTATTTGGCAGGAGCTTAATAATTACTTATTGATTAACGTTCCTCTAATCACACCCAAAAGCATATCAATAACTATTAAAGACAGAAAGGTCCTCTAGTTCAACTCCTTCATTTTATAGATGTGACAGTTAAGGTCCCACAGGGACTAAGATATTTAATTACATGTGTGCAAAACCTGACTTGCCTTCAATACTGCACATTTATTTTTACTCTTTCCATTTAAAAATAATTCATACAAAAGGTTTATTTACCTCTACTCTTTTTTTTGTAAAAACATGGAAAATTTTAAGTAATTTTGGGTATCTTGTTCTATATGTCATTATAAGGCTGAACTCTATGAACTGCACCTGTTCCTTAAATATAAGTATTATTTATATTTAATACACCATCATTTAAAAAAAAATGCCTTCTACAGGACACATTGGCTACATCTTTGTGGCATCTTTCATTAAACAGACCCCACAGCAGAGGAAAGAAATGTCTTGTCTTTAATAACATTTTTCTGTAGTCCAGAGTCCAAGACCAGGAGCTGGCTCTCACATCACCAACTACACACCATCTGTGTCTCACTCTGATTTTAAATAGGAAATCTCCAAAGGTTTAAAGGTTTCTGTCCTGTCTAAGTGCTACCAATTCGGAGAGATATCTAAGGAAAACAGGCATTTGCAGTGTCCTTTTCTACTCAGAGATGATCATCCCTCTAGCCTTGCCGCAGAAGCTAATGCTACCCTAGAAACTTGTCAAAGCATACAATGCAGATTTTTAATAGTAGGACCCAAAGCTCAAACAGCTATAATGAGAAAGTTCAAGCATTTCCACCCTAGAAAAATAAAAAAAAATACTCCCTTTCTCTGCCCTCAGGCTCACCAACATTCCCTGACCACCCCTGCCACCCCTAGATGATCAGCAGCACTTCTGCGGGCAATGCAGACATAACTCTCAGTGCATGCCAAGGAATGGGAGGAAGCATGAATGTACACTGTTCTTGTGCAGGACTTGATAGCAATGTTTTGTCTATTTTGCAAATTAAGGCTGCAATGTTGGCGAAACTGAAGTCCAGTCAGTTAACCACAGCCTGCACTGCCTTCAGCAGAGAGACGTTGAGCTGCAGCGGGACCATCTGGCCCTAACTGCCAGCCCAAGGCCACATGCAACTAAATAGAGAGCATGTGTTGCCCCAGCTCAGTGCTGTGCAGGATTCAAAGGTCTGGAGCATGAGCTTTCCCTCTGAGAGCACCCATCTCCATGGGAGCTAAAGTCCACCAACGTAACATGTCAGAGCAATCGGAGGCCCTAAGAACATCTTACACAACTCTTTCATTCATAGCCAAGAAAGGAAGGAAGGAAAAAAGAAGAAACCAAACCAATGCCTCACACCTTATTCCTATGCTTCCTCATTTTATTCTCATAATGGTCAGCTTATAAGGGCATTCTTGGGTCCAATATAAGTGACTCAAAGTTTTAGTATCTTGTCCAAGTTGTAACACATCAAGTGGCAGCAGAGTACCAGCTTTGAATCCAGATTTGTCCAACTCCCACAGCCAAGTCCTTGTGCTCTCCCCTGGCCCCAGTGCCACAGAGCTCCTTCCTGCTGGGCCCTAGGACTAACACACGACAGCATGCAAGGAGGTTCCCAAGTATGGCAGATCATCAGACTGCCCCTCCCTCTTTCTGATTTCTGATTCTGAGATGAGGTCCCAAAATCTGTCTTTTTATGCACTACCAGTGATTGATCGTCAGTCTGCTGTACTAGCTACAGAAATATACAAACCAGAGTTGGCTTAGTCATGAAAGGTCATGGAGCTTGGATTTGAATAAAGAGAATTTCAACAGAGCAGCACTGAAGAGGTGGTTAAGTCCTGCAGCATTCAAGACAGTAAGGCCAGTGGTCAGGGCTGAGGGACATTGATCAGTGGACAGTGATCAAGTAAGGAGCAACTCAAAAACATGATAAAAATACTTAGATCCCACACCATGACAAAGGAACAGTGGTTTCTGGACCAGGACAACATGGTTAAAGGGATTCAAGGATACATCACACAGCCTCTGGGCCAGGGAGGGCACCCAGCCACAGGTGGAAGTCCTCAAATAAGAAAACTCTGAATGGGAAACTTCTCTAAAATACTACGATGTGAACCCCAAGAAGACTAGAGGGGGCAGGGGAGGAGTTGCTTGGTTTGCTCACTGCTTTCCCCCAAGAGCTTAGTAGGTGCCGAGTAAATATTTGTGGAATGCAAAATTAGTAGGTAGATTTAGAGGCCAACTCAATATGAGTCAAGGACTTCCTAAATGATCAGATCCAAAGACCAGAATTAACATGCTGGTATGGGCAAGTTGAATAAAAATCTTAAATGAGTAGTTTGTTTTCAGGAAAGACTTTTCATTACTTCTTGCTTTTTAAAAAATAACTTTACTTTGGCTTCAGGTCCAAGAAAGAATGGTTTTGTGATACTGGAATTCTACTGTCTAGGGTGGCATAAGTGACAGGTATTGTACCTGGAAAAGAAGAAAGAGAAGAGCTAGAACTTCTAGTTTGATTTTTGGCAATAGAAGAGAAATAATCTCACGAGAATCTGAACTCTGATGGCATTCCTCATAAGACCTACTGGATCACTGCCAGCTGATGCCAAGAGCACAGTACAGTGCCTGGCCAGACTCCCTATAAACCTTAATAACAGACCTCTGTGTGGCTGGGGCAGCCTCGAGATCTTGCCAACCTGAAGCAACTCCAGGTCACCTGTGCCTGGTTCAGGACAATGGAGGCTTCTGGACACTTGAGAACTGGTCCCACCTAGGTCAAAACTAAATTATCTTTTGAAGTCCTTTCTAAACAGTTAACTCCAGAACTGCCTGGACCCACTTATAGTCATATTTTCTTGCAGAAAGAGAAAGCAACCTTACAGTACCTATAAATATAGTATATAGTACACTACTATGTATGTATTTTCTCTTATGATTTTCTTAATGATGTTTTCTTATCTCTAGTTTACTTTAACAATACAGTACATAATAACTGACTGTTTACATACTGGTAAGACTTCTGGTCACCAGCAGTCTATTCAGAGTTAAATCTGAGGAGGGTCAGACTAGAATTTTCTACTGCTTATGGCTTGGCACCTTACTTCCTGCCTTTTTCAAGGGACCACTGTAATGATAACATAGGTAATCATGTTGTACAGTGAACTGCACTAAAACTAGATGTACAGAGTCCCAGAATTAGGCATTGAGGGACATATTCAAATTCCTCCTATGACACCCACCTTCTGCTAACCTAATCGATCTTTCCTTCTTAAATGACATCTACGTACCGTTCATATGTAAGGAACATAGAAAGGTCCCTTGTTTCTATCAAATTCTCTAGTTAAAGTAACTTGCTTCATTACTACAACAGCCAAACTATTTTTTAAGATATTTTTTTTTTTTTTAAGATTTACTTATGCATACAGAACTGGGCACAGGCTTAAAGACAGAAAAAAAAGGTTATTGGTTCCAATGACTTTTTCTTTTCAAACATAAACTTTCCAAAGCCTGCCTTTCACAATATACTGAGGAATCATGCATGGGTCCAAATGACTTGACAGTTTCTTTTCATTTACAGACATCTAAGCATATGTATAAAACCCACTAGTTCAATGCTTCTTTTTCTTAAATCCATTTGCAGTTCAAATTATGCACTTCTAGTAGTCTACAATATAATATTTCCAAAGAGAAAATCCCAGAAAAGTGGGTAAAAACCAGCAGCATATCACTACTGCCACACTCAGTCAGTCCTTCTCCTTGCAGTGTTCCCGCAGTGAAGTCAGAGCCCTAAACTACTGCTGGAAAGTCTGACTGCATCACCATGACCACGCTGTCCCTAATGATCCAGCGTCCACAAAGAAGAACCACCAGGTCCTTTTCCAAGACAGCTTTGAGTGGTAGTTCCTGAGACTCTCTTGCCGCCATCCATCCTTGAGAGCTTATAGGATAAATCACAAGAACTCACTAACTGCAGACGTTTTTCCTTTCTTCTTTTTAAAGAGAGGCTTTAAGTTCAGATTGATCTCTATGCAGTGCACTTTTCAAATTAAAATTGGGAAGTTCTGGAAATAATATACTATAATGAATAAATGTTTTCAAATTAAGGTTTCCATTATTACATATGAAACAGAGAGACTGAATGGCAGTTTAAATGAACTGTTAGCCCATCCTGGCCATTGAAACAGTTGCTATTGAGAAAGACTGACTCACTGTCTAACAAAGACTGCTAGTTTTCAAGTTGACATTTTACAAACATGTAATCACACTTTTGGATGATATTCCAATCACTAAAAATAATATCTACCACAGTAAGCAGCTCACTCAGAGAGCATCCAATTCTGGTTAGAAATGAGATATCATGGTAGAGTTCAAGAAAAGGTGTCACTAGGGATGGTTGGTAGAGTTCAGAGGGAAAAGCTTCCATAAAGGAGCAGTCAGTCTTATACAAAAACCCAGAGAGACATCCTTTCTGTAGAAGTCCCAGACAGTTAACACTTCCTAGCAAATGGGGGGGTGGGGGGTGGCAGAAAGGAGGGTGGGGAGAGGGAGGAGAAGGGAGACCTCTTCAACCCTTTTTAGACACAGATTTAGTCAAACTGCTCTTGAAAATCTTTAGATGAGCTCTCCCTTTGACCTGTTTTGCAATAAGATGAGCAATAATGTTTTCCTGAAATAAACAGAATCTCTCTCCTTTGTGCAAGGAGGCAAAGTTCATGACTGCCTGGGCGATTACCAATCCTGGTGGATTAAACGATCATCTGCCAAATAGAAATATCGATAAGGTTCAGAGTTCTATTTTACAGCCCCAGCATCCAAATACTCATTTATCTGTACATCTTACAATTCTACTGTGTTCTTCAATCTCCAGTAACATTTGGGGACCTGCTAGCCCACAGAGATTCCCACATTGATGAAAATGTGTAGCAGAGGCTCAGTGCCAAAGAGGGTTCCCAGCCCTAAACTGCTTCCCCAAAAATGGAGAAGGAAAAAGCAACACTCGAAGGGGGGGAAGGGGGGGACACACGACTCACAAATCTCCGAAAGGTGACATTTATTTTCTATGAAATAGCTCAGTTAATTAGAAATGGACAAGTTATTAGGTGGCCAAGGGAGGAGACTGGAGAAACTGGAAGGGACAGAAACAGCGGCTTAAGCCAAGCCCAAAACCACACTGAAGCTGCACAGTGAATTCCGGTTGACTGGGCTTCCACACAGCCAGACAAAGCTAAGAGAGCCCAGGTAGGGCCGCCGCGCACAGGGGAAGCCCAAGAGGCAGCTCCCTTCAGAGGGCGCTCATTGGGCGAAGCCGGGAACTAGCTCCAACCTCAGAAATGCAACCCAGCAGCAAAGAAGCCAAGTTCCATCTGCAGGGCCCGGGGAGGAAGGCTGGAAAGGCTGGATGCGGCGGCCGGCCCGAGCCGGGGAAGGAGTCCTCGGGTCTCGAAAGCATCCCTGCCGGGGACCGACAGGGGAGCGTGAGAGCTGGAAGCTCCATCCGCAAATGGCGAGGGGACCCGAAGCCCAGCGAGTACAGTAACACGCACTCCACCTCGCCCAGGGGTAGCACTCCAGTGCAATGCGCATTAAAATGTCCTCCTCCCCTAAGGGCTCGACGGCCGCCCTCCTCGCCTCCAGAAAGGGGGGGAGGGTCGTCCAGCCACCCGCGCCCCAGCATTTTCCGGCGCGTCCCGTGCACCCCCGGCGAGGCCACGTACTGCGCCTTGGCGGGCAGTGTTCCCACAGAGTGTCTACTACCTCGCCCCAGTCACAAGAGCATCAAACAAAAGAACTTCACAAACTTTCCTCACCCGACACTGGCGAATTTCTCTAATCTGGGCCCCATCTCACCAGAACTTGTATTCACTCCAGTATGAAAGTTGGTTTTGCCTTCTGGGGAGTAAGGGATTGGGGACGGGGGTAGAATGGTGTGCGGAGTAGGAGACCCCAAGTTTCCCAGGTCGATCCAGAGCAGGGGGAGCGCGCGGGAGGCGCCCGTTTCCTCGCGGGTCCAACCCAGACTTTGCTCCTCGGCTACCCTTTCCCCTCCATCCCTCCCGAGCAGCAGGGCCCCCAGAGGGTGAAGAAGTTGGAGGTGACTTCCGGAGCCCCGGCGATCAGACAAAACTGCGATTCTCGCGCCCTCATCCCGGGGGAGCTATGAGCAACTCTAGTGAGCCGCGCTTTTCTGAAGCCAAGGAAGGAAAAGAGGTGTACGACACGCGCATTTGCCCCAGAAGATTCCGGAGGGGGGCGAGGAGTGGGTGCTGTCGCGCGTCTGGGGATGAGGGTAAGCTTCCCCCTGGCGGCGCTCCCAGGCTCCCTGCAGGCGCTGGGGGCTCCAGTCGGCCTCGAGCACCCCCGAAAACGTGTGCGTTCCCCGCCTGGCCCACTCACCGACTCCGCCGACACGCAGGCCACCAAGCCCAAGGTGAGCAGGATCCACGCGCGCCGCATATTCCCCGGAGACCAGCTGCTCCCGGACGCCGCCTGCAACCAGGACAAAACGCAGCCTCCTCCCGGCGCCGCGCGCAGTCCGCGCAGAAAGATCCGGAGCTGAGCAGCCGCAGCGACCGAGGCTCGGGCTCCGGGGCTCCGGCTCCGGCTCCGGCTCGGGTTCCGGGCTCGGCGGCGCTCACTCGCTCCTCCGGCGCCTGCTCCCACCGCCTTCGGCTGCGCCCTGGGAACGCAGCGCCTTCTCACTTGTTGGTTTCTGCGCTCGCGACGCCGAGTTAGTGCTCTGAGGAGGCTGCTCTCCAGAGCTCTTCTAGCTCAGCTGTTGTTTTACTCCTCCGCGGACTCCTTCCCCGTGTCGCGGCTCAGTTTCTGATCTTGAGAGATAAATTAGATGGCTTGAAATGTAGCTGCAGCTGAAGTTTGGGGCCAGAGCGGTGGGGGCGCGCGACGCGCGCGGCTGGAGCTCCGGGAGTATCTGGACTGAAGCGCGTCCGAGCGGGGCTGGAGGCTCAGCGGCTGCGCCCCTCCTCCGCCGCGCCGCCGCCTCCCTCCCCGCGTCCTCCTCCTCGCCTCCTCCCGCTCCCTCCCTCCCTTTCTCGCTCGCGTCTCTCGGCTCCTCGGGCGTCTGGGGGAGAGGAGGCGGCAGCGTGACTCCCAGATAAACCCGGGAGAAATTCCTACAGGATTACGCCCCGATTGGCAGCTCTGGGGACCAGTGGGCGCTCTGCAACGGTGGCTGCTCTGGGTGGGTTCCCCGCAATCTGTGCTCCCGTCCGCCTTCATTTTCTCGCTCCCCCCTTTCTCTCTTAACTTGCCTGCTGTTTCCTCGCTCCTAGTTGCTCTTTTCGTCTCTTTTTTATTTTCGCTTCGCTTTCGCTACTCTGGAGAAGCAGCCAGAGACACAGCTGACTTTTCTGCCTGCAAAATTTGACCAGTAGAAAGAAACTGCTTAGAAAGTTGGGGAAAACACACCAAATTGACGGATGCCTTCAAGTAATGTGAGCTGTTCATGAATCGCCAGTTCATGAAAATCGTAATTTAAGAGAGGATAATAAAAGGGAAACACTGCTTTAAGAAAATTTCCCAATTTCCTTACACCGTTCTCCCCCACCCCAAGTGGAGGAAGACTCCTGTAAACCCAAAATGCCACTCTCAAAGCTCCTAATTTCATTAAGAGCTTAAATACCGTTTCTGCCTCACACACAGTTTAAGCCCCTAAGGCTGTATTTCAGCAGAGAGGTCTTAACTTTGGAAGCTACAAATAGGATGAGAAGTTGCATAGAGTCTGAACAATACCAGATTTAAGAGAATTTCAAAGAAGAGTGATGAACTCACTTCTAGAAATTTTGAAGAAAAACAGTAAGCATGAATTTCTTGAATGGAAATAACTGACCTGAAATGTCTTTTTTTTTTTTTTTTACAATTCTGTAAATTCTGTCTGTGGTATACTACAAAACATGGCAAATACATATTCCCTTCCTGTTTGCAACACTATTTTCTCTCCGACTTACGGAGTACATGAATCTATGGAGTCATTCTGCTCCTGGCTTGCCTAGTTTAGGAAACCAGGGAACTTTCTGACATGTTCACATTGTATTCTCTTTCCCCATACATAAAGACATGCAGTAAATATTTCCTTAATGTATTTGATCTAAAATTCCATATGTACTGCATAAGAATTATCAGCCTTTAAGATATGTAGATGCAACTGTGCTAATTTTTGAACTTAGTATTAGAATAAAATAACAGTCATACTCTCGGTGAGCATTATTACATTGTCCTTGGGCCCTTTCAATGTAATGAATATCAAAGAAAAAAAAAGAAATTTAGAGAACTGGAGAGTTACAACTCAGAGACATCCAGGTTTTTGCCAACTACCAGGTTCCCCATGGGCATAGCCTATGTTCAAGCATTAGCAACTCAAAAAGGTAATATGGAAAAATAGATGAACGGTAGAGAGAAAGAAAAGAAAAAGATCAGGAGGCTGGAAAGTGTAACATTAGATGTTTCTGATTCTGCAAAAACTGAGTTGCCACTCAGTGGTCAATGTGTTCCAATTTTGTGTGATGAATTCTAAGGTTTAAGATGGATTCTTTGTGGGTTGAAGAATATCATAACATGGGAACACTTCCACAAAGAGCTTCCAAAGGAAAATCTGCTATGTGTGCAAAGAGCGATATAATGTCACCTCTGCCACACACACGCCCCCTCACACACACAGAGAGAGACCCGGCTCACAACCTTTGGGCATGACCACACCCATTTTCTCCCCAACAATTAATTTATCAAATAAAGCAGAGTCCCAATAAATGGGGGAAATGTACTCATTTGCTGACTCGCGCAGTTATTTCTATATACCAGGGCACCCACCTAATAAGAAAATTGGTTGCTACTCTCTAAATTTATCCTGGGAAGACTGTCATAAAAATGAGTAAGCAGATACATCTGTTCAAGGAAGGTAGCAATTTGTGAGCCCAAAGTTGTATTCTAAGTTTCTTGCTAGTAGTGAAACTTTGGCTTGGCTTTTATGAATGATAACATAGCAGGAAGAATGGATGTGGTAAGGGTATAGGACCTTTTGAGGATTACACAGGTGCACATATTTGATCACATAGATATTAAAAAGCATGTGTTGTCAATGGAATATTACTCAGCAACCAAAAAAAAATAAACACTTGTCTTTTGCAGCAACATGGATGGAGCTAGAGAAGATCATGTTTAGTGAAATAAGTCAGAAAGAAAAGGAAAAATACCGGACGGTTTCACTCATAGCAGGAGTATAACAGAGCTGGTGAGAAAATAATAATAATAATGAACAGCTATATACCAGAGACATTTTATGGGGGTGAAGTGGGGAATGGGATCAAAAACAGTGGGGGATGGGAAATGCACTGGACTATGGTGATGGCACATGGGTGATTTGGTGACAGGAAGCCCACGGGGATTACAACTGAGATGAAAAATGCACAAAATGATGTAAAAATAAACTATTATATATATATATATATATATATATATATATATATTAAAGCATGTGTTGTAATCCAGTGTGACTAAAAAGGATAATATAACTGTGTAATAGTAAAAGCAGCTACAGAAGAGCTGACTACCAAAAAAGAAAAGAAAAAGAAAGAAGTTCCTGTGATGAATGGGAGTTGTGGTAGAGACAGGTGTCCACTGGTATTAGGAACATGAACTTGAAAATGATGACAACCTGTCTTTGTTTGGGCTATTACAGGGAAAATATCATAGACTGGGTGGCTTACAAACAATTTATTTCTCACAGTTCTCATGTCTGTGAACTCAGCCCTTTAGCTGACTCCATGACTGATGGGAGCCGTCCTGGTTCCTAATGGTGGTCTTTTTGCTGTGTTCTCAGTGGTGGAAGAGGCAAGGGAGCTCCTGGACCTTTTTTTAAGGACACTAGTCCTGTTTATGAGGGCTACACCTAATCACATCTGAAGACCCCACCACCATTACCTTGAAGACTAGAATTTCAAGGTGAATTGGGGGGGATGGGGGAGGGGACAAAGTGGGAGGGAGTACAAATGTTCAGCCTTTAGCAACCTGTTTGTGTATTTTGCTAAATGGAATGTTTGTAAAATGTATGAGGACTGAGTTTCCCTGGAATTTTGTGGCGTATATGTAATACACTGTGTCTTTTGTGGCTAGAGCCAAAGGTTTCTCCCTAATAGTTCAGAGAATCTGTTTGTGTGCTGTGCTTTGAAGGGCACAGTAAGTAAAATAGCAAAACCAGTTACTTCCCAAATAGCTTCACTGATTATTGCTAGAGAATAAACACTCATCTCAAGAATCTTAGAAGAGAAAAAATCAACAGGATATATAAGCCAAGATACAGAAATATAAGATATATATATATTAAAGAGAACCAGATAAAATGAAATAGAAATAGAAGCTGGTAGAAACATATTTTGAAACCAAAGCTGACACATTAGACTCTGTCATAATGGTATCTAATGACACCACATTATAACCATGGACAAGCAGGTGCTATTTCCCAATGTGAGCTGTCAGTAGCAAACTGCAAAGGGAAAAAGAGGCCACCTTATCATCCTCGGTTGCTTTTCCACTTGGCATTCCCTGGAATGTTACCAGTGTGTCTAGGCTAGAAATCCATTTATAGGATCAGCCTCACCTAAACTCACTTGAAAGATGATAGAACTAGAGAATAGGAGGAAATCCAGTCCACCGACTGTTAATTACCTATGCTAATAATGGCAAGTGAGCTGAATCCATGACTAAAGTCTACAGGCAATCCAAAAAAATCCATATTTAGTTTCAAACTTTCCACTGTTTTTTTCCATTTGCCTCCATCAACCTCTTGCCAGTGCTGTTGGCTGACTTAAGTTTTATAATTTGATTTGGTTCTAATGTTGAACAAAATTGTCACATTTTGGGCAGCATGACACAAGCAGGAAAGTCAAAGAACTGTATAACACAAATTATTCCCTGAATAAAACAGGCAAGTATGGTTCTTAAGAGGCTTGTGAAACTCAGCATCAATCATTTAACAAACACATATGGACCATCTGCTACATGTCAGGTACCCATTGGGTGGGCACATGGATTCCACTGAAAAGTGTCAGATAAATATATTTTTAAACAAACAATTATTCCCACATCACAATTCTTTAAAGGTAAATATCATATTTCAGTCCTAAAATCAGAAATTAAAATTTAAAGAACACATTATTTATAGAATTGCATTATGCTTGGACATCAAGCAGCATTTTCCTAAAAGCCCTACTTAAATAGATGAGTTTAGGAAGTTTCCACAAAATTATCCTAAGGTAATTTGTATTGCATTTGCATATATCCAGTTGGACAGAAAAAATGTAAATGTAATCTTGACTGTTTCTATAAAAAATGGCTATATTCATGTTATGACTATCAGTAGACTAGTAACTTGCTTGGAGCTAGTCTTCACCCTGTTCACTGCTCTTAGAGATCCATCCTATACAAGGTTTGCCAGGAGGGGAAGCCTACTTATTACCTACTAAATGGTTCCATGCCTTTGTACACAGCTAAGTAGACCAGGGCTAGATCTAGATGGAGACAATTCATTACTGGGTCAATGGCCTATCAGATTCACCCTTCAGGTCATTTAAACCAAGGAATCCAGAGTCTAATTTAATTTTATGTTGAACTGGGAGTCATCCAAAATTGGTAAGGGGTCATAGTGTGCTGAAATAGAAAAAACCTGATCTCTAGTGTAAAGAATAAAACAGGCAAAACAGAGAGAGAAGCAGAAATACAGCACATATGACTCTAGAATAAAGTTCTGTTTCTAGCCTCTTTTGAGACCCAAATAAATTCTGTTCCTCCAGGAATAGATATATTTAATATATATTTAAGCTAGCTTAACAGGATTTTGGTAAATGATCACAAAAACAGTGATAAAAATGATGCAGTTTTGACTACATTCTCTTCACTCTCAATAGAATGGAATCCTTGTCATGGGGTGCTTTGTGGGGTATGTATAAATAGATAACAGTCTTAATGAGACAAAATACTATAAAAGTATTTAAATGGGAGAAATTATTAAATTAAAAGATACGAAAATTTGGTGATGGGAAGCCCAAGGGGATTGCAACTGAGATGGAAAAATGCACAAAAATACGTAAAAATAAACTATTATAAATTTTTTTTAAATATATGAAAATTATCAAATTACCTTGGGGGAAAGGCTTTCTATATTCAATATTTAGTTACCTTCAAAACTCCAAAAGCAGAATAGAATACATAGCTATTTCTCTGAATATATTAAAGCTGTGATCACTTACAATTTGGTGCTGAAATCCCTACATGGACCATTTTCTCAAAAGACTTAGAAGACAAAGTACACAGTGTGAATTGTAAGTAAATTCTTTCAGGTAGTGAAAGGTGAGACAGGTAAGGATGGTCACACCTGGTAAGTTGGTAAAAAAGCCAATAAATTAAGGAGACTGAATGCAGCCATGTACCCTATCTGTTAGCAGAGGTTGTACACCCCAGTGGGTGGTAGCTCAGGCTTTGGTAACCAACAGCCTGGGTATTTTAATCCCAGTTCCTCTTCTCACTATGTTCTAAAATGTGTTGGCCCCTGATCAGACCACTGAATCTAAGCTCATCATGTTTCCTCATCCATAGGTCAGAGATTGTAGTGTTAATGGGATCAGTCTATGAACTAATACATGTAAAGTATTTGGCAAGTTCCTCTGAACATAATGAACTTTCAATAAGTGCCAGTTGTCTCAATAAATGCCAGTTGTTATAAATGCCAGTCATTGTTATTAGTGTTTCCTCTGCCTGGAATAATCTATCTGTACTCCCAGTTCCCTACCCAGCTAATTCATACTTGCCTATGAAATGTCAGTTTAGAAATGTTCTCATTAGCAAATATCTGAGTGCCTACTTGGTGTCGTGTGCTCCTCCAGGTAGCCTTCCTTGAACCCCCTAGACGAGATGACAGCTTTCGAGATAATTCTCCACCATTAATTACAGCCTAGGAGAATACTTGAGTCATGGTAAAATTTGCTCATAGAAACATCTATTGTGAGTAAAAGTACATAGAAAAAATCTGAATAACATTATGAAGGACCTTGAAAACAAGAGTAGCCATTATTCTTTTATTAAAAAAATTGCACATATAACAAGTTTAAACCCAAAAGAAAACCCAGAGAAGAAGAAAATCACAAAATTGTAGGTTCTGAAATGAAAGTAAAGAGAACTGAATTGCACAACAATGACAACAAAATCACCCTTTGGCTTCAAATAGAAATAAGAAAAATGCTCTGGGAAGGAAAAAAGTGATTGTATCATGGCATCACAATCACAACCAAAATGTGAACATTTTGCCCTTTTTTTGTGTCGTTATTATTCATGCAGATGACAAAGGAAATGAGTTATCAGCAGATCTCATTGCCAGATTGTATTATAAAAGTGGCTACACACACGCACACACACACAGTAGTACACCCCAGGCACTTTGGTGACCTTCATGGCCAGCCCAATTTGAATTCTCCCCCCTCCTCTCTACTCACATAATCCCACATGGACACATACACACATACTTGGCATGTGCAAAAGTTTTTGTTTTGTTCTTATTTATTTTACAAAATGGGATCCCATTAACCACTTTGTTCATTTTATATAAATTCCTCTAAGTGACTTGACAGAACTTTCATTCATCTGTTTTAAATGGTTGCCTAAATTTTTCCAGTGTGGGTATTGCATGCAACCTTTCCCTATACTGGTATTCACTCAGCTTCCAGTTGTTTCCTACGCACAGAAGTTACCTTTTATATATTTCCATAGTTAATGGTGATTTTTCTTTCACAGGGTTAGATTCCCAAGTAGGATTATTGCATTGAAAAGTACAAATATTTTTAATTTTATGAGCTAGTGTTTCACAGGTTTATAACAGAAAGTTCCCACACCTCCACCATTGATGTTTGAAAGTACCTTTTTCCTTTCTCCAGCCAGCAATAGGTGTTGGCTTTCGTCTTAGCCAGCTTGGTAAGTATGAAATGAATGAAATGACAGCTCATTACTGAGGCTGTGTACATTTTTCTGACTGTTAGAGCCTGCGAGCATCTTTTCAGGTGTTTGTTGTATTTGGTCTTCTATGAATTACTTATTCATTTCCTTTTTCCATTTTTCTACATGGTAACATTCCTTTTGCTCATAAGACTTCTTGTAAAATTGTTATTAATATATCCACTACAACATGGTTTTAATCCATACTAAACATATTCTTACGTATGAACAATTTCCAATTCTTTATTCTGTCCGTTGCTCCATTTGTCTATTCTTAGTCATACCGTATATATTTGATTATCTGATTCTCTAATACCTTTCATAATTCTAAAGCCATGTTCCAGCTATCCCTAACCACAAATATTTTTCAATTTTTTAAAGTTTTTCTTGGATATTTGGGGGATACTTTTTCATCCACATAAACTCTAGGGATATTTTAGACAGTCAAAATCACTTTAGAATTCCATTTGGAATTGAGCTAAATTTATGTATTAGTTTCGGGACAATAACATTCTTAAAATTATAAGTCATCCCAAACTAGAAAACATTACACTCAGCTTTGTTCAAGCCTGTAAATACCTATTCATGCGATTTTTAGTTTTCTTTTAGAGCCTCTGTCTCTTTTATATATTGTCATTCTTTGTATATGCTTTGTCTCTACTGTAAACACATTCCCTCATTATTAGTTAGGAACTTAATGCTAGAGGAAAACTGTTCTTTCTTTTAACATTTGTTTTGCATACTATCATCTTACAAAATTCTTTAATTGATCTAGTAGATTTTTACTTGAGTCTCCTATATTTCTTTTTTTTTTTTAAAGATTTATTTATTTATTCATACAGAACTGGGGTACAGGCCAGAGATGCGGAGGGTGAGAGGATTCACCAGGGACAGAGTGGGGAACAGAACAGGCAGATCGACGAAGTACACTGCCGAGGGGAGCAGCGGGCGGGTCAGGAGAGGTCTGCCCAGCCATGTGGTCACCTCCGGGGCAGGCGGGAATCGAACTCATGCGGAAGAGGCTTTAGATTCTCCGTGCAGTGCTTTAACCCGCTGCGCCACCAGGGAGGGCCCGAGTCTCCTATATTTCTAAGTAGACACGTGTCTCCAGCAAAAAGTGTGGCTTTAATGTATTTCCCAATGTCTGTGCAGTTATCTAATGACAGAAATGTGATGAAAAATAGTAAACCAGAGTATCCTATGGGGGCAGTGGGACAGAGAGGGGTTGGAAGGGAGGAGGGAGGAACGTCGGGGACTATGTTGATGATGGGTGGGTAAAGTGGGAGAGGGGGAAGTAATCATTGCTTTAAAGTGAACAATAATGGAAATAGATACATAAATTAATAAAAAATAAGAAAAAAATTAAAGTAAATAATATTGGCAAAAACAAGATGTCCCAATGTAGCTCCTGATTTTAGTGGACACAATTCAGTGCACTCTGCTTTCTCTTTTAGAATGACAATAGTGAACAGTTTGGGGGTAGTTTTTAGTAAATCAGAAAGTCTCATTACTTATGAGTTTTTATTTGAAATGGTTTTTAAATTTTATCAAGACCCTTCCTAAAGATGTGTTGGTATGATTCTTGAGTCTTAACCTTTAGTTTGATGATTCCTAAAAGTGATTTTCTGATAATAAGACATTTGCATTTTTATTGGAAAGCCATGTTTTTATTATTGATCAATTTATCATTTAATTAATTAACTTACAACTGGATTTGTGCTCTTCAGGTGTATTAATATTTTTACATGTTTTCACGTGTCACGTCCACCAGTTTGATTTTCATGTAAGAGTGATCTAATTGTTTCTGTTCTCTCTCAGATGGGATGTTGTATTTCTCTGTTGGTTGGTAGGCTCTCAGGTCCTTGGTATGAGAGTATCCTTAATATGAGGATCCCTAGGTGACAGAAGGAAAGGAGTTTTGCTCTGTGAGCCTGTACTCAGAGGCAGTTATGCTGTCTGACCTTTCTTCCAGGTTACCTGGAGGAAGTATCCCTCTTCCCTGGGCCTCTGCCACAGTGACCAGGAAACCCATGCCCACCTTGCCTAATGGAGTTGCAGTGGCTCCTACTGCAGACACTCTGTGGCCCATTTCTCTCAGAATCCCCTCAAGGAAGGGTGGAGTGCTAGCAGTAGCACTTTGGTGAACCCTCCTTTTAAAGAGCAAGAATTCTTTGCAAGGTGAAAATTTCAAGAGAAAATACATGCACACCAAGGAGTGTCTACATGAGACAGACTAGAAACTGTGGCTTGAGAAGTTTCTGTATTTACCAAAACTGACCCAACTAGTGAGTTTTAGAGCCATAATTCCCAGCTCAGTGTGTTTGGAATTTGTAAAAGTCTTCTGAAATCTCTTCCATAAATTCATCTTGATTGGGAATTGGAGGTAATAGCTGCCTGTTAGCTTTAAAACTGAAGCAAAATTAATAAATATTTTATGGAGGGAGTTTCCCATTTTGTTTTTAAAAGTAGTTTTAAAAGTTTCCGTGATTGTAGATTTTGGGGATCTATCTTTTTAATTTCAAGGGTTAAGTGATTTATATTGTCACCAGAGAACATCATTTGCATATTTTCCTCTATCATCAATATGTGTTTCCAGCAAAAGAAAACCTCAAGGTGTGAACTCAGCACCTCCTTGTTGAGTGATGTTTATTTCCTTTGTGTGTACACAGTCAGCCTTCACTTAGTGTCTTCAATAGATTCTTGGAAACTGAGACTTCAAACAAAATGACATTAACAAAAGCAGATACTTGAGTAATTTCTCCTTTCCTTCAATGTCTGGACAGGTTATTATACAACCAATGTTATATAACAATGTTACAACAAAATGACTTGGAGAAGGTACTGGATACCCAAAGTGGAGGCTTTCTTGGAATATCAGATGCAGCTGGAGTTGCTGTGTTTCAGAAAGAGATATAAAAGACATTTGCAGATACTACAAAAAAGTAATAAAACTGTCTATAGATTTAAGAGTGCTTCATTGAGGAGAAACTAAATAAAATAGTTGAGTTCAGGCAGGATAAAAGATAGCAGAAAAGTAACTAAAGTTTATGGAATAATGGAAGCTAACTTGGAAAGAGGGCAGCAGTGTCTTCGGATCCTGGATTGGGAACTAAAGGACATCACTCTGTTCTTGGAGGAAATAATTATAGGTTAAATGAGAACTATCTGCAGATTTTGGGACATTTCTATTGTTTTCTTCTGTAGCATTTTATTATAAAAATTTAGATATACATATAAGTAAAAAGAATTTCATATTGTAGACCTTTCCCCCAAAGATAATGGAATAAAAATATAAACAGACAAAAGAAGCATTTTTATAACATATAAATGATGGCTGGCTGGACATTAGATTTTAAAAGGCCGTAAGCATTTTTGAATTTAGGCTTTGAGATAAGTGTATCTCAGAACACATGTATGATGTGGAATTCTGGGACAGTGCCCTTAACTTGGACATAAAGCATCTACCGGCTCCGTAAGTGTAGGTGGGGGTGGAAGAATAGTGCACAAGTGTCCCATAGAAATGTTCTGACATGTAAAAAGGAAAATCTTATAATAGTTGAGGATGTGACAGCTTTGCAAAAACATGAGAAATTAGATCTCTGAACTGTGGGTGTAAGTCATAATTCAATTTGCCTTGCAACACTATAAAAAATTCAAAGTTTTTATAAAAACAAAATGAAAGCTTGTAAAGACCCAGTAATATCATTCTTCTAGCTAGAATGTAGTAATTGCTATTGGATTTACCCACTCAGATCCAAATTATAAACAACTATAAAATGGACAAAATAGATGAAGTGTCTACTGTAGAGAAGCCCAGAACAGGGAGTGCAGGATTCTTAAGAAAAGTAAAATACACAAAAGGATACCCAAGACTACCACTAGCTCTCTGCCTAAGGAAAATTTCTAGCAGTCTTTCTGAGATGGGACTTCAGGAGCCTGAAATTTTGAACAAGCAAATAGAAAGAAGGTAGCAACACAGAGGTGGTCAAAAAGTCTGTATGGGTATTCACTTTGGGTTCATGGAGAGGACTAGAAGCCCAGGAGAAGACAGCTAGTAGAAGCAAAATGCGAGCTAGAAATAGTGCTCTTTGCACCAAGCTGGGGGTGTCAGAGCCCAGCCTCAGTCAGAGCAGAGTTGTCCCTGCATTCTGTTAACATCAGAGACAGACCACATCTTAAGCGTAAGGTCTAGTCTTTCCTTAAAATTATGGATAAAATCAAAATAAATCCACTTCAACAGGGCGCAAAACAACTCTGGCAGTAAAATTAAGATTTACCAGAATTGTAGCTGCCTACCAGGATAAAGCTCAACACTCTTTGAAGAAAGGCAGAATGGCACAGCTTCCCTACAATATGTCACTCACAATGCCCAGATTGTATTCCTAATGCTCAACAAATACTTTGTGATGTAAATACAAAGAAAACCACACCTACTCATCTTGTAGTCAAGTTGATCAAAAACAAAGATAGAAAGAAAATCTCTTATTATTTATTTTTAAATTGAGGTAATGTTGGTTTACATTGTATTTTTTAAAGCATCCTTGTTTACTTATTCACAATATAGGATTTCTCCTTGTTCTTGTTTGGAAGTATAGAATTCCCCACTCCCCTTCCTGTGTCATTACCAGAGTCCTCCTGCCACCTACGCTCCCATAGTCCGTACACAGCCCAGTGTGCTTCCTCCCCACTGTACGCTGGCCACCCTCTTCCCCCCACCCCCTTTTCTGAAAGCCTCAGTTCTGTAGTCTGCAGTTCCACTCCAAGGTATCTACCTGAAAAGAAAATCTATTAAGGGTCAAAAATAAAAGATACACTAAACACAGAGGAAGACCAATAGGAATATCTGCTAGTTCCTGCAACTTTGGCTGCCAGGTGACAATGGAAACTTATCTTTAAAGTGCTAAAAGGGGTAAATAAATATTATTGATATAGAGTTCTATGTTTAGTTAAAAAAAAAAAAAACTTTGAAAAATCAGAATGACTTGGATATTTTCAGACAACCAAAAAACAAACATATTCATTGCCAGAAGATGTGCCCGTAAGGAATATTAAGGCAAGTTCTGCAGGGTGATGAGAAATAGTGTCCAAGGGAAATGCTTGGCTGGAATGCAGAACACCAGGATTGGTAACTACATCTTTGCACACATATATATTTTTTAATTTTTCTTTCTTTCAACTTCTATAGAAAACTTATTGTTTATTAAAGCAAAAGTAATTATAGGTTATAATGTATGTGTAAGTAAAATCCATGAGAACAGTAATGAAAAGAATGGAGGGGAATAGTGATCAAAATTACAGTAAGTTTCTTACATTGTATGTGAATAGGTACAATTTTAATTCAGATTAGGTGTTTAGGAAGTACAGGCGCATGTCATGACTCAAGGGCTTGTAATTCTTATGGTGTGCCTGGGACCAACATGTTTCCCAGAATGGTTGATCACCTTCTTTCACATTTGAGGCAAGGAAAATAAGCAAGGTGGTAGAATTAAGCCCCCAAATAGCAATATTTATCATTAAATTCAAATGGACTTCACTCATCAATTAAAGGAAGAAATCAGTATGGATACAAAAGTAAGAGTGGCTGAGAAATATATGTTTAAGTGTTATACATACACAATAGAGTACTACTGAACAATCAAGAAAGATAAACTCATGCCACTGCAGCAATATAGATGGAGCTGGAAGGAATTATGCTAAACAAAATAAGTCACAAAGAGAAAGATAAATACCAACTGGTGTCACTTATATATTGAATACAGTAAAACCAAGCAAAAGGGTCAGACAAAAACAAACTTTAAAATCAACCTTGAAAGTGGACCATAGATGTGCTATTTTCAAAGTGGGAGGGGAAGGGGTGAGAACAAGAGGATGGGAGGGAGAACACAATGGACTGGGAAGGCTATGACTACTTGGGTGATGGAGACTACCCCAGGGATGGGGGGGGACTCCCACCAGCAAGGGTAACAATGGTACTTCAGTAGCAATAAATTTGCAAAAAAAAACTAAAAGAAAAAAATTAAAATATATACTTCATATCTTTATTTATAAAGATTCAAATAGGTTGTAAGAAAAATAGAAAAAAATAGACCTGCTAAACAGCAAGCCTGTGACACCTGATAGGAGTTCAAGACCAAATATATCACAAATGATAAAAAAAAATTCCTCTCGTCAAAATGCTATTTGGGAATACACTATAATCCAAGGTAGGTATGCTTATAATAAAGTGTTAAGAGACAGGAAACAAAAATGTTACAGAACTGTAGGGAACTGGGTTTCTTTGTAGCTATACATTATAATGTCCCTTCCTCAGTAATTGATAAAGTAAATTGATTTTAAAAATCAGTAAGGATGTAAAAGATATGGTAGTCTGCTACCAGTCAATATAACCTATTGACATTTACAAAACATTACTGCATAACATATTCTTTTCAAGAACACATGGAGCATTCACCAAGGTACCCCATAAACTGGGTCATAAGTAAGTTTGCATAAATTCCCAAATATTTAAATATTGCAGATAGAAAAGATACAAACATTTGGAAATTAAATAACATAATTTTAAATAACCAATAGTCAAGGAAGGAACCACAGATAGATTAGAAAGATTTTTTAATTGGACAACTATGAAAACTGTGTTAAAATTTGTGAAATATAGGGAAAACAGTGTTTTAACAGCAATGTGTAGTCTTAAATGATTACATGGGAAGCCAAGTTTTCGAATAAACTTCCTAAATTTCCAACTAAAAAAAGCTATAAAAGGAAAGAAAAATAAACTCAAGTAAAAAGAAGGCAACAGTAAAGTCAGTATTAATTATATCAAAAATAGACAAACTGTAGAGAAGACTAACAAAGCAAAAAGTCAGTCTTTGGAAAAGATAATAAATGTATTAGACCCCCTAGAAAGCCTGATTAAGAAAAAAGTGTCACTGCATAGAAAAAATGAAAAATTCAAAGAACTGGGCATGTCACGGTTGCTAGGGTGAAGTGTGCATAGTGAATTGTGAGATAGAGATAAAAGCCTACAAAGTGATTTTGCTAAGTGCACCACTGATTTTTAAGAAAAACATTTAAGATTTTCTTTCATGCCTATTTTCAATTCTAGCCAAAAACAAACACTAAAAAAAGACAAAAGTGGAGGATGGGTAAAAATATTGTTACATAATATACAATCTGCAGCTTGATACTCATAAGATACTTGATAACAATTCTAAAAATATAAATGCACAAATAAACCAATTAAAAAATTACTAGTTTTATTTATTTCTTTTTGGGGAGGTTAAGGGAAGTGTGTGTGTGTGTGTGTGTGTGTGTGTATTTGTGGTAAATTATGCACCATATTAATATGTACATGTATACACAAAATCTGGTTAATCATAATACTTGATTTATAAATACTATTATCTTTGCTTTGTGCTTAGTTAGCTGTGTTTTCATTTCATTTATTTTTTTTCATTTGTTTTGTTGAATCATTTAATAAAAAATCAATAGATCTGCCATCAAAGCTAAGAACAAGTATTCCCCTAATTAAATTGACCTATGTCATCTTCCTCATCTCAGATATAACTACTACCCTGTATTTTGAACTTATCACTTTTAATTTAAGTTTAAACTCTATGGTGTTTAGTCTGTGCTTATTTTATACCTCAGACTAGCTTTTCTCACTCAATATTATGTTACTAAACCCATCCATGTTATGTTTATTATTGTTTACTCACCCTCTTAGGTGAAATGTTTAGGAGTTATTTATAAGGCTTGGAAATGCTCAAATTTATAAAATAATTCCAAATATTTCAAACTAGATGCAGCAATTTACACTCCTACCTGAATGGGCAGATGGTCATGCTGATTCATGTCCTTTTCCATATCTGGAATTGCTTTTTTTTTTTTTTTTTGCTGATTAAATGGGTATAAACTGGCTTCTTATAGTGTTGAACGCATATATTTCTTACTAATAAATTTGTGCTTTTGGTCACATGTGTTACTACTTCTGTGGAATGCTTCTTCCTTTCATTTGTCTATTTTTCTATTGAAGTATTTGTTTTTTCCTTATTAACATTAAGCTTTATATAATCTAATAACAATACTGTCTTTTATATTTGATACGAATTCTTTCTCTGTCTATGACTTACCTTTCTGCTTTGAGGAGGTCTGTTTTGATGAGGAGAACGTTTGTGGTTTTTTTTTTCCCCCAACATGGTTAAATTTCTCGTGTTTATTGTCCAGATAGCACATTTTGATGTACAGTTGACCCTTTCATAGCTTCGATTTGAACTGTGTGGTTTCACTCACACATGGATTTTTAAAAAACAGAGGATGTGAACTATGGCACTGGTAAATACAATACCATACCATAAATCCATAAATGTCTTCCTTATGATTTTCTTCCTTATGATTTTCTCAGTAACATTTTCTTAAGTTTACTTATTATATAAGTTTACTTATTGTATAAGCTTACTTTATTGTATAATGCATAGAACATACCAATAAGTGTTAATTGATTTTATGTTATTGGTAAGGCTTATGATCAACAATCTGCTACCAAATTTTGAGGAAGCCAATTCTTTACTGTAAGGGGGGGAGGGTTCAGTTCCCCCAACCCCATACCTAGTTCAAAGGTTAACTATATTTAAAATCCTTGGTCAAAAGACCAAATTAACAGTTTTAAAATATTGTACTTGACATATAAACCTTTAATCTGCAGAACTGATATTTCTGTTTGGTATGAAGTACAATACAATTTCATTTTCTTTTCCTTTAAAGATAATTGTATATGTACTTAATCGTCTTCAGGTAGGAAGAGTGTCAGAGAACCAAAGATGAAAATCTCTCAGTGTATATTTCTCTCAAAGAGGAGAAAGCCAAGTCACCCACTTGTGAGAATACAAATCTAACAAAATGTACAGATTTATCATTGGGTTGCAGGAATTGAAAGAGCCCTTGGAGTTATATAATCTACTAATTTCCAGAAATGCTTTGATAGAATTACTCAGGACAAATAAGTTTATGAGTCCTTTTAAAATATCTCAGGAAAAATTGAGTTCTCATTCCAACATTTTCTCATCTGATAAGTTAGAATCAACTCATTTCCTTTCTATTGATCTGTACTGGGAAATAATTTATTTGCATGTGGATCACAAATCTCCCCAAAGATCATAAGCCCAAATCAGTTTAGATTATCATTGCAGATAAGGGCTTTGAACCTGCGTTTTTATGGAAATTAAGTTTTTTTTTTTAATTTTGTGTGTGTGTGTGTATACTTTTTTTTTAACCTCATTCTTCATTTTGTACATTTTTCCATTTTGGTTGTAATCTCCATGGACTTTTCACTAATTCATACGTTTTTATAGAAAAATTCTTGCTCTCTTTTAGACCATGCATAACATGTGCTGATAGCAGTCATCATCAACAGCATATAGAGAATACTGGTGGCTCTCTATTTTCAACTGGAAATACTTCATTTATTTAATTTTATTTACATCTAATCCCACTTAATTTTATCCCTGATGGGTCTATGGAGAAGGGGGAACTAAATATATAGATGGAGTTAGAAATGGTAACTTTTTTAACCAATAACAGCAAGGACAACCAAAATATTTAACCATGAACTCTAACTTTAGATTTAATTCTCAAGTATTTGAGCTTTTTTATATAACAGAGAAATAGAGGCAAAAGTAAATAAATTGTGGTTTCACTTTATTCAATTACACCCTGAAAATTGAAGCTAATAATCTTGGATAGGTATGTGATCTAGTGATAAAATTGGTAAATGTTTTCTTACTTAAATTATGAAATTTACCCATATCTGATAATTCTGAGAAAGGTAAGAGATATATTCATCTTTCTCTACTATATTCTCAAATTATTTGCTTTTAACATCTCAGTATAGATGTTTTGTCATAGGTTAAAGGATGTGCCTTTTATTTATTTTATTTAATTTTTTAGGGCAGGTTTGAGTTATGGTTCTTCTGTAAAGCTTTAAATATCTGAAGATAGGTGTCCAAGAAGCAAGTCAGAAAAGCACACATCAGTTTAGGTGGAGATGGGTGATGGCTTTATTGCTTCTCTGGACAATGGGGCATAGCAAAGCACAACTTTAGTAATGGTGACAAGGAAAAGAGCTATAAGCTTTTAATTTCTTCTTAAAAAATCTCTTCCATAGTAATGTGCTATTAACACCCTAACTGAAGGCTTAGTTAATGTGGTTCTAGAGTCATTCAAATGTTGAAATAGACTTTAAAATATAAAACTGGAAGTTGTATCCTCTGAGAATTAGTAAATGGATTAGAAATTACATTTCTGTTGTAGTTTTATGTTTTATGATATGTAGTTGCAACTTCCTGTTTGCCCCCTGCCCCTCATTCAGCTGGAAATTATACAAGCTCTTTTGGACTAAGATCAAAGAGATCTTAGTTTCTTGATTTGCCTCTGAGTATGATGAGTTTTGAACAAATCACTCTTTTTTGCATCTGCTAATAAATTAGCTAGAGATGACAACACATCTTACAAGGTTCTTGTTCAAAACAAAAATATTTCAGGATGATTAACTACACTATGTTTACACACACAATTGCTCATTTCCTCTTGAAGTAATGTGTAAAACATCTGGATTCTTGTCTATCTCCATTTTTTACTTAGAACAAAAAAGGGTAAAGCAAAAGAATAATAAAAATGACTATAAAGACCCAAAATATATATTACTCTATTTTTAAGGACAAATAAGAGTAATAAGAGTATCTTTCTGTTATTTCCTTTTAAGTTTCAACTTTTCTAAAATAGAAAAAAAAGTGAAGAATTAGACTGAACACTTTTGATATCAAGTTGTCAAAGCATATGTGCTGTGTATTTCTAAGTGAGAAATAGATAAAGCAGGGCAGGTAAAGGGTATCTTCTCCTTTGTCCCTTCCAAGTTCCCTTTGATGTGTAACACCTCTGTCCAAGGAGAAGATCCAGAGCAGAGTGCTGTAGTCAGCTGAGATGGGCAGATTGTCCAGGCTAATAATCCAGCAGGTCTGGAAGGATCATGTTCCTTCATTGAATCAGCTTAGAGGTAGTTTCCACATATAGTTTCTGTTTGCTTCCTGGTACCTTTCCAGAAAAGCTAAGAAGACTGTGGATAAGGAGAGGGATCAAAATGCAAATGTGTAGTGGAGAGTCACTTATTAGCCACTCATTACCTTTTCCTTGTCCTATTCAGTGTCAGATGTTTGGCCATTGTTCCTATTTTTTCCGAACACTATCATGTCTTCTGGAAGATACTGCTCTTTAGTTTTACTATCTGCACCTTCTATAGAACATACTTTGTCTTTCTCAGTGAATCCCTATGGTATTCTTACAGAGCAGTTTGCCATTTACAAAAAAAAAAAAAAAAAAAAAACACATCATACAATGTGAGAGTGAACAGTTTAAATGGGTGAAAGAGGTGTCATAGATAGTGTGGGGAGTCAGGAAGGAACATAAACATATAAACTACATAAAATGTACTGAGGTAAAATTGTAAAGTACTGAGACACTGTGGCAATGAATGTTTACATATTAAGCAGTATATCACGTAAAGGGAAAATAAAACAAAAAGATAGTGGTATGAATTGCTGAGATACTTCAAAATTTAATTGTTTATTTGATCTTCTCTTCTATAATCTATTCAGGAAAAACTACAAGCATAATTTTACTTGCCTTAGATACTTTTTACTTGGTTTCTTAGTTGCAACAAAACTTTGAGCTTTTAGGAATTACTTTTATGATCAAGGGTAGAAGGAAATCTTAAGGGGTAGAAGTGGTATTGCTTCTGAGAAAATAAAAATGGACTTTTTTGACAACTAAGGTTGTGTTAGAAATAGCATTACACATTCTGTGTACATGGGATACAATGACAGTTGAAGGTGGCCAGTAGAGCAAAGCCTAGTCCAAAGGTATGATTTTCCACTGAGTGTACAGGCCAAATGTTGAGCCAGGCCACTCATTGAGGGTGCTCCTCAACCCCAATTCTCTCCTTCCTTTATAATTGCACAGTACTTCATGATCCTATCCCAGAATACCTATGTTAGGGTAAAAGAATGCCCTGAACAATCTCAACAGATACAGGTTTTGTGCACTCCACCCCCTACCCCGGTCACTGAAACTACAACTCCCAGAAACACCAAAGGGAGGACTGCAAGGACCCAAGGGTGGAGTTAAGCAGCCATTTTGAGACTTTTGGGATATATACAAAGGAGACATGCTGAACAGAGTATCTCTCTACCTTGGCCTCATCATGGCTGGCAGCTGGTCGCTTGGCTTTTGGTCAGCTTTTAGTGTGCTATTGGGGTTCCAAGTCAGTGGAACTGGTAGGACACACTAGCTAACTTTTATATCTCTTTCTCTCTCTTTCCCTGGGTTGTCCCTTTTCCTTTCCCCTTATAAATAAGCCCATTATTGACTCTTTTTGTATGTGTCTCCAGTACAGTTGAATCTGAAGCACAAAGGTGAGGACCCACAGAACAGGCAACTTAGTTCACATTGGGTTGCCCTGTAACACTATCACAGAGTTCCCAATGTGTCTTAATGCCCGAGACCATGTTTTAGGTTAAGTTCCTTAAAAAGATGGTGGTGGGTGTGGTATGGTAAGACACATACATGTGGTATGTGGATTCCTATACATGTAGTATTGGATACCGACATTACCTCAATAAAAAAATAATTAAAGAGAGTTTATGACAGAACTTCAAACTTAATGTGCACAGAAGTTTTCTCAGGAAGTATCTATGAGTTAGTAAGTACTGAAGGGGAGGGAAGAGGAAAGATATGGCTTCTGCCAGATTGTCTCACATTCTGAACCATAAATTATGTCTGCTTTGAGACAAGGAAGCAAAGAATTTTATAGCCTCCTCTAGGGTTCCTGACTTTGAATGAGGGCATTTTTAACAAGGGGAGGGGAGGAGGAGGAGAAGGAGGGAAATGGCTTCTGTTCCCCAGGGGCAAAACTCTGAACATTGTTGCAGGAGCAAGCCTCAGCCAAACACCTACAGAAACTGGGGAGACAGCTAATAGGTATAAGGGACACCAAGGGGTCTGGGTGAGACACCAACATCTTTTTTCAGAATAGCATGGTAGTTAACATCACGCTTCCAGAACAGTGGGAGCATTCTGAAACAGAATCAACTGAAATACAGCTGTATTTCAGCCTATGGAACAGCCTGTAGTCTAGGGTGAAGCCTCACAGGCAGGAACCATCACAGACTAATCAGGACCTGAGACCAGATAATGATAACAAGAGGAACCACAGTAGCATTGGATGCTTATGTAATGATTCTGCATAACAGGTGTTGTTCCAAGAACTCTACTTAAATGAGCATTGTCAATCACAATAACTCAACAATAGCACACATAGTAGATATGGTTCTTATTCCCAATTTACCAATGAGAATTTTTATTACAAGTGGAATCATGTAGTACTTTACTTTTTGCAATTGCCGTCTTTCACATCTCACTATATCCTCCAGGCTGATCCATGCATGCTGTAGCTTGTGTCAGAACTTTTTTTTTTTTTAAAGATTTTATTTATTTGTGCATACAGAAGTGGGGTAGAGGCTCAGGGGCGGTGAGAGGCTTCACCAGAGACAGAGTGGGGAGCAGAACAGGCAGATCGACGAAGTACACTACTGAGGGGAGCAGCGGGCGGGTCAGGAGAGGTCTGCCACACCATGTGGTCACCTCCGGGGCAGGGGGGAATCAAACGCTTGTGAAAGCGGCCTTAGATTCTCAGTGCTGTACTTTAACCAGCTGTGCCACCAGGGAGGGCCAGTGTGTCAGAACTTTTTAAAATAAGACTGAACAGTATCCCCAAATGCCATATTTGTTCATTCATCTCCAAAGGATATTTGGCATAAAGTAATTATTGCAGAGCTGAGGGATTTTTGTATAGGCACAGGGCCTATACAGGGTATAGAAAATAGAGTTTTACCTGTGGGTAATACTTCAGTCTAATCTTTTATTTCTCCACCTCCTACTGATCCTTCCTATCAACTGCTTTCTAATTCTGAAACCATACATTTAGGTCTTTAGCGGATTGTTGAGTCGAAGTATGTACAGATGCAAAATAAGGTTTTAAAGAAAGCACAGTAGGATTTGCTAATAATACATTTCCCTTCATATTCTTGTGTACCATGTTCAAACAACAAATCTACCCCCCAAAAATCAATTGCAAATTTGAGTAATGAAGGGCCATCCTATAGATGTAAAGCTTAAAGTTGACATCAAAACACCCAAGAGTTTAGTAATTACTCTGAAATTTTTTATTTGCTTCATTCAGAAGCACAGAATAGAATTTGATAGCTGTGTTATGAGTACAAATAGCTTTTGATCTATTATGTCAAATAGAAGACCTATTGCTTGTATCTCCTATCTTTAACCAAGATGATATTTGATTTCAGATAAAAGCAGAAAAGGAAGGTTTCAAAAGTCAATTTAGATCAAAAGTTAGCATTGTTTCATCAGCTCAACAATTAAGAAAGCTTTGATTTTGCAGAAGACACAGTGGGGGGGTGTATAATGGACTGTGGTGGAGGAATACGGTGCCTTGGTTGTGCGTGGGATGTGAGCACATGCAGGTGAGATGTTGATCACGTGCCTCTGAGTCACATGCAGAGTTGCAAATTGTGTAGCAGGGTGGCAGTGTTGGAAGAGGTGCAGGATGAGGGGCGCTTACTCCAAGTCCTTGTGCTACAGGGTAGCCCAGAGTGGACTGGGCTGCCTATCTGTGGGGCCTCACCCATGCACTCACAATTCAGTTATACTGCAGGCACACACAAAAGGGTCAATAATGGGTTTATTTACAAAAGGGGAAGGAATAGGAAACAACCCAGGGAAAGAGAGCGGGATACAAAGTAACTGGAATACCTACGACTAGGCTGACTGAACACACCGAGTCACGCGGTCTGGAGAGCTGTTTCCCAAGCGAAAGAGCAAGAGAGGCAATCTCACCCTATCTATCCCCCAAATGTCCCAGAATTCCTGCTAGCTCCGCCCTTGGGTCCTCGCAGTTCTCTCCCTGGTACTGCTGGGAGTTGTATTTCCAATCACTGGAGTAGGGTGTAGGGTCCAGAAAGCTGGAGTAGGGGGTGGAGTCCATAAGACTCTGCAGAGTTCCTTTAGGACAGCCTTCCCCTTAACAATTGCAGAATAATGGGAAGCCCAGAAGAGCTACCCTGGGTGTAATGTGCAGCCTGATCCAAAGGCATCTCCTCTTACTAGCAGAGTACAAGATGGGGCAATGGCATAAGGAGTGTACCTGCATGGGGGAGCAGTTATTGGGGCTGTGGGCTAGGGTGGAGTGGCCACGGGCTATTGCCTGGAGGGGCTATTATTGCTGCCAGTCTAAAAGTACTATTTCTATTCTCATCTCTGCCTGCTGTTTTCAGCAGGCCTGGCTTTCCCAGTGTGTTCCTCATACCAAGACTTTCACCCTTGATGAGAGGCCTCTGCATGACCCTACACTTAGCTGACAAGCAGGAATGCTCCACAGCAAGTCAATAACCCCAAGAATGAGAAGGGCAGAGATCCCACAGTAAACCAATGTCACCTCAATAAAAAGTAAAATAGGCCCTCCCTGGTGGCGCAGCGAGTTAAAGCACTGCACTAAGAAGCTTAAGCCGATTCTGCATGAGTTCGATCCCCGCCTGCCCCGGAGGAGATCCACATGGCTTTGCAGACCTCTCCTGACCCACCCGCTGCTCCCCTCAGCAGTGTACTTCATCAATCTGCCTGTTCTGCTCCCCACTCTGTCTCTGGTGAATCCTCTCACCCTCCGCATCTCTGGCCTGTACCCCAGTTCTGTATGAATAAATACATAAATCTTTAAAAAAAAAAAAAAGTAAAATAGGGCCATCCCTGGTGGCACAACAGGTTAGGATGCAGCACTGCAAGCTGACCGCAGCCACTTCAGTGCGAGTTGATCCCTGGCTCCAGAGGTGACCAGCACGGTGCGGCAGACCTTTCCTGAACCGCCCATTGCTCCCCTGAGCAGTGTACTTCATCGATCTGCCTGTTCTGCTCCCTACTCTGTCTCTGGTGAATCCTCTCACTGCCTCTGCACCTCTGACTGTACTCCAGCTCTGTATAAATAAATAAATAAATCTTTATTTTTAAAAAAAGTAAAATAGTTTTGTAACAGGTTGGTCCCTAGGAAAAGTTCCCTGCCCCACTCAGAAGGAGAGGGGAACTGAGCAGCGAAGAGAAGGAATCTGAAGAAGGAAGCAGAATAGAGAGCCAGAAGGAGACCTGAGGAAACCACTTGGAACAGAGAGAGACAAGTGAAGAAAGTGTTCTTGCTTCTGGTCCTGGACTGGGTTAAAACAGATGTGGGTGAGGGACCTGTGTGTGTGCTGGGAGGGGGGGGGGGGGAAGAGGGGGGATGGGTTTTGACTATGGCAGCTTTTATCTTAATTTTGATTGTGTTCTTTTCCTCCCAGACATGTCTGGCCATTTCTGACCCTTTTCTATGGGTCCCGGCCAGAAGGTGCTTTAGTCTTATGGTGGGCTTTCAGCCCTTGCTTTGGGCCAATCCATTTTGGGTTGACTTTTACCCACAAGGGGTTGGATAACTTCAAGTGTTTGACTCAGAAATTATATTCTTGAATAGTATATATTTCAAAGAATATATACTATGTTGTATACTCACTGTATTAAAGTTCCTTTTCATTAAAGCCTTCTATGTTTGTCTTGATGCGGCGGATGGCAGAACCTATTGAAAGCAGGCAGGTTTAGGAGTTCAGGCGTGCCCCTCTTTCCCTGCCCTGTAATAGTTTCATGGGAAAAAAGAACCATGACATTTATTTGGGGTACCTATTGTACAGAAACTTTGGCAAATTGACACAGAATATCCGAACAAAGATGGTAATGAATTGTTGGTTGTATAAGTAGAGAAATGTCCCAAAAGTCCAACAATAGAAGAATGATTGTATAAATCCTGTTGCATCAACACTACAGAATAATGTGTGCTCGTTTAAAAAATTATTCTTTCCTCACCTAGAAATAGCTCCAAACATATTAAGTTAAATAAAAAGCAAGGACAGATTAATACATGTAATTCTCATTTTTCAGCCCGTATTTGTTGAGAATTAACTACCAAATAGCTAGTTGTGATAATTTAATGAGGTATAATTCATGCAAAGCTTATTTAGAACATAGCCTGGCACATAAATTAAGTGCTCCAAAATGTTCATTATTTTACTAGGTAATACTCTGCTTCCGTGAGAAGAATAACAAAATAAGCAGAGTAACCTCCAAGAATTAGTCAACAAAGCATAATTCTTCCACTTCCGCAAGCAGGCCAGTCCCTCGTGAGATTGTGGCCTTGTGTTCCTTAATGGCTTTGCAGACCTGCTTTCCTGCAGATTTCCAGAGTGCTGGCCTATCGTTCCCCCGTGCTAGCAAGGCCCGTCACCGCATCACCCCAGCTAAGCAGGATGTCTCATGTTCCCTTCATGCAGATTTGGCACCTCTGGGCAGAAAATAAAATATTAAACTGCCCTTTATCATATGCCCCCCAAATCTGAATTATTAGCTAATCTGGTAAAGCTGGTTTACCTATAAGTCTTTGTTATGGGTGTCCATTTAGTCTCTATTGAGCATTATGTCTTAGCAACACTCTCCTCTTAAGGCATAATGGCCAGATTGTTGACACTCCTGGTTCAGAGTTCACAGAGGATGTGGTTTGTATTCTGGGTTCTACAATCATCTGGCCTAGTTTGGAAGCCCAAACGCACCACTTATTTTTAGCTCTGTGATCTAGCATGAATAACTTAGAATCTCTTCATTGATAATAATGTATCTTAAAGATCATTGGAAGGATTATTAAGAAAATAAACATAAAGCAGTTAGCAGAGTTTGGGGCATAGTCTGTATTCACCAAATGGTAGAGGAATAGCTGTCTGGATGAGTGAGTAGATGTCTAGACAGGCAATTTCATGTGTCTGGGTCACTCTGTTCATAGGTGTTGGGTTCATCTTCTTATGCCTTGAAAGATAATTAATGATGTTACTAGTTTGCATAATTTTCAAGAAATCTTTCCTGTCCTTTTGAAAAGCTTATGACTTACACCATTCACCAACTGTCTGGATTGTATAATACGACCAACAGAATAACATAGAAATTGAGAATCTGCCCCTACAGCCATATTTCTGCCACATGTTCATTGTGTGGTCTTTGTTTAGATTGTTTAACTTTAAGAAGTCCCAGTTTCCTGTATGTATAAGTTGACTAGCAAAAATCTCTACTTCTAAGGGTTGTTATGAAAATTAATAAGATTATGTGTGTTAAAGCATGCCTGGGATGTAGTAAGTGCTAATAAATATTAATTGATATCAATATTTTCTTTATGTACTTCATCCTCATCTGATTCATTAAAAACCTAGTCTTTGGGCCCTCCCTGGTGGCGCAGCGAGTTAAAGCACAGCACTGAGAATCTAAAGCCGCTTCCACATGAGTTCGATCCCCGCCTGCCCCGGAGGAGATCCACATGGCTTTGCAGACCTCTCCTGACCCACCCGCTGCTCCCCTCAGCAGTGTACTTCGTCGATCTGCCTGTTCTGCTCCCCACTCTGTCTCTGGTGAAGCCTCTCGCAGCCCCTGAGCTTCTGGCCTGCACCCCAGTTCTGTATGCACAAATAAATAAATCTTAAAAAAAAAAAAAACCTAGTCTTTGTATTGAACATTGCCCTCTTCCCTCATATGGACAATTCCTTAATGAGGGCCAATATACCAGGAATTGTCATCAGCACTTTAGAATCTAGAGAGGAGTGAGTGTGCTCCTGAAGTTATGTTGCTCTCTCAATGATGGAGACTCACAGGTAATGTAATATCTTAAGTGATTAGTGTAGTCATGGCAGGGAAGAAATCAATACATCCTCTGGATGAATTCAATGGGCACAAACGAGCTCATTGGGAAGGCTGACCCATCATTTCATTGTCCTCACAGATCAGGAAAGTGAATTTTGTCCAGGGCTGGATAAAACAACTTTCACAGCCTGCCTCTTAGCAGAGACTTCCTAGAAGAGCTTTTCAGGCAAGTGGGAGGAAAATATGACATCATGACTCAGAAAGAGATGCTCTGAAATAAGCAAAACTTTGTGGTTATCATCTGACCTCCTATACTCACTGTGGCAGCTTTGACCAGATTTGGGACAGTCCCCCATTAATTTATTCAGTCACTCACTCATTCAGTTATCTCTGAACCTTCTCTGGGTTGACATCTCATTAGCGTGGGTGGTTGGCTCCTACATAAACATGTGTATGCCTAGCATGTTCTATGTTCACAAACACTCAAGACCTTCTGTCAACTATTTACTTTTGTAATGGCTTGTTATGTGGTTTATGTTTACATACTGGGATACTATATACACGCTTTCATGCACAGAGAAGAGAGCCCATGATCTCAGTCACAAAAATTTAGATTTTCACTACAACTCTGCCTTATGTCACTGTGACTTCTCTCATCTGTAAAATGGGGATGATATTACCACCTCTACCTTGCAGATTCATTTCAGGATTTAAAAAAATGAATCACCTTCAAATTAAAAACAACTACATATAAGCTGGTGTTGTTGCTATTATTAAAAAAGGAAAAAAGAAAAAGAAAAACCTTAAAATTTGAAACTTCCCTTTCCTAAAATGAAAGATAATTTAAAAAAATTAGTGAAGGAGAAATCTTGATTTACTAGCTGCTGGTCAGTGTACAGGTATAAAAAGCACAATATATCTTACACAAACTAGATACTTTAATACAACAGGATGCACCTAAGTGTTCAACCGAAGTGAGTTTTTGCTTGTCAGTGATAGGGCTCACCATTTCTAGCACTTTATTACAAATATTAAATGGGAGCATTGATTAAAGAGATTCTAAAACGCGGTGCTTTAATAAAGCAGAACACAGCTGGTCTCTGTTAACCAGACAGAAGGACATGAGTGGATGGTGACTTTGATCTTTGGAGAAATTTCTATAAGGGATAAGAGAGGAAGAACAGGAAGGAGCAAAAAGTATTAAGTATCAATTAACAAGGAACCAGGACAAGAAATAGCTTCCAAATCCAGTCCCTTGTCTGTCTGTGTCTAGGGAGAGAGATCTAAATCCCATCACAGAAGCATTATGTCAAACTCCCTAGAGTAGAAAGTGCTATAAAATTTCTAACTCTATTAACCTTGAGATATTTATTATTCAGTAGGAAATGGTTCAGATTATTTTATATTTTTCTAATATTATAATTAAATTTAGCCATGAGATGAAATTTGCTTTTGGAAAAATGATAAGAGTTAGAATCAGATTGTTCTGGATTTGAATTTCTCTCCAGCATTCACACTAAGGTCACACTGTCTCCAGGTTACTCCCAGTTGATGGGTTAGCATGGTAGAGGATAAGAGTTCTGGCAATTCCTGCCCAACATGGGACATATCTAATGCAAAACTTCTTCCTGACCTTGTCCCATATCCTGGCTAAGATTTTCATAGATCTGTGCTACAATCTAGTCTCCTCCTACTCAAGCTCTCTTTCTTTTCTCTACCTTTCACAGATACCAGCCATCACAAAGTGAAGAGACTTTCCCTGTTATAATTGCTCCCTCTCCTCTCTAGAGCAATTTCCCCCAATAAACTCATGACACTTCTAAATCCACTTTGACGTGTTTCTTGGCGGACTTAAACTGACATACCCTCAAATATTTGTTGGGAAAATTAAGTGAAATAATTAATGTAGTGTACTTAGCATGTTGGATTTATAGCAAAAGCTCATTGAAAACTGGTTGTTGAAAGTTTGAAGAAAAATAATAAAGTCAGAGGAATAAAATTAGATTTTAAGACTTACAAAACTATGATTATAAAATGGTCCTGGACTTGCTACAACTCTTTATGAGCTATTGGTCTAGAAATAGACCTACACAAACACTATGAATCAACTTTGAAAATGGTACAAAAACAATTAGAAAGGATGGTATTTTAAACAAATGCAGTTGGTAATAAAGGCCACATGTGACAAACTCACATCAATGACATCATACCCAATGCAAAAAGCAAAACAAACAAACAAAAAACCCTGAATTTATTCCCTCTAATATCAGGTACAAAACAAGGATATCCACTTTCACCACTACTCTTCAATATAGAATTGGAAGTCCTAGCCAAAGCAGGTAGGTAATAAAAAGAAGAAAAAGAATCCAAATGAGGAAGGAAGAATTGAAAGTATCACTATTTTCAGCTGACATGAATATACCTAGAAATTTTCAGACTCCATTAAAATACCACTAGAAACAATCAGTATAGTATTTTAAATGGCAGGTCATGAAATCAATATAAAAAATCTATTATATTTCTCTATGCAAACAACAATCTGGAAGAGACCAAAATCTAGAAAGCAATCTCATTAATAATCACATCGAAAATAATTAAGTACCTAAGAATGAAAATAACAAATAGGTCTATGCAATGAAAACTATATGACACTGTTAAAACAAATAGAAGAAGCTTCCAAGAAATGGAAAGATATTCCGCTCATGGATCAGAAGAATTAACACTGTCAAAACAGTCAACTTAACCAAAGCAATGTATATATTTAAGACAGAATTGCTATGCATTCCTCAAGGCAATAGAACAAAAGTGACTGGAATTTGTGTGGAACTACAAAAGATCTCAAATAGCTAAAGCAATGCTGAGAAAAAAAGAAGAGTGGACATATTACACTTGGTCTGGCATTCAGGTTCAAGCTCTCTGGCTGTTAGTCAAGGGCTTGACCTAATTATGAAAAAAAGAAATGAAAAGGAGCAGACTGGTGCTAACCAGACCAATCAGATGTTTAAGAATGAAAAACTATCCAATCAGGCTTGTGTGAGTGTGTGTGGGCGGGGGGGG
>NW_004567110.1:29043084-29082957 GCF_000260355.1 Condylura cristata
GGGGGGGGGGTGGCAGTGAAGAGGCCAGAAGGCAGGTAGAGCCAACTTGAGTCAGTCATCAGCCTCAGAGGAGGAAAGAATCACGCAGCAATCAGCTTCCAAAGAAAGAAGATTCAGCAATGACCTTTTGGGGAGTCAGCAGACCTGTGCAGACCTCTATAGATTTCCAGAACTCCAGAGACCTTTGCAGAGACCCAGCTGCTACACCGCCTCTGGTCCTGTCACTGACATTGCCTACATGGAGTGCTGTCAGCCTCAGCCCAGAGTCCCAAAGAGTTGTTGGCTAATGGTTCATAGTAATAGCTCACAGAGTTGTAGCACTTGTGTCTCTGACATCATGTCCTGGTGACCAACAGTACTGATCAGAGATCAGCGCTCTCTCTGGCCACCACTAAGAGCTGTCTTGCGGAGAGCGTCTCGACCAGCGAGAAGAACGACCACACTCACGAGGATTCTTTTTGATCACACTTTATTGGAGAGCCTCTTGGTTGAAGGGAGAGCAGGAAGCGAGGGGCCCCAAGCGGTAGGGAACAGCTGCTTATATAGGGGAATAAGGACACGGGTCGCCAGTGGATAGGCTGCCACAAGCTCACCACCACCAGTTGCTCCGGGATAGGCCGGGGACGAGTGCGTAACCTGCGCATGCACAGTTCCTACACCATATCCTCACTATAGCGCCGCCTTATATGGAGTTGTCTACCTCCAAGCAAACAGGAAGCGGGCGCCATCTTGTAATGGCGACTGTCCCGGCTCCCAGCTCTGTCTTATGCCTCTGGTGCTCTGGCACTGCTGGGGGATCCTTCCTGTCAAGTCCAGTCTGACATCTGGTACTGTCCATCCAGGCCTTCAGACTGGATGGGTGCTCTGGGCACCCCAGCAGCACCACCTGTTAGCACCTCAGTTGCCACTGTTAGTTGGACCTTGGTGTGTTGCTGAGCAATGTGCCACTAGCTACAGGCCCTCACTGACAGGACATTACCACGTGGCAGGAACAACTAGACAGTGTGGATCTTACCTGGGCTGAGATAGCTGGCCCCTTGTGGCCTTAGAAACGCTTTCCTTTCCCCAATCTCCTTCTGCTGAATCTTCTTTCTTTGGAAGCTGTTGTTGGCTCTTCAGCCTGACTGATGATAACTGTGCACATGGGTAAGGACCCACAGTCTCCTGTGTCCCCCCTTGGCACTGTCCCTTGACATTGTTGTAGTACTAAAACCTTTACAGTGAATTTGGATTTACCTTAAAATATTAAAAACGAACACTGATTCAAAAAGACACCTGCACCCGCATGTTTATTGCTGCTTTATTCACAATTGGGAAGACATGGAAACAGCCCAAATGCTCAAAAGTAGATGACTGGATTAAAAAGATGTGGTACATATATACAATGGAATACTACTAAGCAACCAAAAAGAATAAAATAAACACATGTCTTTTGCAGCAACATGGATGAAGCTGGAGAAGATCATGCTTAGTGAAATAAGCCAGAAAGAAAAGGAAAAATACTGGGTGGTTTCACTCATAGCAGGAATATAACAGATCAGGTGAGAAAATAATAATAATAATGAACAGCTATATACCAGAGACATTTTACAGGGGTGGAGAGGGGAATGGGATCAAAAACAGTGGGGGGAAGGAAATGCACTAGACTATGGTGATGGCACATGGGTGATTTGGTGATGGGATGCCCAAGAGGATTACAACTGAGATGGAAAAAGGCACAAAATGATGTAAAAAAAATTATATTATTTATATTATTCATTAAAAATATATTTAAAATGGGGGGGGGTACAAATGGAAACACTGTGCAACCTGGCAATTTCACTCTTGGGCATCTGTCCACAGAATATAAAATCATTAAAAAAATGCATATGTGGCCCTCCCTGGTGGCACAGCGGGTTAAAGCACAGCACTGAGAATCTAAAAGCCGCTTCCGCATGAGTTCGATTCCCGCCTGCCCCGGAGGTGACCACATGGCGTGGCAGACCTCTCCTGACCCGCCCGCTGCTCCCCTCAGCAGTGTACTTCGTTGATCTGCCTGTTCTGTTCCCCACTCTGTCTCTGGTGAAGCCTCTCGCCGCCCCTGAGCCTCTGGCCTATACCCCAGTTCTGTATACACAAATAAATAAATCTTTTAAAAAAAAAATGCATATGTTGCACAGTATTCACAGTAGCATTATATAATAGCTAAGACATGGGAGCAGCTTAAATCTCCTCAGCAGGAGGATGGATAAGAAGATACAGGGCAGACACACCATGGATTATTATACAACACAAGAACAGCTGAATTGCAGCCATTTTCCAGCAAAATGGAGGGAATTTGAGAAAATTAAGTAAGCAAAGTTAGAATATAAAAACAAATATTGGACTTTCACTTAACAGGCAATTCAACAATGTAAAACACTTTTCAAAAGCTAATGGACATTGACAAACATCCCAAGGGCTCTGAGGTTAAGAGAGGGAAGGAAAAGGAACAAGAGGACAAAATGAGCAAAAGAATTAAACAAATATTTTACCAAAGAGGATGTGAGGATAGCAAATAAGAACATGAAATGATATCCATGATTTACTATTAGGGAAATGCAAATTGAAGTTACAATAAAATATCACCATATACCTGTAGAATGGCTAAAGTAAATCTACTGACAATGCCCAGCGCTGAAAACGGTGCAGGCACAACCTGGTTGAGTGGAAGAAGTCAAGAATAGTGATATTGAGTGGAAAAGGTTATATACTGTATAACCCTGTTTGTGTAACACTCTCTAAAAAACAAAAACAAAATACAGTGCTACAGAATTGATTAGTGGCCAGCAGACAGGGACAGGGGTGAATGTGGTCACATAGGGACACCAAAAGTTGTCTGGGGTGATGAAGCATTCTGCATCTTGGTTGTGGTGGTGGTTACATGAATGGCTAGTTAATTAACAATTTGTACCAGTGTACACAAAAAACAAACAAATAAGGCATATTAGTCACTGATGTTATGAATAGTGATATTGAGTGTTATATGAATAATAGTCACCAAATTGTTTTAAGTATAGCTTTTAAGTCTACATCCTATTAAATATCCCACAAAGCCCATGCTAACTCCTCCCTGTGGTGTCCTAAAATCAGTAAGTGTCATTCAGTCCTATAATCAAACCAGGAAGATTTTGTTCAGAAAATTGGTTCAGCAAGGAAGCCATAAAACACTATGAAGATTGCACCATCAGTTTGCTTGAAGTCGGTAATGATGACCACAGTGAAACTGATTATGAGAACGGTATTCCAAAACTCCTGAACATTCTTCTCAATGATTCAGATACATGGGAAGAGCATAATAGATATTAAGAGTAAGTCTTCCATTGACATGAATGTTAGCAACTTGTGATGAGGACTTCCTGGGGGATGTCCAGAGTGACACATCAGTGTGACTTCATTCTTCTGGGAAAATGCTCAATGGGTCTACAGGGGAGAGTAGACACTGAAGAAATAACCAAGAGGCTTGATTCATTTCCTTTTTGCTTGTCACTTCCTAATCAAACCCTGACTCTTCATACGTGACTGACCCTCTCCTGTCTACCAGATCCCTGCAGACAGTTGGCCCTCATTCTGTGGTGGAATGTACAGACTGACAGGCGGATACCAGTTGTTTGTGACTGGTGTAATCAGTGTTTCTCCAAAGGCCCCCAACTCACCTACCACCACAGTCCTGCTCTGAATTCACAATTCCTACTTAGTGCTAATCATTCTCAGGTAGAATACAGAATTCCATGAAACTTACTTATGATACAGAAAAAGTTCATTCATGACTTTTATGGAAAGTTAAGCAAAAGAAGCCTGATTATTATATGTGCAGAGAGCACTGTTGGTACCCCTTTGATGATATTATATATGGCAGGTGCCTGGAGTCTTTTGCCAAAAGCGAAGTGACTAACACCACTAGTATTAAAATAATAAAAATTAGCAACACTGAATCATTGCCTTTTTTGTTTCTCAGGTTGGCAAGAACGGGACATGACACTTCCTTGCCTTTATTCTGCAGGTGATCTAATCCATGGGCCCCCAAGCTTGGTGGTTCCCTCTTCCTGCACACACAGTCTTCAGTTCTAATTTACTATTGTTTATTTACTATATTTAATGAACTTGATTGCAAAATATATCAAATACCAAAATATCAAACCAAGCAAAACGTGTTACTTATCGTCTCAATGCCCAGAGGCAACCACTTCTAAAATGGTCATTTCATGCCTCACAACTTTTTTTTTTTTAAGATTTATTTATTTGTGCATACAGAACTGGAGTACAGACCAGAGGTGCAGGGGTGGTGAGAGGATTCACCAGAGACAGAGTGAGGAGCAGAACAGGCCCACCGATGAAGTACACTGCTGAGGGGAGCAGCGGGCGGGTCAGGAGAGGTCTGCCGCGCCACATGGGTCACCACCAGGGCAGGCAGGGATTGAACTCATGCGGAAGTGGCTTTAGCTTCTTAGTGCTGTGCTTCTACCCACTGTGCCACCAGGGAGGGTCCGCCTCACAACTTTTTTGTAAACATTAAATATAGTATTCTATAGCTTATTTTTCTTTTCACTTCTCAAATCCAGTCTCCTATTTATGTCCCCATATTCACTTTTATTAAAAAGGGCAGTACACAGTTCAACAATCTCTTTCCTAAGTGATAGTTGTAAGGCTTTATCTTATGAGGCATTAAGAGAGAATCCCACCCCTATGGCTATTCCACCGCCAGGCTCAATTCCTTACTCTGTTTAAACTTTGGTGTTCTCATTTGACATCCCTGACATAGAGAATTCCAGAGAGAGAGAATATCAGGGTTTATGTGGGGGCTTTCACTCTGGGTGAGAGTTTTACAGCTAACTAACCTTGCCAGCCTTTAAAGAGCCTCTGGGGACCCTATTTTGTGTTTCTTAGAGCGCCTAGTATGTGTGCATGCAACGCTTGGCTTCTTTCCAGTAACTTCCCAACACAGAGAGGAGATAGCATCTGGTTCTAGTGTTACCATCCTTATTAATGCCTAATTTCTCCTCTGGAATAACACCACCTGCCACAGTGGAGTGTTGTTTTCCAAAGCCTTAAGCAGCAGTTCCTGGAATACCCAAAGAAAACAAATGTCCATTCGCTACAATCTTTCAAATCTGCCTGGTGAAATAATGACCACAGAGGGTCCTAACCATGCCATCTTTCAGAAATGACATACATATACCTTTTAAATTTCATTTAGACCTGTGCTCCAGAATTAAGAAGGAATGAAATTAGGCCCTCCCTGGTGGCGCAGCGGGTTAAAGCGCCTTACTAAGAATAGAAAGCTACTTCCGTATGAGTTCGATCCCCGCCTGCCCCAGAGCTGACCCACATGGTGCGGCAGACCTCTCCTGACCTGCCTGCTGCTGCCCTCAGCAGTGTACATTGATCATCTGCCTGTTCTGCTCCCCACTCTGTCTTTGTTGAATTCTGTCGCCGCCCCTGCACCTCTGGCCTGCACCCCAGTTCTGTATACACAAATAAATAAAATAAATCTTTAAAAAAAAAAGAAGGAATAAAATTATAAAACTTTACTGCACATCAAAGAGCAACACAGAAAACTAGCATCCTGAATTGACTTAGGGAACTTAAAGAATCTGGGGCTTCAGAGCCAACAGGTGGTTCAAATGTGAACAGACGGTGAGAAGCACAGCTTGTCTAACACTAATTTAGTAGCTGCATCCCACAAATTCTGAAATTTTGATTTCATTTTCCTCCAGTTCAAAGTATTTTCTGACTTCTCTTGAGTTGTGCTCTTAAGCCCACTAGACTACATAGAAGTGTGTTCTCTAATTTCCAAGTGTTTGCAAAGATGCTGTGACATGTTTGTTATTGGTTCCTAATTTAAGGGCAATATGATTGGTGAATGTACATTATATGATTTAAATTATTATAAACTGAAGATTTGCCTTAGAACCCAGAGAATGTCTTTTTGATGAATATTAAACCATTTGCATGTCTTTATGGTTGGGTGGAATGTCATATAATGTAAGAATTCTCTGCCGCAGACGACTTCGTGAAAGAGGTGCTCTAAGCTGCAGGGACAGGTTTGAGCTGGAGGTAGCCAGAGTAGGGTTGGGAGCAAGGGCACCATATGAGCAAATGCTCAGGGCAAGAAATTGGGAAGTCGTTCCGTGTTCTGCCACTGAGGAATGAAATGCACGGTGGTGTAGGGGATAGAGGGAGAATGCCATGAAGTGAGAGTGAAACCTAGAGAGAACATATCCAGGAACAACCCCAACTACTGTAGGCGGAACACAAAGTGTTATTATATGATGGTGGGATTTATTGATCTAATGACTTTTTTTGCTTGCCATGATTTTGTACAATATAATCCCTATATAAAAATTGAGATGCAGACATGTGTTTTACAAGCAATTTTTACTCCTAAAATGTCTCCCCCAATAAGAACTGATCTCCAAATGCTTTCTATCCTTTCTTGAGGTAGAGGTTTGTGTAGGTTTAGATCGTTTGTGGAAGTTTCCACACTAACAGTAGAGATAGCATAGATTTGAGTTGCGGCCTGTACCTATGCAAATACGCGAGCAAGTGCGTGAGGTGAGTGTGGAAGTGTGTGTAAGGTAGAACAACAGCACGCTTTATCCCTTAAACTTCATTCTTTAAACACCTTTCATATTTCTGTGGCTTGGCCCATCCTGTTCCCCAGGCCTGAATGTGTTTCATCTTATGCCTCTCCCACCTCATAAAGTCTTGCTTACGCCTCAAACCCAGTGCCCCCTATACAAAACTATCCACGTTGCTTTGGGCAATATTAATTCTGGCATCTGTCCTCTCCCACACTTTCCATCACTTTTGCAGCAGTTAAGGTATAAGTTCTCAGCTATAACTTATATATTAAAATGATTGGGGTTGTTTTGTAAGAAAAGTCCTCACCTGGGCTCCCCCCTAAAGATTCTGATTGTCATTGATCTGGTGTGGGGTTTCAGATCCACCAGGTGGTTCAAATGTGAGCAAACAGTGTGAGCGCAGCTTGTCTAACACTCATTAGCTTCATCCCACAAATTCTGAAATTTTGGTGTTTCACTTTCATTCAGTTCAAAATATTCTCTAAGTTCCCTTGAGGTGTTCTTTTAGGCCCACTAGATTACATAGAACTGTGTTCTTTAATTTCCAAGATTTGTAAAGATGTTGTTATGTGTTTGTTATTGGTCACTAATTTCAGCCCAGTAATGATTAGCAAATGTACATTATCTGATATACATTCTTATAAATTTAAGATTTGCCTTAGAACCCAGAATGTGGTCTGTTTTTGATGAATAGTCAACCATTTGCATGCCTTTATGGTTGGGTGGAATGTCATATAAATATCAATTTAATGAGATAGTTGATACTATTGCTCAATTCTACTATATCCTTGTTGATTTTCTACCTATTCTAACAATTACGAAGGAGAGAGTATTATAGTTGCCAATCATAACTATGTATTATTCCATTTATCCATTCAGCATTATAAGTTTTTGCTACATGTATTTTGAAAATGTTGCTAATATCATGCATATTTAGACTCACTATGCCTTATTTGGTAAACTGACTCTAATGGTATATAAGGTCCCTTTTTATCTCTAATGATTTCATTCCTCTGAAATTCACTTTGTCTGACATCTAGCTCTCACTCTTAATGTTTGCACGAACAAACTTTCTCATTCTTTTATTTTAACTTAGCTGCATCATTATATTTAAAGTGCTTTTCTTGTAGAAACATATAGTTGGGTCTCTTATTCATTACCTGAAAGAGAATTAATTGACATATTTAGACTGTATTTTATGTAACAATTGATATATTTGTATTTGGATGTAACATTTTATCATTTGCTTTCTGTTTTCAGTTTATCAGTTCAAGTAGAGTTCAGAAACCTTCCATACAAATCTTTTTTTTTTTTTAATGGAAAGGAACTTTAATACAATTAGTGTGAAATACAGAAAAGACAAAGAATATAGTTTCTAAATCAAACACCCAAAGTTATCCATTCCCTTTGTGGGTAAAAGTCAAAGGGAAATTCCAAAAGGTATTGGCCCAAAGCAAGGCTTAGAAGCCCTCCACAAGCCTAAAGCATCTTTTGGCCGGGACCCATAGGAAAGGGTCAGAAGTGGCCAGATTAGTGTGGGAGGAAAAGAGCAAAATGAAAATCAAGATAAACTGCCATAGTGAAACTCCCCCTGGGCCTCTCACCCACATCTGTTTCAACCAGTCCAGGACCAAGCAGAAGCAAGCGCAGTTTCTTCAGATGTCTCTCTGCTCCATTTGCCTCCCTCAGGTCACCTTCTGGCTCTCCATCCTGCTTCCTTCCTCTTTCCATACAAATCTTTTTATGCTTCCCATTTTATATTATAGTTGCCATATGTATAATATCTATATATATTGAAAACCCATTAGATAGCATTATTATTTTTCTTTCAACTCTTGTATAAATTATAGAGTATCTATATCTAAAAATTCACAGACTATTCTCTTTGCCAGATATTTGTCATTTCTGTTGTTCCTCCTTAAAACTTCCTTCATGAAGTTTTAAGTTTCCCTCTGTTATCATTTCCTTTCCATTTGAAGAACTGCCTTTGGCATTTCTTTTAGAGCAGGTCTTCTGATGACAGATTCTCTTAGTTTTCATTCTCCTGAGGATGTCTCTATTTTTGTTCATTTATAGATATTTGCACTGTATATAGAACTTTAGGCTGACTTGTCTTTTCTCTTAGCACTTGAAAAGTATGGTGTTCTGACCTCCATGGTTTCTGACAAGAAGTTACAGTCATTCAAATTGCTGTTCTATAAGTGTCATTTTTCTGACTTCTTTCAAGATTTTTTCTTCTATTTTTGGTGGTCCATAGCTTAACTATAATATGTATGTGCATAAACTTCTTTGAATTTATCCTCTCTGGGATTCTCTTTATCTATAAGGTTATGTATTTTATTATACTTAAGAAATTTTCAGCCATTATTTCTTCAAATATATGCGTGTGTGTGTGTGTGTGTGTGTGTGTGTGTGATTTTTCCCCTTTCTTTCTAGGAATCTGATGCTATTGTTCCACAGATCCATGAGAGACTGTTTTGTTTTCAATTTTTCCTCTTTATTGTTTGATTGGCTAACTTCTATTGTTCTATATTGATCTCTGTTCTGCTACTAACCTTTCTGGTGAATTTTTTCCAGATTAGTGTACATTTTAGTTATAAGTGATTAGGTCTTTTTACATATCATCCATTTTATAGACTTTTTACTTTCCATATTTTAAACAGAGTATTTATACTTATATCTTTAAAGTTTTTGATGATTCCAGCACCTGTATCACCTTGGTATCTGTGGATTATCTTTCCATATAAGTTACTACATTTACTTTATATGTCACATTATTTTGTACTGCATCTTAAATTCTATGCATTTTTAATATTATGATATGAGACCCTGGGTCTTGTTTAAATTTTGTGGAACATCCTGTTCTATTTGTTTGTTTTAGCAATTGACCTGTTTAACTCAGGACACAAAGTCCAATCTGTCTTTTATAAACTGTGGTTCTAATGTCAGTTCAGTTTTCGTAGTATTCACAGTATTATTCATATCCTGTGTGTGTATCAGACACTGGCCACTCAGGGAAATCGACAATAGTCTGACCCATTCTTAAAGCTTTGGTTTGTGTTTTAGAGTTAGAGTCATACATAGCTTTATATAATGGCTTTCTTAGTCTATGTACTTTATGTATTGTTTCAACATTTTCTACCATCCTTCCTTGATTATTGGTCAGAAGACAGAGCTTTAGTTTCTCTTTTTACTACATTAAATTTTAGGAGAAGATTGGCAATTGGTAGGGCAAAGAAGGAGGAGAGAGAATAGAGAGAAAAAAAGGAAAAGGGAAGATGAAGGGGAAGATGAGAAAATAAGTAGTATGTGATTTTTTTGGGGTGTGTGTGTGTGTGTGTGTGTGTGTGTGTGTTGAGAGAGAGAAGCCAAGCTAATTTTTGAGCACAGTTGCTCTGGTCAGAGAGAAGTGTCCCCTCACTTCCCATATATGCTCACCTGTCACCACCCTTTACAGTTTTTATGTTTTAGGCACCTTCCCAGCTGGCACTTTCATTGCCATCACTGATAGAGGATTTTGTGGAGGCTAGGTGATTCTCTCATTCTCTGGGAGCCTTTTCTCTTCCTTGGATCAGAAAGGAAAATATCTCTTACAGCTTTACTTGGTGTAAAGTTCTGGATTTTGAATCTAGACCAGAAATACAGGAAAGTCACTGCTGGATTATACTCATATCAAGTTCTGATTTCCTTTCCCAACCCTCCTGCCACTATTTATTCTTAAAGTACTCAGATAGCTTCTTTGTGTGCTCTGTTGGGCTTTGAGCTGCATTCGGTGGGAAGGACATCGAAACCAGAGCTGGAACCAATAACAATTTTTTAATTATTTAAGTAAAAATTGAAATATTATCCTCTCGAATATATATATATGTGTATATATATATATATATATATGCTGAGGCTAACTCACTCATTTACTGCTCTGTTTTATAATCTGTTGTGTCCACAGTGAAACGTGACCTGGAAATCCTGTGAGTGATAATATTAGATGATCACTATCACATGTGTAAAGTGTCACTGTACAAAATGTCTCTCCATACAGTATTGAAACTCATAAACTTTAATGAAGAATCATATTAGTCCAGTTTTTCAGGTAAGGAATTTGAGAAGCAAAATAATAAGTAGCTAACCTCACATGACTCACCTTGTAGAAATTAAAAGTCAGGGCTCAATTCAATTGGTTATGTTATAGATTACATATCATAGCTCCAGTTACTGCCAGTAAAATTACACGTTAACTAAAATTAGGACTCTATTTTCAAGCAACATCTCAACATAACTCCAACATATAAGTGTATAGGAATATAAATGCTCTGGTTGTTGAGCAGGCTTGTCAGCAGCTTGTGTTCTAAGGCACAGAGTGAGAAAACCACTACCCTGCCTCACAGATGAACACCAAAGGGATGAGAAATGACCATTGAGAACAGTATCTTCTCACCAGAGGTGAAGCCCATCTGTCATTTCAAAAAATTTCATCACTGTTCAATTACAGTGATCCCAGGCCAAAAACAAACAAACAAAAACACCTTTTCACATCAATAATGAATAAAGCCTAATATCACACTGACAAGTTGTAAAAGAAGGAATATAATGCATGCACAATCTGTACAAAGATGTCCCCAGGGGAGAATCTTGGCAATGCCACACTGACTGTTTGGGTATGTGCTGCCTGCAAATCAGTTGCTGCAAACAAATGCTGGATATTCTTTTAACTTTTTACCTTTTGATGTAGAAGCAGAAATTTCTTTGAATTTCTTTCAGTTAACAAAAACAAGTACAGGTGGGCCTTTTGTAAAAGCACGTGGCATAAAGGAAACTTTCAAAAAGTGGAGATACCTACAGTATTCTTTTTTATTGAGGTAAAATTCACACAATAGAACTGTCACTTTTTACAATGTGCAATTCATTGGCATTAAGTACATAAACGCCGTTGTGCAATCACCCTCTTTATGTCGTTACAAAGCATTTCATCACTTCAAAAGGAAATCCCATCCCCTTTAAACAGCCTTTCTATACTTTTCCCTCCCCTCTAGTTCCTGGTAACTGCTAATCTGCTTTCTGTCTCCATGTATTTACTTACTCTTGATCTTTCATATAAATTGAATAATATAATATGTAGTCTTTTGTGTTTGGTTTTTAACTTAGTGTGATGCTTTCAAGCAACATACAGTGGTATATATCAGTACTTACTCCTTTTTGTGGCCAAATAATATTCCATCCTATGGATATACCACATTTCAACCATCCATTCATCCATTAATGGGCTTTTGGGTTGTTTCCACCTTTCCATTATGGTAAGCTGTGCTCCAATAAACATTCACATACAAGTTTGTGTTTGAGTACCTGTTTTTAATTATTTTGGTAAAAATACCTAGGAGGGATTTTAGAGAACGATAACCATTCAATGTAGGCATATTTATTAATTTTCCTCCTAATTTGTGTGCCGCATCCTGGATGTATCAGAATCCATGAAAGAAGAGCAAGATAGTCGATTTCACTTCACTACAGTCCCATATGAAAGTCACAGCAAATGCATGAGCTCTGGGAACTGCACAGTGGTCCTGAGGAGCAGGTGACCAGGTGCCCAGTCCAGAGCTTGGGTCAGGGCCAGTGCTGCTAGGTGACTGTGGCAGCCATCATCATACTGGCATTTTGAAGTTCTGCTTTGCACTGATAAGGATTTGGTGGTAGGATGAGTGTATGTGATAAGACAAATGGAGGTCCAAGCATTTGTAGAATGGGGGGTCTTTTAGATTTGGGGGGCTCTAACAGTAGCTTCTGTTAACCTTGTATGGCAGGCCTTAGACCACATCTGTAGGTGAGGAGGGATGAAAAATGTTTGTGCTGCCCTCTACCTTGGCAGAAATTCTCCCCATGCTGTTTATGACTCAGGGCTGGCTTAGTGGGTTGATGGTTACCCTGGCAACAGATGTTATATGGCTTTCATCGATGGTTTTGCTCTGTGTGTGACAACTTGGTCAGGAACACTGGGCTTTGCAATGTTCTTCTGAAACAATTGGGGCTCTCATCTGGGATTTGCTTTGTGTTTCATCACAGAGAGCTGATCCCAAAGTTACACCATATGGCCTGAATGTACCTTGCTCTGGTTTCCTGCAAGAATAAAAAACAAATCCCTTTATGAAATGGATAGGAATTTGTTTACAACTTATTTTTTTAATGCCATATATTTAAGTTCAAAGAGTCTCTGAAAGGATATTACAAAGATATTGTAGCAGAAACAAACAAATCAACAAACAAATAAACAGACCACCTTAGAAAAGATTGCTCTTCTTAATGGGATGGGAAAATTAATCCCAGTTGAGCACCAGAAATCAGCCAAGTGCTCAAAAACTGCTGAGGTCAAAAACATTTCAGGTTTTTAATCAAAATTCTTATTGGTCAGAGATATTTTCCAGGTTAGTTAACCTAAATAGCATAATGTTTCAACCAAATGTGGTAGCCTTTTATATCTCTTCTTAACTACATTTGGAATGCTTTAGTTAAAAGAAAAAAGAAAAAAAAAAAACTACCTTTAGATGCCAAGCCAGCATCTGCTGTGGATCTGTTTGACTATTAAGTTTTCAATTCCAAAGTCCAATTTGGGATATTTCTTAGTAAGCTTTCAGTACCATTCTACAGTCTGAATTGTAGGTATTCAACTAGTGTTTATGGGTAGCAAGCACAGAAAAACTATCTTGACCTTGAACTCAGATTCTGTTCCTTGAGAAAGCATTAGCTTCAACTTCGTAGTGGTAGAATTTCCATGCTTTAAATCTTTTTCTCTGGCCCTCTCTTGTGGCACAATGGGTTAAAGCACAGCACCACGAAGATCGCCAAAGCCACTTCACCTCGAGTTTGATCCCCTGCCAACAAGGTGACCCATATGGCACAGCAGACCTCTCCTGGCCCGCCCACTGCTCCCCTCAGCAGTGTACTTCGTCAGTCTGCCTGTTCTGCTCCTCACTCTGTCTCTGGTAAATCCTTTCACCACTCCTGTACCTCTGGCCTGTACCAGTTCTGTATGTCTAAATAAATAAAACAACCTTTTGCTCCCTTCTAAGGTAGCTGAAAATTTGAGAAATTCAAACCATCTTTCCTGAATCTCTGAATCTTCTAGATCTATTATTCCATGTGGCAGATAGGTTTGAAATGTGATCATGGCGGTCCTGGAGTGCTGAATGAAGATAGTCTGAGGCCACTTTAGGGCTCAGCAGTAAATGATGCCATGTGTCTGTTTAGATAGGGACGGGATCACCACAGCACCCCTTCCCATCTAACATGGAGCCTGCAGCAGTTCCCCGCTCTCAGGGGACTCCTTCCACCTGAGATCCCATTCCCCAACCACAAGTGCAGACCTGCCTGGTGGCTCAGCAGCGGGATGGGGGGAAGGGATTGTGCTCAAAATGACTTAAGTTCAAAACTCAGTGCCTATATTTATTAGGCATTGGCTTTGGTGACAGAATTAATTGAAATAAGTAAACTGTCCAGGAGAGTGGCTGGGATGCACAGATCCTCTGAACACATAGTTCTTTTACATCGCAAATTGAACTTGCCTTTGGAAGCTATTTCTGACTCTCTTCCCCTCCCCTGAGACCCCCTTTTCTGTGGTCTTTACTTGCTTCACGGTGATTGTCACTTGCTCATATCTCTCTTCCACTAGTGTTTGCATTTGTTGTTCCAGAAATGTGGCTCGCTTATTAGCAAGTGCTTCTAAACTACTAAGCCTAACAAGCTAGATGAGTATGAGCCATGAAAAAGATCCAGTTCATGAGGCTCTCTCAGCAGTGTCAAGAGCAAGGTAACCCTAGCAGCATCCGCTCCTCCCAAACAGAAATGAGCCGGCACACTGAATGTGAAGAGAGCCATGGTCCTTCCAGGCCATCAAACTACAGAAGAGCTCTTCCCAACTGCCAGATGGCCAGTGAAGTCAAATGCACCCAGTCACGATCTGGTGGCGGTGCACTGAGCCAGGTTCCTGAGTCACTGGGATGCTAGGACTTTCAATGCTGCTGGAATCAGAATCCCAGTGGGTGCAGAGGGTGAAGCTCCTCTCCAGCTGCTCCTCAGCAATGTGAATCCTCCGTTAAACACTTAACCCTCCTAAATTAGACCTCAGGGACTTCAGCTTGGCTTTGGGTGACATTAGAAAGTCATAGAATGTTCTGTACATCAGACTTCAGTGAAGGGAACTAAACAGGAAATTTTTTAATATTGCTTCTGTCGGATCAACACGGTGTCCACTCCATGTCCCTCCATTTTACCTTGGTGTTTAGAGGGGTTTGAGTACAATACACACAAATTCTTCCTTGCTTTAGACTAAAAGAGGCTGGCTCATGTTATGGGTTCCATACCAGAAAAATTTCAAAACACTGCATACTTCCTTCCAGCCAAAGAATTGTGCAGGATACCTGAGAGATGGTGTTGACTACCCTGAATCCAGGGGCAGTGAGAGAGTTGAGCCACAGAGAAGAGAGATAGTGAAGGGGAGGAGGTCAAGGAGAGGGCCTTGTGTGTCTGTGTAATATTGTGCCAGCACTCGCTGACAAGTGGCCTAACGGGAAGATAAATAAATATTTATAAAAGACTTTGGAAACCACATGTGTTTCTGATAAGCCATGAGTAAGACTGGGTTCTGAGGGTTCATCTTTCTAGATTTCAAGAACACTGGTGGCATTTTGTGGGCAATATCTAGTTAAAAAACAAACAAAAAAAGCAAAAGTTCCCGATACCTTACCCAACTGAAAATCTCTTTTCTAAACTATAACTACAGCTTTTCCTATAAGCCAGTTGCTGTTCAGGGCTTCATAGGTTTTAACACAGTTAATTCTTGGGACTTCAGCAGGTCCCAAGAGCTCTTGTGGTGGACCTGTGACCTTGAGCACGTGTGGTCTGGGATGAAGACCTGTGTTCCTGGAGCACCAGCAAGGCATGGAGCAGGTTTTCTATGATCCGGGCAGACAGGTAAAGGAAGAGTCCGGGGCCCTCACTGGCTTGTTCAAGCTTCTAAAGATCTTTCTACAGCACTGTAGTGAGACAACCAGGTGCAGAGCAAGCCTAGGCTCTGGGCGCCAGGAGGCCTATCAGCCTGTCAGTGAATCTTCACTCTTTCTGGGCTCTCTGGTGGTCTCCACTGCACCCCCCCCACACACACAAGGTCCTCTGCTGTCATGCTCTGCTCTTTGCTGCTGCCCTTATAGGCTCTTGACTCAGGTGCGTCTACTCATGCACATCCACACCCTACTCCAGATGCTGCCATCAGGCACGTGTGCAATCACTGATGCTGATGGAGGAAAGAGAGAGAAAACCTGACACTTCCATTTACCCTACAGCCGCTCACCACAGGCCCACGCTGTTCTCTGTGGTGATCAAGCCCTTCTTCAGACGCCTCCTTTAGTGCTCCAGGCTCACCCACTACTCTCCTCTCTGTGTCCTCACACATGTGTCCGAGGCATGCTGCGGTGACTCTCCTGTTATTTGGCGTATCTATGACTCATTTTAGATGAGACTAATAGATATTTATGAGCACACAGTTCATCTCGTAATTACTTGAATTCCTGGTATCTAGTTGGTAATAGCCACAAAGCTAGTATTGGCAAGTGTTTGACAGATTAAAATGAATAAAAAGTGAATAACTTAGGGATAGAGGAGAAAACAGAAGCCAAATGGCACATTGTTGAACCTGATGATAATAATCATTAATGTTTGTTGACCACCTGCTATGTTCCAGGCGGTGTGCTAAGCATTTTAATGCATTATCCGTGTAATCATGAGACCAACCTCTGGGCAGGTTTTGCTTTAATCCCCATTGCACCTGCGTGGAAAGTAAGACTGTTAAGATACTCAAGTTCCCACAGCTAGGAATCTGTAGAGCCACAGTCCTGACTTACACCTGTCTTCTGCAAATGCCATTGATCTTAGCCTTCACAATCTTTGGTTGTTCTTCAGATTCCCAAGCTGCTCATCTGACCTTGCATATGTGTTATGGGAATAAGCCAGCTGCATTTTTAAAGTCCCTCAGTCTTCATGGCAGGTCCCCTCAAACTGTGCTGGTCATCCTGAAAAAGCTCTGCTTTTCTTATTGTTGTTAAATAATCATCACATTCTCACTACTGCTGACTAATTCCTATGAAGCCTTGCTATGTATGGCTCCATGCATTTTAGTATTTAAATGCATCTAATCCTGTCACCAAGCTCCTAAGGTAGGTACTTTTATTAAACTCATTTTAAAAACAAGGGTATTGAGGTCCCTGAGAGGCAAGTTAAAACGTGCTCAAACACAGGTTGGCATTTAGTCCCACCAGTCTGGCTCCAGAGCCTGCATTCTCAACCACAGTGCTATCCTGACTCATCGGCCACGCAGGGCCCTCACGTCTCTGCCCGTGGCTGCTGGCTTTTTGATTAGCATGGGGTCCTCAGAAGCCACGGCTGTGATCTCTGATAGTGGTAGCCTGTACTTTAATCCTGGCCAGATGTCCTGCAAACGTTGCACAGATCTAGGCCCTTGGTTACCAAGGAGACCAGGTGGGGATGGATCAGAGCTATCTGTCAGCTCCGTGGGGAAAATTGTGCTGCTGATAAAAGGTCAGAACTAGCTTCTGTAGATCATTAAAATACCCATGCTCGGATGTAACCCAAAAATTAAAATCAAAAAACTTACATTCAACAGCCAGCTTGAATGTAAACAAAGAAACCAAATCCATCACAACTCTAAAGAACTAAAAGAAAATCCCTTTTTGAAAAAATGATAATTAAAAAAAACACACACACACACAAAACCATGTTAGTCAGTGTATCTGTCTTCCTCATCTCTGCAAGAGCTTAGCTCGTCCCCAACTGGCTTTGCATGCACAGAACATTGACTTTCATTTCCATGATGTGTTGAAAGAGTCAAATTCCACACTGGCTGTTTCATCAGAAGGGTAAATACTGTGTGTTTAGATATTTGATGTGCTTAGACTAAGAGCCTTTTCCAGTGAAAGCAGAGGTTTGCAGGCAGTCCAGAGTCACGAGAACTTTAGAGCTGCCAGGGGCTTTAGGGATCAAAGTCCAGAGCCCTTGTGATACAGATAAGGGAGGCCAGCCAGGTTGACTGCCTGCATCCTCTCAGCGAGGCTAGTGAAGGGCAAAGCAGCTACTGGATCTCTCATCTGTCACTCTCAGACCCACTGACGTGGTGAAATTCTGTTTGCACTTAACTCTTTTAGAATGTATTGAGACCTCATAGGCAAAGCTTGGAAGTTGAAAATGGCTATTTCATATTCGCAGAAGGAAGAAGGATGTGTGTGTGTGTGTGTGTGTGTGTGTGTGTATGAGAGAGAGAGAAAATACTAGCATCTATAGAGTAAGGAAAGTGAAAGAAATTGATCAACTTACTGACCAATTTGATCAATCAAGACAGTCAATAGGAAGTATTTTTTTAAGATTTATTTTTATTTATTTATGCATATAAGAACTGGGGTGCACGTCAGAGATGTGGGGGTTAAAGGGGTGAGAGGATTCCCCAGAGACATAGTGGGGAGCAGAACAGCAGATCAACTGAAATACACTGCTGATGGGAGCAGTGGGAGGGCCAGAAGAGATCTGCTGTGCCATGCAGGTCACCTCCCTTGCTGGGGATCGAACTCAGGCTACAGTGGCTACGATAGCTTGATAGGGCCACCAGGGAGGTCCAGAAAGTGATTTTTTCTGATATCCAAGTCTTATAGTAGAATTGTCTACTCTATATTGATTAATTCTATGAAACTATGTATTTCATTGTGTTTCTACAGGTAGAATCATGTTGAAGTTATGGTGTTTGCTTTGTTTTATTTTAATCTTTGACTATTAGGAAAGTTGTCACACCATTTAGTAGATACCATTTGCCTTTTGTAAATATTAGCATGCAGAGGCCTCCCTGGTAGCACAAGGAGTTAAGCTGCAGCATTATGAAGCTCTCTGAAGCCACTGTAGCATGAGTTCTATCCCCAGCCAGGGAGCTGACCCACATGGCAAAACAGACCTCTCCTGTTTTGACTGCTGCTCCCCTTGGGTACATATCTGAAAAATATTTGAAAGTACTTGTTAACTATAAGGTGCTATGAATATGTAAGACGTGTTTGTGTACAACTGTGTATGTGTTTGTGGAGTGAGTGCCAGACATTGTCTAGTAACCCTTCACCTTTTTCCACCTTGCCTGGGGCTTTAGAAATCTCATTGGAAAGGAGTAAAGCAATAGACTCCCTTACCATTTGGCTTCCTGTTATATTTGACCAATGGGAGTTACCAGGAGAAGAGAAAGAGGAAGAAGAATGAGGTTAGGAGATTTATTCCCCCAAAGGCCTTCCTGCCATGTCATTGCAGGTTGACAATATCCTTTACCAGAGTCAAAGCTCTGTATGTTCGGTCTTCTCATACAGTATTCTCTTTGATTTCAGAAAGTACATTCTCCCTTCCCCCTCTCTGTACTACAGTGCTAACAGCTTCCATTGTTGCTACATGCATCATGCTGCCATGTTCCTGTTAAATTCCCTTTATCCCCACCTACATAGCTGTAAAGGGTTCTTCATTAAGCAACCTTCACCTCACCTGCCCAGTTGAGTGTGTTACATATAGGCATGCAGACCAATAGAATGTGTGTGCCTATTTGTGTAACTACCATCTTGTTTAGCAAATGGTAAACTAATCTATGGCACTTAAGGCTATTGGAAGTACATAAATTAAAATTTGCCCTGTCTGAGAAATCCAGAAACATGCAGAATATAAAAAGTCTTAAAGACTTTCCACCTAAGATATGGTTTAAAAGGTGATCATACTCCAAATGGGTTAAAAAAATTTAAATTTAGGGGAAAAATGGATTTTTAATTAACAGGGTATATTAGAATATCCATAGCTTGTATTGTAACACAAAAATGCCATTTCAACTAGGGAATACTAATTACTTAAAACTATGCACTTTTGAATAAACCTATATTAGTTTAATGAAGTTTTCCTGTGATTAGTATAATTTACTGGAATTGAATTCAAGCTCCAAAATTATGGGTATTATACACATGAAATAGTTTTGGTTTAAGGTATTAGTTTAAGCACTTTCCTGATGTGACACAAAACAGGGACATTACAAAACCAGGCTGCCCATTAGCGCATATGAAGATGCCAGCCCTCCTGTTGGCCCTTGCTGAACAGACCCTCACTCTTTCATGACAACCACTGCCTACATTTCGTGGCATTTTACAAAGTAGTGCCCCCTATAATGGTGTCTTGTTGCTCTTCATCAATATCCTCAAGCTTTGTAATTCAAGCATTCCTTATCACCCACTTGGACAGTTGCCATCAAGCTTCTTGTAAGTTTATGCACAGTGTTCATTATATGAGGGTGCAAGGGTCACAGTAGTATTTAAATCCAGCCTGCATACTGCTCACCAAGTTTGTTTAGGTTACTTCTACAAAAAGGTGACTTTTAAAACTTTGCTCAAAAGTGACAATAGTCCCGGTGCTAGTGTGCCCTGACTTGCCTCTTTTCCTGTGGACTTGCCCTCTTTTCCCTCTTGCTTCCACTAAAATAAACATCAAAATTTCAGTTTGAAACATTGATGAAAGAAATTGGCAAAAACAAATGAGTGGAAAGATAGACTGTGTTCATAGATCAGAAAAACTAATATTGTTAAAATATCTATAATGATCTACCAGGTTAGTGCAGTTACTATTAAAATTCCAGAGGTATTTATAGAAAAAACAACAACTAAAATTCTAGAAAATCAAAAATAAAAACTTTAATATTAAAAAGGAAGAACAAAGAAACCACATTTCCTGGTTTTAAACTAGATTAAAAACTGTAATAATCAAAACAGGATGGTTACTGGCAAGAAAACAAACATATAGGTCAATGGAAAACACAGGGAACCCAGAAATAAGCTTTCACATAAATGGTCAAATAATTTCAGTGAGGGTGCCAACTAAGCAAAATGGGGAAAGATAGTCTTTTAAATAATTGGTGCTGGGAAAACTGAAATATTTTCATGCTGAGCAATGAAATAGAACTTTCTCATTCTATATGCAAAAGTCCACTCAGAGTGGATTAAGACTTAAGAGTAAGATCTGAAACCATGAAATTCCTAGCAGAAAACATAGTGAAAAGTCTTCCTGACATTTCATCCAATTAATTTTTGGATATGATCTCAAATGTATCCAAATGTGTAAACTAGAGAAATGGAATTGTGTTAAGCTATAAAGCTTCTATAAGGCAAAAAAAAAAAAAAATCAATAGACTGAAGATTGAAACCTGCAAAGTGAGAGGAAATATTTGTAACACATCTGATAAAGTGTTAATATCCAAAATACATAAGGAACTCAAGAAACTAACAAGAAAACAACCTGATTTTAGGAATGGGCAAAGGACCTGCAATGAAATTTATCAAAAGAAGACATGCAAATGGCCAGTGGGTTTATGAAAAGATGTTCAACATCACTAATCATCAAAGAGAGACAAATCTAAACCACAGCGAGATATCGCCTCTGTTATAACGGTTATCATCAAAAGACAGAAGATAGTGTCTGGGAGGATGTGAAAAAAAGGGAAGTTTTTGCACTGTTGGTAGAACCGTAACTTGGTGTGCAGTTGCTATGGAATAAAGTATGGAGTTTCCTTCAGTACCTAAAATTAGAACTGCTAGATAGCCTAGCAATTCTACTTCTGGGTATATAACAAAAGACAATGAAATCAGTATTTCAGTGAAATAGCTGCACTTCCATGTTCATTCTAACATTATATATAATAGCCAAGATATGGAGACAATCCAAGTGTCCCTTTATGGGTGAACAGATAAATAAGAAATGATCTATAGACAGAATGAAATATCATTCAGCCCTTAAAAATAAAATTCTGGCATTTGTGACAATATAGATGGATCTGGAGGATATTATGCCAAATGAAATAAGACACAGGGGCCCACCCTGGTGGCGCAGTGTGTTAAAGCACAGCACTAAGAAGCTTAAGCCACTTCCACATGAGTTCAACCCCCCTCTGCCCCGGAGGTGACCACATGGCGTGGCAGACCTCTCCTGACCTGCCCGCTGCTCCCCTCAGCAGGGTACTTCGTCGATCTGTACTTCGTTCTGCTCCATGTTCTGTCCCCGGTGAATCCTCTCACCCTCTGCATCTCTGGCCTGTACCCCAGTTCTGTATGAATAAATAAATAAATCTTAAAAAAAAAAAGAAAGAAAGAAATAAGACACAGAAGGACAAATACAATCTCACATGTGAATCTAAAAAAGTGAACTCATAAGCACAGTGTAGAATAATGGGTCCTGGGAATGAGAGAAATGGGTAGATAGTGAATAGAAAGAATTTTTAAATGGGAATTCACTTCGCTTAGTGACTCAACCTGGAAAGCAGTGTGTCTCACTTCTATGTGTGTCAGATATGGGATGTGGAAAAACTAGTTAAAATACAGATGCTATACTAGGGGCCAGTGCCTAAAACTCTGTATTTCCTAACAGCTTCTGGTGAGGCCAAAGCTTCTGGTCCACTGACCACATTGAATAGCAAGTTTCTAGAGGAGTGCTGTCCAATGATGGAAATGGTTTCTATCTGGACTGTCCAAAATGGCAGCCCATAGCCTCATAGGACTATTGAAATGGGGCTTAGGTGACTGAGGAACTGGCTTTGAATTTTGATTTAAGTTTTATTCATTTAAGTTTCAATAGCAATGCGTAACTATTGTATCGAACAGCATGAATGTAAAGGACCACATCTTCACGCCTCTGATGATCTTTCACTGCCTACCTCTTGCTTCTTACTTCCTGCCATTTCTTGTTCCTTATTTTATGACACAACATCACTAAACCCCATAATTTCCCAATCAGACCAAATGGTTTTCATGCTACCACTTTGCACGGGTTGTCCCCTTTATCTATCATGACCCTCTCTGTGTGTGGGCCCAGTAATGCCATTTTTTCCTTCCTGAGCCTCTCCCAGTATCTTCTTCCCTGTGAATCCTTCCCTGACCTCCTCCTAATACTAACTATCCACAGAGGATTCACAGGTATTATGAGTCCTTGATTTCATTTGGTCTGCACATTAAGCTTGGCTTAAGGAAATAGGCTCTGTGCCCAGAGTCACAGAGCTGGAAAGCAGAAAATAAATTCAAACGTGGGTGCTTGATTCTGAACTTCATTCTTGACCCATCACACCACAACACCGTGCCTTCTGCTGATAAAGGACGGCAACATGCATCACACTTCACTGGATGGGGAAATTGTTTGGTGAAAGGTATCTCTTCTCTACAGGACCATAAGCTCCCAGAAGTCACAAACTAGGTATTATTTTTTCTGTACCCCTGGGGCCAGGCACATTGTGAGTGCTTAGTAACTGGTGTTGGATCAATGTGTGTGTTTCAGTTTTCCAATCCCATTGTAAAATCCCTGAGGAAAGGAACTATGTTTTATTTGGTGCTCCACAGGTTCCCCAAAAAGTCTGATGAAATGAATGAATAACTCAATGAATATACTGACTATGGGGAAGATTGGCAAGAAGTGTGCTAGGAACCCAAGGGTAAGGATTCTCGCTAAGCAGCTTTTGGACTTCCAAATAAAATAATCGTTTTCATTCTCTTCATAATTTACAAAATGCTATTTTTCTTCTGTGTCACTCTTGCCACTTTTATTGCTTGAGTTATTTTGGATCTGAATTATACATTTGAATTCCGTTAACTGACTTTTTTAAAAACAAATTTTTAGCAAATCGATCACAAGCAAAGCTCTGTGCTAGGCCCTAAGGGGTAAAAAGAGAATATAAATCGAATCAGACGTGTTTCTTAACATCAAACCTGCTAAGACTTCAATTCAGGAACATAAGGAAGGTCCCTAGACAATGTCAAGGAGAGAACAAGGAGAGAGCAGAGGAATGTGAGAAGGTTGAATGCTGTTGTCACGTGTTCTCCCTTCAAATCTGATTAACTAGAGTGGCCAGTGTTACCCTGAATTAACATCTTGTAAGATGGACATTATGGAGATGCAGGAAAATGGGTAAGTTTATATGCTGCCAGCAAAACCCAGGCATATAAATTGGCATGACCTTTAAAAAAGAAATTCTTTAATAACATGCATATCCTTTGTTCCAGCAATTCTACTTGTAGGAATTTATCCTCAGATAATCATCATGACTATGTCCTGAGTTTGCTCAGCAGAGACTTCATCATACCATTGTTTACAATAATTAAAAATGCAAAAAGACAAATTCAAATTTCTAGCCCACAAGGAATTAAATAAATTACTCCAAATCCCTGTGATTTAGTCATTAACTATTATTTAGTTATTAAAAGTGACATCATACTGCCTGTATTGCTATGGAATAACATCATTACATGTTTTTAAGGGTTACAATATAGACTATGCCATGTGGTTGTTTAGTTTGCTGGGCAAACATTTGAGGGTGCTAAAATAAAGGAAAAACTTTCAGGAAAGACCCCAAGAGTCTCTGGGGGCCATGCGGCGCCATAGGCTTTGATTACTTGTGTCTTTATGCTTTTCGTCAGTATGAGTCACTTTTTAATGACAAAAAGAAAAGTGCATTTTAAAAAATGAACACCGATCTGTGTTGGTGACATGTTAGCCTGATCTTTAATTACATTGTTCTCTCAAAGACCCAGCACACCTAACAGGTGAACAACAGCTACAATTATCCCCCGCTGGGAGAGGCCACTTTCTCTCCCACCATCATTCGGAGTCTTCCTTCCTTGTATTTTCCTTTCTCTCCTTTCAAACTCATCCTACATCAGAGCGATCTCACCTCTGTCCAGCTTTTCCCTTGGTCAGTGTGCTGCGGGTGGGCCATCGGTGCAAGAAGTAAGCCTTCAGGTACCCAAGGCTGCTGACTCAGGCACATTTCTGACTGGCCCAGGTTCTCCGTTTGCAGTGTATTTTGACATAAAACTTCTAATCCTTGTTGTCACACTGGTCTCTTGCTCTTGCTCTTTGTTTTGTGGCTAGTTTATTGTTTTTTTTTTTTCTTCTTCTTCTCTGCTGTCTCTTCCCAAGCTTTCTAGATGGTGATGAGTAGGGGCCATTCACTAGACACTACTATATCGTCCACTTATCAGAAGTCCATGAATTGCAAAGGCAAAGCAAATAATTAGGGCCTATTCTTATTATCTAGATGTTATTTGATCTATAAAACAGATAATGCAAAAGAGGAAAACAAGCTAAAGAGTAGCTCCGCTCCCTGGTTTGATCCACCAAGCACAAGATCAATCATAGCAGCGTTACATTAGCTCCGTCAAGAAAGTTTATGGCATCATCATGGTGAGTTCTTCAGCTTGGTGAAACAGAGAAATTTTAAAGACCGGCATTAGAAAGTTATTCATACCAGTTTTTTTTTTTTTTTCTGTATAAGGACTGGAACTTAAGCCACTTGCGTGCTTTTATAATACATGTGGCTTCTGGGTGACAATGCACTGTCAATGGTGTGGCGGGATGCAGGAAGCAGCCCAACACCCTGGGCATCAAAAGCGAGCAATAGATAGATTTTGCTGATAGAGAAGTATCAACAAGACCTTGGATGTGGGGCTAGTTCCTGGGAGTTCCATGAACTAACAAGAATAAATCAGCTGCTAATCATCCACTAGCAACTGACTTTCAGGGTCTCCAGCTCCATTTCTCTCTTCCTCCACATCTCTATTGCACTGTACATTCCAGCCCCAAACTATACCTCAGGGACTTTGCATGTGCCATTCTCACTGCCAGGAATGCTCCTTCCTCCTTGTCTAATAATTCTGCTCACTTTCAGACCTTATCTAGTTTTCTCTTGCTCTCTCTTCCTCCCTGTCCACCTTCTTCTCTCTCTCTCTCTCTCTCTCTCTCTGGGCCTGCTGGTGAAGAGAATTTTTTTATAACAGAATCAGCACTTATGGGCTTTTTCTTCTAAAAACCAGTTCTGCTCTTAGAAGGCCTAGTAGTGTGCCTTAGGGACTGATTAAGGATGAGCTGCTCTTCACTACCTGCCACTCCCACACCTGTGCCTCTCAGTCGCGCAATTACTGGGCCCATACAGAAGGTGTTTGTTATTTGCCTCCTCAGGCTCTCTCGCTCATTTGAGGGAAATCCAGTGCACCTGAAGCTGGCTTAGCTGTGCCCTGAGAGATGAAGAGGAAAGTAAAAGACAGAGTCCTCAGCATCAAAGAGCTTAATTTGAGAATATAAAATGTATACACTTGAAGCAATTAGAGTAGAACATTAAGGTGCTTCTATTTACAGGCAACAGAAATCAGTTCTTCCCTATAAGCAAAGGGAAAATCACTGTGTGGAGACAAGGGAATCACTCAGTGTTGAAGGAGAGTTTGATCATCAGGATCTAATGTGCAAAAGGCCAGAGCTTAGTGCTGGGAATGCAAACTTTCTCTGGAGAGGGCTTTGCAACAGAAGTCAGTGAAATAGGGTTTCCCCATCTGGATTATAGAAAACTTGGAAAATATAAAGAAAATAAAAACTACCCCATATCTCACCTCCTAGAAACAGTGTTATGTTTCTGATAGTCTCCCAGTCTTATATTCTCTATGTGTGTTTCTTACAAACTTAAGATTCTACACTTTATACTATTTTGTGTCCTCATTTATCATTGAACTGCTGTTGCAATTTTTTGAAAATTTAATTCTAGTAACAGAATAACTTTGTCTTGTGACTGCTTCTTAATTTTCATGACTACAAACTATTACTACTATATTAACATTACATTGAATTATTTGTCTAATTTATGATTATGGGGCCCTCCCTGGTGGTGAAACAGCTTAAAGCACAGCACTATGAAGCTAGCCACAGCCCCTTCAGCACAAGTTCAAATCCCCCCTGGGGAGCTGAGCCACCTGGCACAGCAGACCTCTCCTGTCTTGCCTGCTGCTCCCCACAGCAGTGTACTTAGTCAATCTGCCTGTTTAGCTCCCCACACTTTCTCTGGTGAATCCTCTCATCACCCCTGCACCTCCAGCCTGTACCCCACTTCTGTATGCATAAATAAATAAATCTTTAAACAATAAATAAATTTATGATTATGAAAAAGGCTATGATCAAGCATTGAAGATGGAATCCTCAAGTGGAGCTTTAAATGCTGGCATAACTGGAAAGATTTTGCCCAGCCCAGTTAATGTTCTATTTACTTGCTCATTTCACTTTCTTCCCCTCCGTGATCAGGAAACCATTTTGTAAATCATTGACTGTTTATTGTTGTAAATACAACAATAGTCACTGGAAAGAAAATGGAGCCTCAAAGTCTAATCAGTGTCAGGTCAATTATTTAATCTTGTCTCCCAGGGATGAATCTATGTCGTACAAGTCCGGGCGTATCAATGACTCGTATTCTGATTTGGGCAGACTTGGCCATGAATCACAAGAGGAAGATATGTGTCTAGGATGAGGGGTGCGGGTGGGGAGGTTGTGTGGGAGGGGTGGGGGGGATGAGGGTGGTGGTGACATGTGAGAGACAACCAGGGACCAAAGAAATAGCTAGTTTGAATTTTTTTTTATTTAATAAATATGTGTCAGGACTGTTCTAAGAGATTTACAAATAATCACTCACTTGATCCTCCTACCAATGCTGTGAGGCAGCTATGATCATTTACTTTCATTTGTGGGTGAGGAGACTAATTCACAAAAGTCAGAGAAAGTGTGAAGCCAGCTTTGAACTCAGGCAGTCTGGCTCTCAACAACTCCACTTGTTTCAGGAATATATTGAAGCTTATATTTAGAGATTAGTAGGTTTGAAAAATGCCCAAACTCTATCATCAAAGAGCATCAAGACAATATTCATTTTCCATTCTATTATTCAATAAGGATTTTAAGTATCTTTTAGGTGCCGGTAATAAGCAATGTCCTCAGGGAGCTTATATTCTAGTGGACGTTTTTAATTTATAACCCATCTGGCATGTTAGGACAGTGTATCAGTTATAGATAAAGAAACATATATTACAGGCTCATATGCTCAAAAGGTTTATTTATTGATTAAGACTACAAAACCAGTATGATGGAAATTTCTATCTCATAAGATAAAACCTGGTTGCCTTGGTGTGGTCACGTGGTCACTACCACATCATTTGTAGTGAGGCAACCAGGGGCAGGGTGGGGGGGCATGGCTCTTGGGGCTCTCCAGAGTTTTCTGCCGCTCCCCATCACACTCCAGCACATGGCTCTCTGTCATACCTGCCCATGGTGATGTTGCCCCTACACACTCAGCCTCTTAGCTCAGGCGTGCCCACTTACCATGCCCATACCTTGTTCCAGGTGCCCGCGACCAGGCATGCGTAGAAGACCACAAGTGAGATCATAGATGCTAATGGTGGGAGGGAGAAGATAACTTCCATTTATCCTACTTCCTAGATGCCCTTCAAGCTCAGTATAACCTTGGGGTGCACTCTATGCAATGAAACGTAAGTGAAGACCCCCTGAGGAAGGCTTTCCTTCCAAAACAGAGCCTCATAGAAGTCTTTGGCTTGTCCTTTTCTTTTTGCATGGAATGAAGTACAGCAGACACTTCACAACAGTCAGGATGGAAGCTTTATAGCAGGAAGGGCAGAGATGAAATATAGAACTCTCTGTCTGTACTGACAGTATTGCACTAAGTTCTCAATAGCCCATTGCAAAAGTTAACCCTGATCTGTTAGCCTAGCTTACTATAGTGTGATGTGTGAGATTAAAAAAAATAAATCTAATAGATCTATCTTTATTACTATCAGTAAAACTAACATATACTTCACTGAACACTCTGTATTAGTTCTCTAGTGCTACACAACAAAATGCTTCAAGACTAGAGATATATAACTATGGCTACTTATTCTCTTAGTTTCAAAGTATCAGGAATCCAGGAGCAATTTAGCTGGGTGGTTCTGGCTTGGGGACCCTCTTGAGATTGCAATCAAGATGCTGCCTCTAGAACATTCAGCCCCCAGAAGTGTAAACACGTACATCTCTGCTGCTTTAAGTAACCTACTTTGTGGTCATTTGTTGAGGCAGTCACAGGAAATGAATAGAATTTTTTTTTAAAGATTTATTTATTTATGCATACAGAACTGGGGTACAAGCAGGGGTGGTAAGAGAATTCACCAGAGATGAGTGGGGAGCAGAACAGGCAAGTCGATGAAGTACACTGCTGAAAGGAGCAGTGGGCAGATCAGGAGAGGTCTGGCATATAGTGTGGATCACCTCAGGGGTGGTGAAGTGGCTTTAACTTCTTAGTGCTGTGCTTTAACCCGCTGTGCCACCAGGGAGGGCCTGAATACAATTTTTTTAACCCTCTGTCTTAGCACAAAGCCTGGCATATATTATATGTTTTAATTAATTAACTAATTAATTAATAGATCATCATATGGGAGTGATGAAACAAAGCTTTAAATTGTTTCCAAGTAATTTGAACTTTATAAAATTGTACTTCACAGATTTCCAGTTTGAGGGCTATCTAGGAAGAGATCTAATACCACTTCCTTTTACATACTAGTCACCCAGTTTAGTTTCATTCATAAATTAATTATATCACAGTGGGACTAGTAGAATAAATTATTATGGCAGTCAAATTTGAGCTCTGATTCTTATTAACTGTGTGACCTTCAGCAAATTATTTAAACATTTTTGTCCAAAATTTACTTAGTGATTTCTATCTCGTGGCCTTATTTTGGAGGTAAGAAAATGCTGAACAGTAACACCTCAAAAAAAATCTCAACCTGGGGGCCTCCTTGGTGGCACAAGTGTTTGAGGTGCAGCATTATGGGCTTGTCTGCAGCCACCACAGCATGAATTCAATCCCCAGCCAGGGGATCCCACGTGGCACAGCAGACCTCTCCAGTCTTGCCCGCTGCTCCTCTCAACAGTGTTTCAGTTGCTCTGCCTGTACTGTTCCCCACTGTCTGGTGAGTCCTGTCTTGTAACAGTGTGGTCCCTAGGAAAAGGGGAAGTTCCAGGTTCCCTGCCCCAACCAGAAGGAGGGTGGAGCTGAGCAGAGAAAAAGGAAGGGAAGAGAAGGAATCAGAAGAGAAGAAAAGAAATGAAGTACCTGAAAAAGCCACATGGAGCAGCAAGCATATGATGAAGAAACCGGGCTTGTTTCCTGACCCTGGACTGGCTAAGGCAGGTGTGGGTGAGGTGACTATGGGAGTGTTTGTATTGATTTTAATTTTGCTCTTTTCCTCCCAGATTTGTCTTACCATTTCTGACCCTTTCCCATGGGTCCCAGCCAGAAGGTGCTTTAGTCTTGTGGCAGCTTTTAGGCCTTGCTTTGGACCAACCCCTTCTGGGTTGACTTTTGCCCATGGGTAACTTCAGGTGTTTGATTTAGAAGTTATATTCTTTGTGTTCCGTATTGTATATTCACTGTATTAAAGTCCCTTTTCATTGAAGTTTTATATGTTTTGTCTTGTTGCGGCGGATGGCAGAACCCACTTAGAGCAGGCAGGTTTGGGGCTTCAGGGGTGCCCCTTTCTCCCTGTCCTATAACAGATAAGCCACAGACAGGCAACCCAATTCACATTGGGGTGTCCTGTAACACTCTCACCCCCTCACCTCTGGCCTCTATCCCAGTTCTTATATGCATAAGTAAATAAAACCTAAAAAAAATCTCCACCCACATTAATTGTTGAGTGTAACCTGGGAAGGGGTGTACAGAGTGTGCTGGACTCGCAAACTAGCGTGCTTAGCTGAGAGTAAGGGATGCTCAGGACACTCTTCTAAAAGCTCTGAGAATGGCAATTTGGGGCAGCGACAAGTCCTGGGGCAACTGGTTCTGCATAAAGTGACATCGCTAAGGCTGTCTCGCCAATGCACCCCCCCTGAGAAGGCACTCTCAGCAGCAACAGGCTGTCTGGATGGGGGGGGTGAAGGGGAGGCCAGAGAGGGGTGGGGACGGGGTGGGGACGGGTTACTCTGGCAGGGGACTGATTTGGGAAGAGTAAGACAAAGCCTGATCTCCACACCAGGGGCCAGGCAGAAGGCAGACCCTCACAGAGCCCTCCAAAGAACCAACAAATGTGTTTCACAGGAGAGCCCGTATTTGGATGCCTGCCACGCACAGGGAACAAATGGCCTGTTGGTGTCAAAGGAGAGGATTACCAGCTTACAACAGGCAGTCAAGTAAAATGAGAACGCCTCCCCTTTCTCTTCCCGCAACACCAAAGCAATGCATAACCGGGAATGGAGAGTGCTGATTGAACTAGGGGAAAGCAGACCACCCTCCAAGACGCTGGCAGTGGTCTCATCCCTGACTGCACATCAGAGTCACTTGAAGGAACTTTAAAAAAATCTTGATATGCCCAGATTTTCTGATTTAGCTGTCTGGAGTGGAACATAGGCATTGAAATGCTTCATGAGCATCCAGGGCTGGGAGCATCCAGAGTTAAGCCAGAACAGTAGCCTGTGCGTGGGAGAAAATGGAGTGTTGTCAATGAAGCAAATAAAAATATTGAACATTAATTGAAAAAATATCACACAAGACATTCAAAAACGATTTGTCTAAAATTCTAATTTCACTGTGTGTTCTGTATTTTTCCCTAGCAGTTCTTGAAGGGGAGGAAAGTATTTTAACTGGCTAGACTGAATTCTTAAAAATGAACAAGTCGGAATCTTATAGACCAAAAGTAACTGCTTAGGAGTAAAAGGGTGACTGAAACAAGGAATTGAGCTGAATAGTCATTCAAAGGAACTGCTACCCAGCAAAATGGGATAGGGGGAATTGCCTTATGTACCGTTGGGGAGAAGTTTCAGGAAAAATACAGCATTTCTCATTTATGGCCCCAATGAACAGAGAGCCCAGTAAACAAGTTGTATCACTCTGACCAATAATTCAGTCCCAGAGATAAGCAAATTGAACCCTAAAGAAGTTATGTCATGGGTGCAAGTTCAACACAGCTGGTACGTGCCACTCAGGATTTGAATCTAAGCTAATCTGACTTTAAAAAAAGAGAGTGGAGGCCCTCCCTGGTGGTGCAACGGGTTAAAGCACAGGACTAAGAAACTAAAGCCACTTCAGCATGAGTTCGATCTCCGCCCGCCCCCAGAGGTGACCCACATGGCGCGGGAGACCTCTCCGGACCCGCCTGCTGCTCCCCTCAGCAGTGTACTTCGTAGATCTGCCTGTTCTGCTCCCCACTCTGTCTCTGGTGAAGCCTCTCACCGTCCCTGCACCTCTGACCTGTACCCCAGTTCTGTATGAACAAATAAATAAATTTTAGAAAAACAGAGTGGAACATTCTTCCTACTGTGCCATTAAGACATTCAGAAGTCTTCTTTTAATATTAATAATACCAGTAAATTGATTCCCTAAAACACAATTCACCTATCAAAATAGCCCAGGGCTATTGTTACACTCTGAAAGGAGCAGAGAAGGGGAGACAGGGCTGGAGGTGCAGCCTCAAGAGCCGACAGGCCTGCCCCTGGCCTTGCACTCCTCTCAGGCCCTACCTTATGCTTGTGAAGGACCCAGCCGGGCCCCCGCTGACTGTCTGTCTGTCTGTATCCTGGTCTTCTCTGTGGCTGAGCAGCCAAAAGGCCGTGGTTGCTTGAGTGTTTATTTTGTAACGATTGCTGCTGCTCCCTCATGTTGGCTTATATTTCTGTGTTTTAATTAAATGTCATCTCACTGTGCCTGTACTTGTTGTGCTTGAGGCCCAGGGCTGTTTTAGTAAAGGTACAATTTTGTAAACCAAATGGAGAAAAATAAACAAAACCACCTGTTCCACAAGGCTGTGGGCTGCCAAGCTGAAGCTCTGTCCCTCCCAGCCTCCCCCGCTGCTAGGCAGCTCCCCAGGGCTGCCCAGAGAGGACTAGAGAAGCACAGAGAATGACAGGAAGTTCACCCAGGTCAGTGAGATCTGCCCTGTTCCCCTCCCAAAGTAGTCATAGATTGGGGTCCCAGGACTCAAACCACCAGGCCTTGACTTAGAGCGGCTTTGACAGCCAGGGACAGTGACTCAGATTGAGGGGGGTTGTGGGGGGAGACAGTGACAGGCTGCTGAAGGCAGCCGCTCCCAAAATTACCTAAGACTCACATATGTGAAGAGGACAAAACTTACTAATGAGTAATACCAGCCTTTACCTCCCCCATCCCTAGTTCATGTTGAAGGAAAATGTGTCTTCCCACGCCACTCCTCTTTCCCTGACCACATGGAGAATGCTTTGCTTTTCAGGCTGTCTCCTCAATTTTGAAACCTGGGACAGAGAGAATGGGTACAGATGGGTAGAAACCTAGGAAGAAAAAGAGAAGGGAATTGAACCAGAGAGGTTGCTGGGCTGGGCTTTAGGGAACAATTTTGGTAGCTAAAAGCTCTGAAGACAGTTTAAGGCTGGGGTATTTTCTTTTCCCCCTAACTAATCTTTTGTAGTAAAATTAACAAAGTCAGCCATTTTTAAATCAACAATTCAATGGCATTTACTTACATTGTTGTATAGCTATCACCTCTATCTCATTCCAAAACACCGCCATTCCCCTAAAGTAGAACTCTGACGAAGAACTGGTATTTGTGAGTGAAAGTGGTAGTTTATTCTTAATATCTTTGACTTGTGAACTTCTGGAGGATATCCATCCTCCAAATCTAGGGCATGTGATTCCATGGTTATCCCCATTGCCCCAGGGGAGGAGACTTGCAGGTTTACACCACCCTACACAAAAATTAATCCTTTCACTTCCTCAAATATGGGGTCCCTACAATGTCCTTGATAACTGCTGCTTCAGGAGGTCAGAAACAGGGAGGCAGGCACTCTGGTATGTCCCGCACCCACATGCTCTAAGGAGAGTCTGGCATTAGCATCCCCCAATGGAGGCCCCCACCAGCAGCCTTGAAGTGGGAGCTTTGAGGACACCCAGATCCCTAGATATAGCCCTCAACTCTCCTGCAAACATTCCCTTAAAATTTCCCACTTCTTCATCCTCTCAAGTATCCACCCACCAGTTCCCTCTTTTCTCTCATTTTTCTGGCCCAAGATAACCAGATGCTACAGTTCTTTAATGTCCTCTCTGCTGTGTAATGATATATAATTAACACTCTTAAGTATTACATAGGTATCAATAGTGTAAGTACGATATAGATATAGATAGATAGATGAATATATGTCATCTCAATTTGCTTGGAGTTTTGTAGTTTGTTGCTTTGAAAACCATAGGTCATTCATGTACTATATCTTCTCTTCTTACTTCTCGGTCACCTGGTATGACTCTCATTCATTTTTTACATTGGCTACATAACAGCTCTTGATGAGATGTTTTCATAATTTATCCTTATTTATCTTTGTCTATTGATGGACATTTACTGTAGGTTTCTATCCCTACAAATAATGAAGAAATATTCTTATGCCTATGTATTTATGGATGATGACTTGCATCTACAGATAGATTCCAAGGTTGAAAGGCATGTGTACTTTAAAATTTATTATATGTTTTCAAAAGGTGGAAGCATCATATTTTCAGCCCCAAAATATGGAGATTACTTTTTACCCTCATCCCCACTAGCAAGTCACTACCACTTTTGAATGTTTTCTGTTCAATCATAAAGTGATGTTACTGTAAACTTAAATTTCAATTTGTTAGTGAGCCTGAGTAGCTTTTCTAATGTTTTGAGACATTTGGATTTGCTTTTCTATAAATTAACTATTGAAATTTGGGGCCCATTTTTCAATTGGGTTATTTAGTTTTCCTTATTGATTTATAAGAGCTATTCTACACCATTTATCTGTCATCTGTATGACACTTTTTCCCTCCAACCAATCATTTTATCTATTTTCTCTTAGTAGGATTTAAATGTAGCAAATATATCCTTTTATTCAGAGGTTCTGGGTTTTCTGTGCTGATATCTCTCCAATCTAGGCATTTACCTAGACTTACTGCTAAGTTATTTATTGTTTCACTTTTTTAATAAATGTATAAAGTTCTTGGTATGGCTAAAATTTGATTTTGTATATGGTGTAAGATGTGATTCAACTTGTTCTTCTAGAGAATAGTAAATAGAATTAGTATGTATTTAATAATCTGGCCTTTCCTTGCTCGCTTCAGTTATCAACTTTGTCACATATTAAGTGCTCTTGTATACCAGAAATGACTCTTTGATCTTCTATTCTCTTTCTCTCACTAACTGGTCTCATTGTATATTAAAGCACAATAATTTGATTACATGAGCTTTTTGGAGTGTTTTGACATGTATTAAGATCAGGCTCTCTCTCTTGCTGTTACTCATTTTCATCTTTTTGGGACATTTATTCCTCCATGTAAGTTTTAAACATATTTTATCCAGGTAAAGCACAAATCCTGTTGAAGGCAAAATAACTCCATGATATCAGAAGTCAAATCACAAATCCTGTTGAAGGCAAATAACTCCATGATATCAGAAGTCAAATCACAAATCCTGTTGAAGGCAAATAACTCCATGATATCAGAAGTCAAATAGCCAATCCCCTGGTATAAAACAGAGTCTAGAAAGTGTCATGAGAAGGACTTGTGGGTGTTGTTTATATTTCTTTATAAGAATAGTTATACAGGCACCTTTTAATTGTGAACTTGTCTGTATAGAAGTTATATGTCAAAACAATTTACTGACAACAACTAAAAAGCCCTCTGGGATTGTATTTGAGCCTTGTATTACATTCATATTTTTTTAGAAGAATGGATTTAGTTTTATATTAACTCCCAAAAACAAATGGTATGGTGCTAAAATTTTTTCTGTTGTTTTATACTTATTCATAAGATTTTTTCACATAATTCTATAACTTTCACATAATTCTATTTATCCCTCAGTATTTCATAGATTTTTGTCACTAAAATTAATTGAGCATCTCATTTTTAGATTTCATAAACTAAGGTATAGAGAATTAATTTTTGCATACATTTTAAAAAATATCAACATCTTATAAAATTTTTAATTTAAGTATTACTTTAAAACTAAAATATCCTGAAATTCTGAAATGCAATTGTGCCATTAGTGTAAGAAAATATATTGTCAAACACTTTGTCAGTTCCTTAATTTCTTATTGTATTTCTTAAAAATCTCCAAAATTATGTTAAATGGTAACAAATCTGTTGAAAAAAAAAAACAGAATCAATAGCAAAAATGAGATATTCTAATTGTTTATTTTTTCTTTCAAATAACTTCATTTTCTTACCTAAATACATCTGTTTTAATCTCTAAATCACTAAGAAAATGTTGACTTAAAAAGATGATAGTGGGGGGCCCTCTCTGGTGGCGCAACCGGTTAAAGCACAGCACTGTGAAGCTACTAGCAACCACAGCAGCATGAGTTCAATTCCTGGCCAGGGAGCTGACCCACAGGGTGTGGCAGACCTCTCCTGACACCTGCTGCTCCCCTCAGTTGATGCAGTGTTTCAGTCCATCTGCCTGTTCTGCTCCCCACTCTGTCTCTGGTGAATTCTCTCAACATCCCCCACCCCCTGCACTTTTATGACTGTCTGGTTCTTGAACGCATAAGTAGATGCATCTTAAAAAAAAAAAAAAGGCAATAGTAGGTCTTCTTGTCTATTTCTTGATTTTAACTGAAATGTTTTTGGTATTTTGCTGACTAGATTGATATTAGCTATTGGTTTTTGATAAAAAGAGTTTATTACATAAGGCAACTTGTACTATTTTTATTTTTCTTATAGCTGTTGAATTTTATTAATTTTTTTTCAAGAACTATTGGTAAAGTGATATGATTTTCCTTTAACTTACTGAGGGAAATATTTATGTTAATAGATTTCTTTATGTTTATGTTTATAATCCCAGTATAAATTCGTTACAATGTCTTATGCTTTTGCCATATTGTAATATTCTATTTGCTGATATTTTATTGAGAATTTTTGCATCTATGGTTGTAAGTACAATTGGTACATAGTTTCCTTTTGTATATTATATTTATCAGATTTTAGTGTTAAAATTATGCTTGTTTCATAAAGTAGAGAAAGTAGAATAAATTAATTAACATTGATATTATCTAGTCTTTGAAGTTTTGAAAACTGTAGAACCATCTGTTCTGATACTCTTTTGAGTGGTATCACAGAATCATCTTTCTCATCTCTTTCTCCATAATTAGTTTTCAGGTTTTCATTTCTTGGGTTAATTTTGGTAATTTCCTGTAGATCAAATTTATTGTCATATAATACATTACTATAATAATTATAACTGCTTCCATATCGTGACAATGACTCCTTTTCATTCAGAATCTTGTTGATTTTTTATTCTCTGTAATCAGAATTAGAAGAGTTTTGTCAGTTTTGTTGAATTTTTTTTAAGAATCAGCCTTTGAATTAACTTAGTGGCTACTATGTTTTTGTTTTCTATTTAGTTCATTCAACTTCCACTTTAGAATACATTTTCTTCCTTACTTTCCTCTCCCTTCCCAGAGGGGATGTCTTAAACACCTGAGATTTACTGTTCTGTCCCTCTCCCACTTTAGATTATGCTAAGATACATTCTAGATTGCTACTACTAGAATCTCCTCAGTGCATTCCTTGCCTGCTTCAGGAATCCTCATTTGGCTTCTTCTTCTTCCCCGATCTTGAGTTCTCTGTTCTGATTCAATTGTTATTTAGTTAGACTTCTTTCTCTAGTGTTCCCTAGGGGAAGAATATATTTTCTGAACTTTTACATACCCTCGGTATCTTCCTTTCTCCCTGACAGATGAAGGATGTCTTGACTAACATACGCATCTGAGGTTGCAGCGTTTCTTCTCTTCCCTGCAGTTCGTATGTAAATGTTACTCTCCAGCTGCCAGTGCAGCACTGCTGGGTGCTCCTCTCATTCTCCTTCCTTTATCTTTTTACCTGTGAACATGAAATAGTATTACTTTGTCTTTGGAAATTAACAAGATACACTTAGGTGTAGAATTTGGTGGAAACTTAACACTTACTGTTGCTCCTTTAAATGCAGGAAATTTTCTTGCAATTACTGTTTCCCCTGAAGGTGTTCATCTTTGTATTGCCTTTGAGGTTGGAATTTTTTCATCTACTTGATCCTGGAGGCCCTGAATTGAGTTTCCCCACTGGCTCTCCCATTCTTCACCTTATTCAATTTGTTTTAATATAAAAGTCATATTTGTTTGCTACATTCTAGGCTCCTTTAAAGAATTTCCATAAAAGCCTTCATTTTCTCTCACTATATTTTTGCACAGGTTGTAGTTTATCTCTGTCAGTAAGGCTAACATTTTGCAAGTCTTTATTTTGTATGTCCTGATTGCTTTCTTATTTCTCCTATTTCTCTAGCTGTTGTCCTTCTCCAGTGCATTATTATTCCGTGAGCTTCTTGGGCTCAAGTATAAGCTGCCAGAACCATTGTGGTGTCACTTTCTGGAACAGCAGAAAGCCTATGGTCTCTGCCCAGACACCAGCAGCACGGGAGCCAGCAGTGGGTTGTCAGACCCCTTGAGAGACACCTCAGGAAAGGAGTCTTCATGTTCCCATCATCTTATGAGCTCTTACTGTTATAGGGCACCCCAATTCTGTTAGAGAACAAAACCTGTTATAGGACAAAATCTGTTATATGACAGGGGAGAGAGAAACCCCTAAAGTCCCAAAACCTGCCTGCTCTAAGTGGGTTCTGCCATCCGCCGCAACAAGACAAAACATATAAAACTTCAATGAAAAGGGACTTTAATACAGTAAATATACAATACGGAACACAAAGAATATAACTTCTAAATCAAACACCTGAAGTTACCCATCCCCTCGTGGGCAAAAGTCAACCCAAAAGGGATTGGCCCAAAGCAAGGCCTGAAAGCTGCCACTAGACTAAAGCACCTTCTGGCTGGGACCCATGTAAAGGGTCAGAAATGGCCAGACAAATCTGAGAGCAAAAGAGCAAAGTCAAAATCAATATAAACACTGCCATAGTCACCTCCCTACAGGTATCTCACCAACATCTGCCTTTAACCAGACCAGGGTCAGGAAACAAGCCCAGTTTCTTCATCACATGCTTGCTGCTCCATGTGGCTTCTTTAGGTCTCCGTCTTGTTCTCCATCCAGCTTCATTTCCTTCTCTTCTCTCCTCTTTCTCTCCTTTTTCTCTGCTCAGCTCCACCTTCCTTCTGGGTGGGGCAGGGAACCTGGAACTTTCCCTTTTCCTAGGGACCACCCTGTTACATTACTATTAAGGATGAGATAGCTTCAGCCTCCCTTGAGAGTCCTTGAGGATAGATCAGAAGATAGAGAAATTCCCTTGTGCACGCTCCCTCTGGAGACTGTTCACAGCCGCACCTGAGTCCCTCAGACACTAGGTCCCAGGCTCTTGTGCAACACGGAGGAGAGAAAACTGCTTTCCTATCCAGGCTCCCTTTTCCTAGTCCCCACTCTCTCTGAATCGGGTAAGACACAGACTGGGAATGTGACCCGGAGGGAAAGGCGTCAGGACATCTTCCCCATTGCTGTTCATGCCTGGCAGTCAAAACTACCCACCCTCAAAGGGTGTTCAGTTGCAAATGACTTCCTTTATGAGACTCTCCTTAACCCTCCCATCTCAGTGGGCAACTCTGGCTGAACATTGGAACCTCCTACAGAACTTTAAAACATATCAATGCCTGGCTGTACCCCCCAAAGATTCAGATTTAACATATGGGCAGTGACTCTCGCTGTCAGCTTTGAGTGTCACTGCCTCACAAGGGGCCGAATTTCGTGAGTCCTTATTTTATTCTCCTCTTGGTGAACTTATGCATTTATCCACTCCGTAATTCAGTCTTTCACTTCTCACTTCATTCATTCATTCAACAAATATTTACTATCATGCTGCAGGTGGCAGGCCTTGGGAGAGTCAAGTGTAAGTAAATGTGTAAGTAAATGTACAGGCTCACTTTTAAGTGATGACTTCCCCCCACCCCTTTGTACTTTTCTCTAAAGTAAATGGAGAGAAAACTGCTATAGAGGGCTTAACCACCCCAACCTGAAAAGTGCTTTGTGAGGAAAGGTGCTACTGCAAATTCAATTTTCAAAAATCCAGTTGAATAGGGCCCTCCCTCATAGCACAGCAGGTTAGGACACAGCACTGCAAGCTGGCCCCAGCATCTTCAGTGTGAGTTCGATCCCCAGCCCTGGAGGTGACCCACATGGCCTGGCATACCTCTCCTGTCTTGCCCACTATGCCCCTCAGCAGTGTACTTCATTGATCTACCTGTTCTGCTCCCCGCTCTGTCTCTAGTAAAGCCTCTCACTGCCCCTGCACCTCTGGCCTGTACCCCAGTTCTGTACGAATAAATAAATCTTTTTTAAAAATCCAGTTGAGGCCCTCCCTGGTGGTGCAGCGTGTTAAAGCACAGCACAAAGAAGTTTAAGCCACTTCCTCATTGAGTTCGATCCCCACCTGCC
>NW_004567110.1:29083057-29201128 GCF_000260355.1 Condylura cristata
TGAATCCTCTCACCCTCTGCATCTCTGGCCTGTACCCCAGTTCTGTACGAATAAGTAAATAAATCTTTACCAAAAAAAAAAAAAATCCAGTTGAAGTGTCAATTGTTGACAGAGACAAATGGGAAAAATCAGAGAGATGTGTGAATAGGGAAGACTCACAAGCCACATAGCATGCAGGCTTGTGTTGCTAGCATCTGTTACTTACTAATCTAGAATCTAAACTCCCCAAAGAAATGAATGGCAACAAATTTCTTTTTTTTTTTTTCCCCAGAATTGAGTATATTCATACACACTACACAAATAATATTTGCTCTGGGTCAAGGGAATGAAAATCCATTTCTAACTACCAAGTTTTTGGTGCACCCTAATGTTTTCAGATCACTAGTATAAGCTGGTTAGGATCAGTGCTATGGGGGAAGGGGAAGGGAAATTGACTTTTTTAATAACGAATGTCACAGAGTTAGAATAATTTCTTTCTGCTTTCCTTTTCTGGGACTTGCAGAATTCAACCAAACCATAAACTCTTTTCATAGACTCCCTTTCCGCTGACATTCCATTTGTACACACAGATGAAACTTGTCCACACAGATGATCACTCAGGTCAAAGAGGCCAGGATGTGTGTAATGGGTATTCATAATACATGGAAGGGCATGTCAAAGAGATGCCACGGCGCCCAATTCTCAGGGTGCTGGTTCTACCTCCATATACTGCCCCTTAAACAGTGTCCACAAGTGCTCTGCAAGCATTAATGAATCCAGTTAGAGTTACATCTCTCCTATCTGGAGTCTAGCCACAAGTCAAGAAAGTAACAAAAAATGGCTCTCTGCATAGTTGGAGATGAGAGATGTTCTACAATGTGGACACATTGGCACCTCATCTCTAGGGCCTGGTTCTCATTCAGTCTCTGGGTCCTTGTCAGTACACAGTTTTAACAAATTTGAAAATTTGATTTCCAAACCTACAAAAATGCATTTCACACGTTGGAAGGGATGTAGAGGATGCTATAGACATGCCTATGAAAGCCTTGAGAAAAAAACAAAACAGACAAAAACAAAAGAAAGCAAATGTGAATACAGATGCAGTTGCCCATTTTCCTACTCATTCTACTTTCAGTAAATAGGAACATTTTTACTCCTAGAGTCAATGACCCCTGGTTCTGGGGAGATACAGCCTCTCTACCTGCCTAAGGCTGAGTTTTCTGGAAAGCAGACTCTGAGATGGAGGTTGTCAAACAGGATGTTTATTGAAGAGAGACTGTGGCCTTTATGCTGTGAAAGAGAGGGGCAGGAAGCAGATATGGATAGAGAGAAAAGTGACCGAGTGTCCAAGTGAGCCCACACCATGGAAGCTCTGAAGTACCCCCAAGTGGTACTCAATTTGAGCAAGCTGAAAATGCCTTGATGTTCCTGCGTCAACAATCTTGCCACAGGCTGTCTAGGCTCCTTGGGCAAGAAGACCTTCTCAAGGAGCCGACAGATGAAGATGTTCTGCCAGCAGCATGCCCTATAGGTAGGGCAAAACTTCCTTCATTGAAGGGCACAGGGGCCACATGTCACAATGTCCTCTGTGCTTCTTGACACATACTGTAAAGGATGAGGGTACTCTCGCCTTCTCTGTACCTCACTTGATTGATGGCTGTGTCAGAGACAGCTCGTTATCTAGCAAATGTCCTTTCCAGATTTCCGGGGACATGACAGATGCGCTCAGCAACTGTCTTGGACTATGAGTCAACTTTAAGGATGGAAACCATGTGCTAGGAAAGTATGGCAGAGGACAGGTGGACCTGTGTCCTGGTGACTTTGCAGCTGCCACGCCACACCTGAACTTCTATCTCTGGATTTATTAGGAGCAATAAACATCCGTCCTGTTACACCATTGTTATTTGGAGCTTTCTGTTTTGCAGCCACATTGACCCTAACAGATTCAAGGGCCAAGTTCTGTGGGGGGTAGCTTACCAATTTCATGTCTTTCATAATTCTGGAAGCCATCTTCTCTCCATCACCAGTGCCACTTTAGTAGAACACCTTACTGGTTTTCTTGATCTACTCTTTACCCCCTACGAAAAACTGTCTATACTGCTGACAGATGGATCTTCTAAATGACAAATTTTATAGCGCTCCCATTGTCAAAAAACCCTCTCATTAGTAAAATCCAACTTGTTTGTCATTGAATATTTGGTCTTATGAATTGAATACTAGGACCTGAGCCTGTTCTTCTCCATGTCTGTGTTTATTTTGCTATGTTGTTTATAGTATGTGATTGTCAGTATCCAAGAAAGCCACTAGCTGACACTATGTCTCATGATAAACAATGAAAGAACATTCTTTTGTCAGTAAGCTAGAAGGTGGATACATCTAAACCCACCTCTTAAGAATCACAGTTTTCCCCCAGTTTCATGAATAGAATTTCATTGCCATCTGGATCATTCCACTTTCCTCCCTGTGCTGGTGTCTTAAGCATGTCCATTTCTTTTGCAATGAAACACAAGTTACAACTCCACCATGAGCCCCTACCCACATCCAAAGTCCCCAAAGGTAAGTTGCTATCTTTGGTTTACAGAAACTACCGCAGGTTTCCACAGCATTGTGCTACTATCTCAGTACCCATCCCACATCCTGTGTACATATCTGATTTCTCTCTGAGTGTGCAGAATACATTTTCAAATGCTTTTAAGATCTTTGTAGATTCACATGCAATTGTAAGACAGTAATATTCTTTACTATGTGATGCCCAATGGTCACATCTTACATAACTTGTGTATCATATCACAACCAGGACACTGACATCAATACAAATCTGCATTAATTAAAAAAAAAACTTTATTGTTTTCCTTCTTTTTAGAGACACTATCTACTTAAAAGGCAATGGCTTTCATATTATGAAGATATACTGAAAGACGTATGATATACTCATTTTCCTGGTACATATTATATAGAGTCCGTATGTTGTTTGTGCGAATGTTAAACTTTTTCTCTGTTCAAAAATAAAAACTTCTCAAGAACTCCTGTTTACCACAGCCTTTAAGTCCCTGCAAGTTCTGACCTTAATTATCTACCCTAATCTATTTTCACTTCTCACCTCGTGTTCTCAGACCCAACCTACCGAGCTACTCTATTTATTGCCTAGAAAATCCTCCTTGAACTGGGTGTACATAAACCCAATTTATCTTTCAGTTAAGCAGTCTGTACTTCCTCTTAGGAGCTCTAGTTACCCTCTTTCTCCATCTGGGCTAGATGCATTCTTATTTTTTACTTCCTTAGTGCCTGGCACACAGTGATGCCTAATAAATATTTGTTGCATGGATGAGTAAATGAATAGCTCTCACCAGCTATTAGGTGGAATACTGTGTATTTGCCTTTGAATGGAAATAACCTAAAGCAATACATATAGTAGGTACTCACTGTGTGATGATGGGAGGTGGGAATCAAAAGAAGAGTAGTGTGAGGACAGGTTTGGAGCTAGTGTGTTCCAAGACAGTGAGTGGACTGTTTGACTCAGAAAAAAATCACTTTATCAACCACTTAATCAATTTGAGCAGGAAGTATAGCTGACATCAGTGGGATATCAGTCATATAGCAAGGTTTTACTGTGTCCATCCTTTTGTGCTGTTAAAACAATTTATAAAATAAACGGTAGCAGTTTTCTACTTCTGCGACCTTCTATTCTGAACATCATTAAGACCCATGAGCTCAGTTAGTGCCTATGCTCACCAATAGCTGTGACAAAAATTTCTAGGATTCAAAATCAAAGGGAGCTAGAGCATTAGATCTGCTTCATTCACCTTCAGAAAGATAAGATTTGTCTGAATGCTCACATGAACTCAAAATGAGCTCCCAAGTAGCTATACTACCTTTACAATGTAAAAAACTCTTATTCTTTCAGCACATATTTTATGTTAGGTTAATATGGAACTGGTGAAGCTATGGTTACACAGTAGTTTTGCTGCTGGTGGCTTTTTGAGTGTCTGCAGCAATGGCACCAGCCTATGAGACATTCTTTTTCAAGGAGCCAAGGCTCAGTCCCAATATACTAGAGACAAAGTCAGGGAAACGGATACCCTCACTTTTGAATACTGGTTTTGTCTCTACCTTATGAATTTTTAAAAAAAATTTATTTACTTATGCATACAGAACTGGGGTATAGGACAGAGGTGCAGGGACGGTGAGAGGGTTCACCAGAGACAGAGTGGGAAGCAGAACAGGCTGACTGATGAAGTACACTGCTGAGGGGAGCAATGGGTGGGTCAGGAGAGGTCTGCTGCGCCATGTGGGTCACCTCCAGGGTGGAGGATCAAACTCATGCTGAAGTGGCTTTAGCCTCTTAGTGCTGTGCTTTAACCCACTGTGCCACCAGGGAGAGCCCTTTACCTTATGGATTTACGATTTTTACTTCTACATCTGTAAAGGAAGGCCATGTACCTCCAGAACTTGGAAAGAGGAATGGCACTATTAACACCTAAATGTAAGCTGGGGGAGACTTATTTTGGATTTCTGACTTTCAAAATAGAGAGAGAATAAATTTCTGTTGTTTTGAGCTACCAAATGTGGTAACTTGTTACAATGGCCAACCAGAAACTAATTAACCATTTACCTTAACTATTTGGTTGAATTATTGCAATGACTGCACCTGTAATTTTTATTTTTGCTACTTGCTTTTAAGGTTATTCCCTCATCTTTTATGTCCTTTTAGGAGAAAAAGTGCTAAACTAATGGACCTAAAATTAAAATTATAAGTAGCAAATTTTGATGCCATTTTATTTGCATTTATTGAGCAGCAAGAAGATGTTTTGTTCAATATTGGTCTTCTAATGAGTTCTATGGAGCTTCAGTAAAATTTACATTTTAATACTTAACTTGTACTTTAATTTTTAATAAAGAATCTGAATTTAGAGTGTTGCAGATCTGAGGACTAGGTAAGAAGATATTTTGTTTCTCTCATTACAAGTTCTTTTAAAAACCTATTACTTATTAATGATGTTTCTAATAGAGTTAAGTGTTTGAAACAATTGGCTTTTACTTTACTATGAAGGTTAGATTTTCCACAGTAAAACCATAGACTGGAGAGTGATAAGACATATGGTTCCTCTTGTTACTTTTCTGCAAAAAGTTCCAGGACAATTAAATGGGATGTTCAGAAGTATGTGTACTTGCTGAGGGAGCTCCAAGTACTGCCCAGTCCTTCCCCAGGGTTGTTGACGGAATAGCCTACTTTTCTATGGTGGTCAGAAGTTTTCTGTAAAAAAGTTTTCTATGGTGGTCAGGCATTTTCTTCCTGTAAAATGAAAATTCAGTTGGTTCTCATTATTCATAGTAGTCATGTTCCATAAAGTCACCGCAGATACGGAATTAGCAACTACTGACCCATGCTCCTGGGGAAAAGGCAGGGCTAGCTTCCTGCAAAACTCTGATCACGTTTTCATCAACGGATCAATACAAAGCCTCAATTTATTTGTGTTTCTATTTAAAGAGACGTTATTGAGTCTATGGTACTGTTTAGTTAACACTGAGCTCACAGACAGCAGCACAAGAATGCATGCTTGACTAAAGCTCCTCTAACCTATGCCTTCCCAGGACGCACCCGTTAGCATCTTGCACTGTGGAACATAGATGGCAGTTCTGCACTGCACTTCAGGATCCTTTAAAACAGTGAAATCAGCAACAAAAAGCACAAAAATATAAAATCTGTGGCACCATGTGGCAGTACACCGTAACAAAGACAACTGTTTACAATAGGAGAGCCAAAAAAGAAGGCCCAGGGGGCACCAACTTGTTAGACCTCGGCTGCAAGCTGTGCCTCAGTCATGCAAGTCTTTCTCCCCTCTATTCTGTGCATGTCTGTGAATGACCTCAAAACCTCTCTGAGGTTAGAAATAAATTTTAGTGTGTAGGAAAATTAGAAAATACAGACTCCATGAACAATGAAGAGCAAATAAATGTCATAGTAAGCTAACTAACAAAGCAGGTTTTACCAGTAATGGGCATTTTGATGTGCTGAGACTGTGCCCAGAGAAAAATGTGGTTCTTGTAAAGGAGTTTAGAGTCCATTTAGGGAATTGGGAGTGGAAACAGATGCCAACCACCGTGCCAGTCCTCTGGGTCTGAGCACCTCAGGGCACACCTGAAGCAACTATATTGATTCCTCATGGACTGGCAGAAGGAATCAGGTGTGTCCTGGAGAACTACAGAGACCCTTCCTCTGGCAGGTCTTTATAAAGGAAAAGAGTGAATCTCAGATTCTTGGCTCCCGGGAGGCAGAAGCCATGGAAGGGCAAGGAAAGAAAAAAGAAAACCTGCAGGACAACAAAGCGATGTTTGCTCCCTTCACAGTTTTTTGTTGTTGCTCGTCTTTGTTGACAGAACATTGCAGCATAATACAAGTCTCAGCTGTTCATTGCTGAGAAGCAGCTTGTGTATACACCTCAGGTAGGTCACTGCTGGGAGTCCAAATCTATCCTTGACCGTATCCTTGTGACCTTTCTCTCCATTGACATACCCCTCTCTCACCTTCCTTTCTGATAATTGCTTACTTTTATTTTATTAAGTTCATCTCTTTGTTTTCTCTGTTTACCATATGTGAGTGAAATTATACACTGTTCATGTTTCTCCATCTGGCTCATTTCACTAAGCATAATACCCGTTAGATCCATCCATGTTGCTGTAAATGGTAGAATTTCATTTTTTGTTTAATAGTTGAATACTATTCCATTGTGTATATATCTATATAGTTCATCTTCTTTATCTTTCATCATTTAATAGATCCCTAGGTTTTGTTTCTTGACTATTATGAACAGTCAAGAACATGAATTGACTATTATGAACAGTCAATTAACACGAAGGTGCATGTATTTCTTCAAATTAGTGTTTTTGTGTTTGTCGGGCAAACACTCAGAAGTTAGATTCATAGACTAACTGGATGATATGGAATTTCTATTTTTAATTTCTGAGGAATTTCGCAGTTTTGTCTGGAGTCTGTGTTCCATGTGCTATTAACCACTGTGGAAAGGTTTTAGACATGGCTATAATCTGATTAATTTTTCTTGACATAGTCACAGGGGGAAGTTAAATATAATAGGATTCAGTCTGGCAAAGACAAAATGTTATGTAAAATGATTTAAGTTCCTGAATATATTTTTTTATTACACAAGATCTAGAGCTCAAAAGAGACAGATGATTTTTATTAAGTCTTTAGATTCCAGAAAGGAGTAATTTGCCCAGATCTTAGTGCGGCAAAGCAAGAACTAGTGTCCCTTAATCCATTTCCATGATGCATCAGTTTTTAAGAATATTTGAGACTTTGGTTCGTAACTGACCAGAATGTTCCATATACTCCCAGCCTAGTGCCAATCTTCCCTCCCTATCACCATCCCACACTAGAGTGACACATTTTTACAGATGGTTAGCCTACACTAACACAGCTGATCACCCAAAATCCATAGTTTACACTAGGTTCATTCTTGGTCATGTATTTTCTATGGGTTTTGAAAACATACGTGACATTTATCTTCCATTATAGTATGCAGAGTAGTTTCACTGCCCAAAAATCCTGTGTTCTGCCTACTCATCACCCCCCTCACCACCACCACCACACTCAATTCCTGGTAATTCCTAGGCTTTTGACTATCTCCATAGTTTTGCCTTTTCTGGAATGTTATATAATAGAAACCACCACATATTTAGAACATAGTCTTTAACATTTGCTTCTTTCACTGTGTAATAAACATTTAAATTTCCTCTATATCTTTTCATGGTTTCCTTCATAGCTTTTTATTACTTTTTAGTGCTAAATAATACTACATCGTCTAGATGGGTGTTTGTGGATATATTCACCTACTAAAGGACCCTTTGGTTGCTTCCAAGTTTTGATAATTATGACAAAGCAGGATATTAGGGGACATAAGCTTTGTGTGGACATAAGTTTCAGCTCCTTTGGGTAAATACCCAGAAGCATGATTGCTGGATTATATGTTAACAGAATATGTAGCTTTGCAAGAAAGAGATGAACTGTCTTCCACAGTGACTGAACCATTCTGAATTTCTACCAGCAGTGAATGGTAGGAGTTTCTACCAGTGAATGAATAGGATTTCCTGTTGCTCCACATCTTTGTCAAAATTCAGTATCACCTGTGTTCTGAGTTTTGGTCATTCTCAGAGGTGTGTAGTGGTATCTCATCTCGTTTTATATATATATATATATATATATACACACATAAAGATTTATTTATTTATGCATACAGAACTAGGGTACAGGCCAGAGGTGCAGGGCAGTGAGAGGATTCACCAGAGACAGATTGGGGAGCAGAACAGACAGATCTATGAAATACACTGCTGAGGGGAGAAGGTCAGGAGAGGTCTGCTGTGCCTTGTGGATCACCTCCAGGGCAGGGATCGAACTCATGCTGCAGTGGCTTTAGCTTCTTAGTGTTGTACTTTAACCTGCTGAGCCACCAGGAAGGGCTTATCTCATTGTTTTAATTTTCATTTCCACAATGCCATATGATGGACAGTATCCTTCTTATGTTCAGATGTGATCGATATATCTTCTTTGGTGAGGTGATTTTAAGGTCTTTGGCCCATCTTTTCCTTAGGTTGTTAGTTTTCTGATTGCTGCATTAGAGTTCTTTGTGTATCTTGGATAGCTGCCCCTATCAGGTACATATTTAACAAATAGTTTCTCCTGGTCTGTGACTTATCTTCTCATTCTCTTGACTCGGCATCATTTAGCACAGTATAGCTGCCCGATGAGTATTAGTTACATGATTGAATTAGTTAAAATGAAAAAGAAATCTATGGCTCTGTTCTAAGTGCTGGTTATACATGGGTATTCATTCTGTTCCTTTGTCAAGATGTATACATTTTTCTCTATGTAGGTTACAAATTTAAAAAAAAAAAACTTAGACAAATAGAAGCCCATTAAAAAGTATGATTTGAAAGACAAATGTCCAACTTATATGAAATATCTAACCCTCTGACAGGAAATTCAAATGTTGAAGAGACCTTATAAAAAAAATCTGCCCAGTTGTCACACGTGACAAATGACAACTTAATTATAAAAGGCACAGTCTGACCACTACTGCAAACTGGACATTTCAATAGCAGCAATGTCCCAACAGCAAGCCAGCAGCCCTGGAATCTGGTAGCTGCTCCTGGAGCTTTAATTTCCTCCTCTGAAAAAAGGTGGAGATAGTAATGCACTGCCCTGCCTGGGCCAGGATTGTTATGAGGATGAAGTAAAAATAACATGGGTGAAAATAGGTATCACTCCTGTGTTCATAGCAACATTATTCACAATGACCAACCCATGGAACCAACTAGTGCCCAACCATGGTGAGTGGATGAAAAGATTGTGAACTCTATACTCATTTTTAATACAACAAACTATTTAAAAAAAAGATGAGATGGTGTCTTTTGAGACCAAATGAATGGATGGTGAAGTGAAATAAGTCAGCAAGTGAAAGACAGATATCAGATGGTTTCACATATTTGTAGAATACAAGTCACCAAAGAAAACATACTGCTAAAGTGCAGCAAAAATACTTTTTAGACGCTATGAAGAAACTATAGTTGTTCCCAGAGGGAGCGGATAGAAGCAAGGAGAACAGAGAGGAAAGGAGGTAGGATGAATGTTCCTTTGTCAAGATGTATATATTTTTCTCTATATAGGTTACAAATTTAAAAAAAAAAAAAAACTTGGAAAAATAGAGGCTTTAGTGAAGGGTGAGTTGTGACGATACAGAGTTGTGATGATATATCCCCAGTTACATAAATATGCTAACAATTGACCAACTAATACAAGTTGAGGGGAAAGAGCTTAATGACCATGAAAAACTCTCTAGGAAGCACTAAGCTCGGCTGGCGCAGGGCAACAGCTCAGTGAATGGCTGACGCTGTTGCCATCCTGCCCTCTCAGCCACCAGCAGAGCTTTGTATACAGGATTATCGAATAAATAAATTCTACTCTATTCTTTCCTGGCATTTTGAAAGAGGGAGGGGAAAATGGAGGTGGTTTTAGCATTGGTATTCAAGAACAAATAGAATAGCACCTGTCCAAAAAATTTGAAAAATGTGCTTAGAATGGAAAATAACAGTCAGCTACAGGAGTGTGCATTTGTAAACAAATGCATGGCACGTTTCCAGCATCTTAAAATGTTAATTAATATCTACACTAGGAATGTTCAGCCTTTCCTTTGCACACCAAGTTCCTGCCTGTCAATTCCATGCTCTTGCCCCCAAACCAGGCTTACAGAAGACTGTCAAGGTGATGGCAGCTCAAGCGGCAGCTCAAGAGTCAAAGGTCTAAGACAGCTTCACGCCTTTGATTCCAGGCCCTGACCCTAAGGCTGCTTCACTGGGTAAGATCTTGAGAGAAGGCAGGAGATTCCCTGCAGGTAACTCCTCCACGGGTTTCTCTTTTGGTCTATTGTTTTGAACGGCATTTCTTTTTCTTTTCTTCTTTTTTTTTTTAATAAAGATTCACCAGTGTGAATTTGTTAAATATAAACATTTAAAATCCACTACAATTTGTTTTTAAAAAAACACCTGCTTTGACGGTTTCTTATTTCTAACAGAACTTAAAAAACTGGAAGTGGGGCCCTCCCTGGTGGCGCAGCGGGTTAAAGCACTGCACTAAGAAGCTTAAGCCACTTCCTCATTGAGTTCGATACCTGCCTGCCCTGAGGTGACCACATGGCGTGGCAGACTTCTCCTGACCCTCCCGCTGCTCCCCTCAGCAGTGCACTTCCTCGATCTGCCTGTTCTGCAACTCACTCTGCCTCTGGTGAATCCTCTCACCCTCTGCATCTCTGGCCTGTACCCCAGTTCTGTATGAATAAATAAATAAATCTTAAAAAAAAAAAAAAAAAACTGGAAGTGGCTTAGAGTTTCCCTCAGACTCAGTCTCTGAAAAGCCCTGGCCCAAAGCCAAGAGTAACATGAGAGCAATAACAGGAGTAACAACCTTCTCTTACTGAGCAGGAGAGAGCAGAGGGGTGGTGAAGAATGTGGGCTCTGGGACCTGTTACCCACATTCAATGCTGGTCTGCTTCTAGCTAGTGACATTGGACGGGTTCTCGCATTTTTCACTGACAGTGAACATGAGGATATTGATAGCAATATTTTTTTAATAAGGCAGTTATGAGGACCATGTGTATTAAAATGTAATTCATTTGGAGCAGAGCTTGGCACCTAATAAGCACATAATAAGCAGTCAAATATAGATTTTTTTTTAAAACATTTCAACGTGATTTCTCTGAACTCAGGAGTTAGGTACCATTATCATTTCAATTTTACAGACAATGAAATTTAGGTTTAGTAGGAGATTAAGTGACTTGCCTGTGGTTACCATGCTGGTAAGTAGCAGAGACAGGACTCACACCCAGGCCTCACAGATGGTCAAGACCATGTCCATCATGACTCTGTCTTGCTGTGCTATTTAGAATAGTGAATAATTAAGAAACAACCTAACAGTTCAGTAAAAAATAGGTGGTTGGGGCCTGTCTGGTGGCACAAGAGTTAAAAGTTTCAGTGCTATCAAACTATCGCCAGCCAATGCAGCATGAGTTTTATCCCTGGCCAGGAAGGTGCCCCTCATGGCACAGCAGACCTCTCCTATCTCACCCACTGCTCCCCTCAGCAGTGTATATCAGTACATCCGCCTGTTCTGCTCCCCACTCTGTCTCTGGTGAATCCTCTCACCTCCCCTCCCCACACCTCTGGTGAACAGCCCTCACCCCCACACCGGCCTATACTCCAGTACTTAAATGCATAAATAAATAAACATTTTTTAAAAGATCTATTTATTTATTCATACAGAACTGGGGTACAGGCCAGAGATGCGGAGGGTGAGGATTTACCAGGGACAGAGTGCGGAGCAGAACAGGCAGATCGACGAAGAACACTGCCGAGGGGAGCAGGCGGCTCAGGAGAGGTCTACCGCGCCATGTGGATCTTCTGCCATGCCATGTGGATCTCCTCGGGGCAGGCGGGGATCGAACTCATGTGGAAGTGGCTTAAGCTTCTTAGTGCAGTGCTTTAACCCGCTGCACCACCTGAGAGGGCCAATAAACATATTTTTTTAAATGACTGGTGTATATTTTTAAAATAAACTCTGGTGCATTGCATGAGGAAATGCAGCTAACAAAACCACATTTGTAAGCTGGGCAGATTGACTCCGGGCCCCTGATCACCAGCACAGTGGTGCACTCCTCCTGGCATCACCAGGTCTGGGGTTTAACACTGACCTGAGCATGAAGTTCCATCCCTGAGAAGCTGCTCTGTGTGCAGACACCCCTGATAAAATATGCCTTCTTCTCCTCTTTTTTTTTTTTTTTTAAGATTTATTTTATTTATGCATACAGAACTGGGGTACAGGCCAGAGGTGCAGGGTCACCTCTGGGGCCGGGGATCAAACTTGCACTGAAGTGGCTGTGGCTAGCTTGCAGTGCTGTGACCTAACCCGTTGCGCCACCAGGGAGGGCCCTCTTCTCCTTCTTAATGGCACAGACAAGCTTTGTTCTCTGAAATCTTCTCCCACCTTCCCAGGATGGCCACAATCCAGGAATATCTCTGCCAAGGTTCTATTTGAGCAGCTATTGGATGCATCTGCAATTTACTCTGCTGCAAAGTATCCTTTCCCACCTCACCCACCCCCACACTAGACTGTAACTGCTTGGGCAGTTTCTGTCCAGGGACTGTGTCTTACTGACATGGTCTACTCCCAGGACTTCATATAGTATATTCAATAAATATCATATACTGGTCATAGCCAACATTTGTGAGCTACTTACTAGATATTCAACCTTCCACTAAGCATCTCAAGTGCTTTCAGGAAGTCAAGGCAAATGGAAAAGAAGAGCCCCATCCTCCCTCAGCCAGCCCCCACAGGCCCTGCCAGGACACCAGATAAGGGACAATATGTTCAGGCCAGCCTCAGGCTAAATGTGAAACTGGATGGGAGTTAAGACTTTGCTCTGTCACCCAAACTCCCTAATCCATACTTAACCTCACTTGTAAAATGGATGTAGTATTAGGATTTACCTCGAGGGCATCTTCGGAAGACTGAGAGAGATAAAAATCAATGTTTAACTAGCTGAGGGCCAAGCAAGGTTAACAAGCCAGCACTTTTCTGGTGAAAATGGGCAAGTAACGGGGTCCGGGAGCAGAGGAGAGGTATTGCCCACTTTGCTATTTCTGGAGTCTCAATACCAGTAAGAGGAAACAGGCCAGCGTCCCACCAGCTTCCGCGTGGTACAGGAACCAGCAGTTCAAGAACGATGAACAGAACTGCCAGAGTTTCCAGAGACTCAGTGACCCTGAGCAAGATGCAGAGAAACTTGATCACAGATGCCATGAACCCATCTCCTGTGGCACAGGCCACAACTGTTTCAAGACTGGCGTAAGAAAGCGGACGACACCAGCCTCTCCCGGAGACTATGGGAGAGCAGTCTGAGGGCATCTGGCTGTTCAGGAGTTTTTATTGGGACCAGGTTGAAGCAGAACAAGTGCAGGAGTGAGGAATGGAAACCTCACAGTTTGACGGAACAAACACTGACATCTGACTTAACTCTCTGCCACGACTAACTAAATACTTAACTCGTTCTGACACATTTCTTCCTCCTGGCAGCCAGCAGGGACATCATTTCCATGCTGTTGTTTTTGGAGGAGGAAATGGAAGCTTAGTAACTTAATCAAGATCATCAAGTAAGTGGTAAGTGTGTAGCCAGGATCTGAATCCAGGCAGTGTGGTGCAGAGTCTCCTTCTGCTCAGGCGCTTTTTACAAACCATAGAATTCTCAGGACAGCAGGCAGCCTAGAGGTACAGTTAAAGCAGGAGGGCAGCACACCCCAACAAAAGCGAGCCTCAAGAATAAGCCAGCCACACTTAGAGCATCTTCCCCAAGCTGTGGGCTTATGTGAATTAGGAAGTATTTTAGCAAAATGTGGCCGATTTGACCTGTTTCGGCTGTTAGGATGGTGGGGAGCCAGAGAGCAGGGTCTGGGGTTGATTTATAAGGGGTGTTGTTTGGTCTGGGTTTCCAGCTCAACAAATTCCCTGCTCACAGCACCAGTCCGGGCAGGGTTCAGTTTCTCTGGTAACTCTGCATTCTCTACATCTTTCCTGAGTAGGATCAGAGGGCAGATGGGATGATAGATTTCAGAAGTAGACTTTGTGTTGACATCTTATTATACAGCTTATCATCAAGAGACAAATAAAATGCCCCAGTGATTCATGGTGACATTTCCCCCCACCCTCACCCCCACAGCTGTTGAAAGACAGGTGTACCATGTGTGGTGTAGAGGGAGAAAGAAAGCAATGCAGCTTTCGCTTGAGGCCTTTCTGGGGTGGAGTGGGTAAGTCAGCTTTATTTGTCTACGTGATGTAAAGACCAGAAGCCCTGGTGTTCTTTCTAGCCTCGAGAGTAAGTGTAATCCCCGTGAATGCCCACCCTAGAGCTCAGTTTACATCTCTTTACCCAGTCTGCTGCTAGTTTTCCTACTGGAGTATAAGGGATCTGGACCCTTTATGCCCAGGTCAAAAGACAACACATCGTTTTCAAACTTTTTGGTCTGGGTCCTCATTCATTGCCCACTGAGTGCATGCCCAGGGAGAAAGAGAAATGCCAGGATGTTCAGAATCCACCTGCCACCTCTAAGCCAGTGAAGGGACAGGAAACCCCCTAAAGCCCTGTGAGCCTCTAAAAAGCCTGTTTGGCTATTCTTGTAAGCTGGATCTGCTGCTCCAAATATAAAGCATTTTTATTATGAAATAATTAAGACATGCAAAAAAACAGATATTATTATAATGAGTAACAGTTTATCAACTATTCATCTTAAGTAATAAGATAGTACCAGGAGAGCCCAAGCCCCTGTGTACCACCTTCAGGTGACCCTCACCTCCTTGTACTCTGGAAGAAGCCCCCAAGCTGACTTTGGTTCCTGTCAGTCCTGGTAGCTTTGAGCTTCTCTTACATCTATAAGAATCCCTACACACCTCATTTTTGGTTTCACTTATTTAAATAGGATTCTATAATGCATATCTTCTGAGATTTGATTTTTTTACTAAACCTTTAAAACATAAATCTTTCATGCAAATCCATGTATATGGTTTGTTCGTTTATATATTTACTGCTGTAGTATATTGCACTGTATGCATATCTTATGACTTATTTATCCAATTTGTTTACATTTCTATTGATGAATAACTGTCCATAGCATGATGGTTTTGCAAGTTTTCTATGCCAGTCACTACTTTGTGCTGGGCAGCATTGCAAGAGTTTCCCTAGGATGTATATCAAGGAATTGAATTTCTGAATCATAGAGTTTGGCCATCTGGAGGATCATAGCTATTGCAAAGGTAAACCACAAAAATGACAGATACCCATGGACACTACCAACAACAGTGAGGAGAGCTTGTAATTTTCATAGCTGGCCAATATTTGATATTGTTGGGTATTTTAATTGTTGCTAATACGATGGATGTGAAATGGTAGCTTGTGAATCATTAGTTTGCCATACCCTGTCATGGAGCGTAAGTCGCACGCAGGTGACTGCCTTCTAAATAGCTGCATCCTATCAGTTGTTGGGTGGTATGTGGGGAGTAGGCTTTTGGTTTTGTTTGTTCATATTGTATTTTTGTATGCCTTTTACAAAGTGAAGTTAATTGTTTTTGTACAAGAGAAAAAAAAAACCTCTTTGGCAATTCTTTTTTGTAAGGGTCTGATTTATTTTGAAAGACAAGTTTACCTGAAATTTTGTAGTTCACTGTGATTATTTTATGTATTGCCTGAATTTAAAACCTTGCATCCTGCGACATCTTCTATCTAATAGATTTCAGAAAAAAAAAAGTTACAGCTCTGTCATGACTACTATGTATGAGCTATTTTAATATACTTGTTGATCCTTTGGATTTTCTCTTCTGTGAATTGCCTATTCATCAGTGTTGCCCATTCCTGGATTTGCTAATCTGTCTTTTAGCACTTTCTTGTATAATTGCTTATATATTGTGGATACTTAGGAAAGTAACTTTCTTCCAGTCTAGAACTTGTCTTTTCACTTTTTGATAGTGAGACTTTTTTCTTTCTAAGATTTATTTTTTTAAGCATACAGAACTGGGGTACAGGCCACAGGTGCAGGGGCAGTGAGAGGATTCTCCAGAGACAGAGTGGGCAGCAGAACAGACTGACTCACGAAGTACACTGCTGAGGGGAGCAGTGGGCAGGTCAGGAGAGGTCGTCTAGTGCGCCCTGTGTGTCACCTCCAGGACCGGGATCCAACTCATGCTGAAGTGGCTTTAGCTTCTTAATGCTGTGCTTTAACCCACTACGCCACCAAGGAGGGCCGATAGTGAGACATTTTTAAGTTGTAGTAAAATACACATTTGACCATGTAAAATTTACCATTTTAACCACTTCTGTCACAATTTTGTATTTGCATTTGTTAGAGAATTTTTGCACCTTCCCAGCTAAAACTCTGCGGTTTGAAATTTTAATGCAGTCATGTCATCTGTCTTTTCCCTTTTGGGCTGAACTTCCTGTATGTTTTTTAACTCTTTCATATTCTCCAGTATTTTCTTTTAAAAGTTTTAAAGACTTGCTTTTCACTTTTATGTCTTGATCCCTCTTGAGTTAACTTTAGGAAAATGAATGAAATGCAGATCTATTCTCATTTCTTCCTACATAGATAACCAGTTGTTTCAGCACAGTTTTATTGACTGGACCTTCCTTTCCTCTCTGACCTTTAACTTTCATTCTGTCAAATATTTCCATTTATGCAAGGAGCTATTTCTGAGCATTTTGTCCTTTTTTATTGGTCTGTTTCTTCTCTCCCTGTGCTGAACCATGTTGTCCTAATTGTCAATTCACAATTTCAGGTATTCACTGCTTTATACTTTCACTATTTGATTCCTTTCCAAAATTGTCTTGATTACTCCTGGCCTGCTGCTTTTTCATAAACTTTGAAACCAGGCTGTAAAAATCCATGAAAAACTTTCTCATAAATATGATTGGAGTTGTATTGAGCTTATAGATTAATTTGAAGAAAATTAAATATCCCGGTTTATGAATATGGTCTATTTCTCAGATTATTTAGGTCTTGTCTAATGTCTTTTGATAACGCTTTAAAATTTTCTCCATGAAAACCTTTTGCTATATGTATTTGCAGGTACTTTAAACCTTATATTTCATATTGCTACTACAAATATATTTTTAAAATTACCGTTCAAATTCTTTGTTGCTGGTATAAAAAAATGCAGTTTCAGCTTTTGTATGTTGAATGTATATCCAGCAATCAAGTGGAACACCATACTAGCTAACAACTTTTATAGTGAAGAAATAGTCTGTGAGATATTAATTAATTTCTTACATGTCATATACCTAATTAGTGTCTACTTCTGTGGGGGAACAAAGATAATGTCAAGATGATAACTTACACAGTATTTAATTCAAGTTTCATTTTCAACTTTGATTCATTTATTCATTCACAAAGATGTATTACAAGATTCCTGTTACATTTTAATTTATAGTTTCTTCAATACACTCAATACCTGCTGCACATCATAATTTAAGCTAGTCTACTTTAAACAGCCTATGTTTGGGCAGGATCATACAGCACAAAGTCTATTTTCTAATAAAAAGTTGAATGTCTCAGACACAGATGGGTGTTTTATGAATGTGATGGGATGCGAAACTATAAAACACAATATTCAAACAGCCCTGGCAGTACAAAGCAATGTAGGTCACTGGTTTTTTAGCCTTGTGGATCACACTGCAGACTGGGGGTGATGGCTCACTGCTGCTGCCCAGCACAGAAGAAAGCTAGCCCAGGAAAAGATTAAAATTCAAAGTTTGAACTAAGGTTCTACTGATTGAATATTACTTTTACATGTTGAAGTAGAAAAATTGCAGGTCTGTTGTCTCTTGCAGCATTCAGAAGTTTAGTTTATAGACTACAAGTCTGACAAAGGCTCTGATGCGCATTTCAGGAACTCACTCATTTTCACAAGCTCTATTCCCAAAAAGATGCTAACTAGGGGTCCTCCCTGGTGATGCAATGGGCTAAAACACCTCATTATGAAGCTCTCCCAAGCCACTTCTGCATGAGTTCAATCCCTGGCCAGGGAACTGACCCACATGGTACAGCAGACCTCCTTTAACCCGCCCACTGCTCCCCTTAACAGTGTACTTTGTCAATCTGCCTGTTCTGCTCCCCACTCTGTCTCTGGTGAATCCTCTCACCCGTGTACCTCTGGCCTGTACCCCAGTTTTGAAAGCCTAAATAAATAAATCTTAAAAAAAAAAAAGATGCTAGTTAGTCTTACAGGATAGAAAGAAAATAAAGCATATGAAAATATAGGGCTTTTCAGATAATCCAAGAAAGTCATAATGAAAGTATACAAGTGAACGATGTCCATTAGCTTATTGCCAAAGCCATGTGGCTTAATTTCGTTTTTCACACACACAAAAATTCTTATAATTTGGAAAGGAGGATTTTACCTGAAAATAGACATGCTTGAATAGAAAGGAAAAGTGGGGGACAAAATGTAATAACAAAGAACGATGGAGAAATTTTCAACTGACTTTTATGGATAATGGGAAAAAATTCATTAAAAATATGCGATGCTATTTTCCAATATCAACTCAAAATGAGTTTCTATGCTTTGAAATTTTGAATTTAATGCCAGAGTGCTTGATAAAATGAATGTTTATCTATGTCAAAAGATAAGCAGTGAGAGAATTCATTCCCTTGTCTCAATCAGAAAATTCCTTTTTTCCACCTGAATTTGAGAAGGATACATTTATTATATCTAAGGTGGGAATACTTTAGGTGCTTTTTCTTTTTTTTATCACTGATGCTTGCCACAAATCTACTAACTAGAAACCAAGATATTTGATTAGATTTTAGCCCAATGGAGTGCTTAGGTTGTTACAGATGAGGTATACATAAAGCTCACTGTAGTAGCCAAATACATTTACAATGGCATAAAAGCAGGTACAAGTAATGAAAAATTCCCTCTTGCTTCATTTCCCAACATGCTGTCTTCATATTAGTAGATTTTGTGTGCACTTTCTCCCCTCCACTGGTGGTATTATGACATTTTCTTTTCCATGTATTCAAGACTTAATAACTTCAGCTATCATCAACATGGCAGTACTGAGAGCTCAGGTTCCGTGGCATGTGATCCTGGCTTACAGAATCTGTTTCTTGGAGGGATTGCCAAAAATGTATGATAATAACTCAGTTGAAATAAAACAAGATGCTCAGGAAAATGATTTTTGCATAAGCCAGTCCTACTGGCCTTAACAGTTCCAGCCATTGCTTTTGGAGTTGGGTAGCTTGTGAGCTTCAAGGTCATCTTCTCTGCACATTCCCAGAAAAAGGCTCATAAAGGAGAAAAAAATAAAGATGCATTTCAGATTATCTTAAAGCCAGGTGACCCCACTTCATCCAAAGTCATCCTCTCACCAGTAAGTTGTGTATTGGGGCTTAAGCTGCATTTTCCCCAAAGAAAACTCAAGGCAAAGTGGCTATTATCCTCAATTAATTAATGAATTTATTCACTACTTAATATATCACGGTCATCTTCTCAAAGCTTATAACCCACCATGCATCTTAACCAGAAATGGAAGGGTTTTCAGAAGCTGCTGTTTCCAAGTCTACATGGCTACTAGTTGGCTAAATCTTTTCAGGGGCTGAAGTGATAGTTGAATAAGGCCACCATGATTCTCTTAATCTTCACATTTCTAAACTAAACATACAAACGTAACCAATGTGAGTAATCTTCGTGTGCTTCTCTAAGGATATCAGTCCTAAAAGGTCAGACTATATCACAAAAATAAAAAGCCCAAAATGCCCTCTACTAGTACAGGAAAAATGCAAAATATCAAAGATGACCCTCAATGCCCATCATTGTTAACTGTAACAGTAGTCATTCATAACTGAAGATAAGAAAAAAAAATATGTGTTGAAGACTACTGTTTGAGGGGTTCATGCAAATGCTTTTCATAGCTAAACTTTTTTACTCTCACAAAAACCTTGGAAAAGCGAGTATCATTTTCGTTCCTGGGTGTATTTGTCCTGAAAAGGTTGACTATACATCATAGACAAATAAACTAACAGAGATGGGAGTCTAATTGTCTTGTAACTTATTTTGCATGTCTGGGGTTGTCAGTCCAGGGCTGCTTGGGACCCCATAAGGCCATCAGAGCCCACAGCCTGGCCCTTCCTTCTGTTTGAACGTTCTTCCTGGAGCCCTTACCTTCACATTTATGGTTATGGGATGGCTTGTGGCCCTTCCATGCATCACATGCAGGTTCTAGGGTGCAAAGAGAGGAAAGAAGAGAGAAGTCCAGGTCAGCCTAGGCTGTCCTTTTAGGAGAAAAGATGAACTCTTGCCATTAGCAACAACATGACTGGGACTAGATTAGATTATGCTAAGTGAAATAAGTCAGAAGGGGAAAGATAATTCTGAGTGGTGTCACTTATATGTAGACCATAGAAAAGCAGAAGAAAGGGTTGGATAGAAGCAAACCTAAACAAGTCCCAGGAATCTGACTGTAGATTGTTGGATGTGGAGGGACCCAAAGGACTATGGTAGAGGACTATGAATACCTTGGTGGTGGTGGACTGTGGCCCCATACTTCTGAAACATGTACAGTATGGTAAAATTATCACTTCAAGAGAGAAGAGATATGGACTGCTCTCAGAAACTGGTAAGATAACAGTTTTTGTCTGGGCACATTTCAGCTCCAGACAAAATCAGAAAAAATGGATATGAACTAGGCAGCCAGAACCTACCAGCCTATGGTACAAATGAGAAATCAGGTGAAGAGGCATAGAGTAATTTTTCACAGAGCTGGAAAATGATTGACATGAGATTTGAAGCCACATCCCTCCCAATCAAGCTCTCACACTTTCCATCAGGTGGAATGGCCTTTGAAGGGTGCAGGAGGAATGGGATCTCCCTTCCTACCACTGTCAGGAAGCAGGTATTTTTTTTGCCCATAGTCACTTTACAAGCAAGGAAGTGCTTGCTTGACAGAATTAGGTGACTCAAGTAACAGGATCTGAAGCCAAGCAGTCACTACTGAGGGGGGAAGTGCAAGTTTCTCTCTGTTCTTCTGGGTTCTCCTCAGACTTGTTCAGAAATCAAATTAACATCAGACAGATTAGTAAGAGAAAAGAACAAATTTAATCACATACTCACAGGAAATCTATCTGGATGTTGATTCTAAAGTGAGAGGGACAAAATGAAGAAATATTGTATCCTGAGCTGAGGGATGGAACAGGGCCCTGGTGTTTCAAGGATAAAGGAGGGGGACTCATGACAAAGACCAGATGCTCTGTAATTACGCTGCTGTGCCAGATAGCTAGATTTCTCAGAGAGAAAGGTCATTAATGTAAAAATTCTAGTTCTGGGTACTACTACAATTTTCTTCTTCTAGGTAGTTAAGGGAGTAATAAATGTTTCTTGGAGCCTGCACAGTCCCCATGGACCTCCGCTTGAAATGATCCATATGCCAAAGTGACATATCTTAGGCAGATATGTCTGAGAGCAGTCCATACAAGATCTCTCTCTCTTCTCTATCAAAGTGATAATTTTACAATACTGTCCATGTTTCAGAAGTATGGGGTCACACTCCACCACCACCAAGGTATTCATAGCCCTCTACCATAGTCCTTTGGGTCCCTCCACACCCAACAATCTATTCTGGATATCTTGGGGGAGGCCTGTCCTTTCCTAGACAGAAGAAATGCACCCACAGCCCAATTAGCCTGAAAACTTAATGTCTCCAGGTAGAGAGAAAGGAGAAGAGAAGAGAAGGGAAGGAAAGGGGAGGGGAGGGGAAGGGAGGGGAGGGGAGGGGAGGGGAGGGAATGATAGACTTGAGGATAAAGAGCAACCATGAGCCACTTGAGGGAGCAGGGGGGAACTGATCCTCAACCTGGGCCTTGCCAAGAAGGGTGCTACATGTCCTCAATAACTGAAACTCTGTGACTGGCTTCAAAGTTTCATTAGATTATGCATATTAAGTTTATTCGGAAGAAACCTATTTGGGCTTGAATACTTTAAATGCAGTGATCCCCTACAGATTTGGTTTGTATCAGAAATACCAAAAGCAGAGTGGAGCCCACAGATGAGTCCTCTAAAGTGGTGCTGGGGTAGACACCACTTCTATTTAACGACAGCACATTTCTATTTAGTGGCAGCTTAAGAAGTTCCAGGCACATGGATCAAAGCTTCACATCTGTCACCTCCTCAATTCTTACACTCTACTTGTCTCACTCTAGGTGAGGGCAGTGAGCCCTGGTGAAGTGAATTGCCCCCAAATGGAATACAAGGGGTAGGATGGGACCATAGTTTAGACCCATCTGAGCCCCTATCTGTGGGGGACAGCTGGAGGCAGCAGAGTGAAAATCAGGGCAAAGTCGAGAAGACAGGCGAGTAGATGGCACCCAAACTACTCAGGCAGCTGAAGTTTTGAAGCTGAGCAAGGGATGTTACAGATCTCTCTTCTCATTTATATTTTAATTCAGTCCAACTTTTGAGCCTGTTGAGATATTTTTAGACTAGACAACCAGCACAATTCTGAGGATTAAACTTTAATTCCTTTGCACTTCCGTACATCTGGCAGACAGGGCAAATCTCTACGTAAAATTATAAGCCAATGAAGTTAATTTTTTTTTTTTTTAGTTTGGCAATAAAGTTGCTTTCTCCCAGCGGTTCCCAGATGAAACTTGCTATGCTGGTTTCTGAAAAGCAAGAAGCCTGAAGAGAAATGTTTGACTTTAAAACAAAATGTAGAGGCTAGGGACTTATTTAATAGTTTGCTAGAAACACAGAGCTCTGCCTATGAGAAATTCTGTTCAAAATGTCCTGGCTGAAGTGCCAAGGTCTTTTTCGAAAGTCCCTAAAGAAGCTCTTAGGTATCGAAAGGGCAGAAGTGAGGGGTGGGGGTGGGGGGGCCTTTAAGACATCTTTCCGTGGGGGACGGGGAGCTGGCGAGCCCCTGAATTTTCCCACACAACGTGCTTGGCGGTTCTGTTAGCCAGGCATTTCCTGTGTGCCTCAGGCTTTGTTATCCTTTTTTTTTGTTTCCTTCTCAGGGAATTATGCAAGATTTGTAGCCGGCAGTCTCTGCCACATTTTCTTTCAGTTCTTAGTCACACTCCCATATATGGAAATCTTTATCACAGTTACCTCCTAAGCTAGGACATTTTATAGAAAGTATGTAGTGACTGAGGTCTTTCTAAGCTAATTTATCCTTAGAGTGGATGGAAGAGTAATGACATCAACAGGCGCGCGTGTGTGTGTGTGTGTGGGGGGGTGTTCAATAGCTTTTAAGGTTGCTAGAGCATATTTTACAAATGTAAACTCAAGGTGTCACCCCTTTAGTAGTTCTAGGGTAGCAAAGTGACTTAACTACTGAGAAGAAATCTCTATTAGAGACTTGAAAGGCATGATGGGAGATTTTTCCCATGATAAAGGACTTCAAATCCCCTCCACATCTGGACATTCTCTCTGCAGAGGTAGAAAAGCACAGGGTTGGAAAGAATTACTCAGTCACAACGTTAGTCCAGCTTGAATAAACAGAAATAAAATTAGCACTTCACAGAATGGTCTTTCAGCAGATGTTCTCACTTTGCAAGGAGTTTAGGGGGGCAAACTTAAAACCCTATGGCCATCACACATTTACACAATGAGTTATGCTGTTCAGAGAACTTCCCTGTCATTTGTCCCTGAGCAATCTGAATCTTATTACCAGAAACCTGAGGTTTTAAAGGGCAAGAATTTGCTTAAGAATACAAAGCTAACTCTCCCCATTCAAAACTGCTTATTGGCTCTCATTGTTCATGAGCAAACTCCTTAGAACAGAATTTAAGGTTTAAAAAGCACTTATAGCCAGGCACCTGTCCTGAAGCACCAGCATGGACAATGGTGAATAGGCACGATCTGGAGCGCAGGTAATGTATGTGAATCTATGGTCTGATTCAGATCATTGCAGTAACGTAAGTGACTTAGCTCAGTCGCTGTCACTAGATAACCATACCTGAGACAGGGTGGCTTAAACAGCAGGCTGCCTACACTCGCATTTCTGGAGACAGGGACATTCAAATTTAGGGATAAATTTGGTGCCTGGTGAAGAACTTCTGTGTACACCGACACCTCGTAGCCTAGCTGTGTGTTTAACGGCCTTTCCTTGGTTCACGCTTGCGAGAGACTGGGCAGACACGGCTCTGTTCTGTCCTTGTGGGCCACATAACCTTTGCCTAGTCATAGTTCCTTCCCGGTGAACTATTTGTGCTTCCTGTTTGTAGTTAGGGTTCTTTGTATTTTTCATCTTGACTTGCTGAGTGTTGATGTCACAGAGTGGGTCTTTGCTGTACATGCTGTTTTCATAGTTTAGCTTTTAATCTTAATTTTGGTTATTTTTTCCCTTGGTGCGGTGTGTTTTCCCTTTTTTTAAAATGTTAAAATTATCAATTCACATGAATTGCTATTTTCCATTATGATCTCTTCTCTTCAATTTAAGCTTGGGAAGTATGAAAAAGGCTATTTCTGATTTTTTGTAACAATTTTTCTTTTGTTGGAAACCACCTTGTGCAACTAACTGTACCAGGGGACATATAAACATATACCATTTATAATTACAATATGATAAATATAGTGTTCTTCTAATGGATGTAAGTATTATATATCATATGTGTGTATGCTTTCTCACAAGAGGAAATTTTAAGAAAACTCAGAACTATGTTTATCATACATGTATACTCAAAAACATGTATACACAGAAAAACATGTTACATGTGTACATAGGTGTGTGCTTTATAGATAATGTAATATAATACAAAATGTTCTTCTCACAAGCTGGTATTAATAAATACACATCGTATATACAACTTGAATTACATGTTTTTTTAGTAAACACTCCAAGATTCCTTATGCAAATTACATGAATAAAAGTCACTTGGGGGACCCCACCCCGGCCTACTTCTCCTGTTCATCCTATCTTGCTCCATTTGGGGATCCTTTTGTCTCTAACCTCAGGTTCCTCTTAAAGTCACATACTACTTTCCTTTCAGCGACCTATCTCCTTGGAAATATTAACTCACAAGAAACAAAAAAGGTGCTTCTCTTAAGAGTAATTGCATTTTAACTACATTTAATCCCTTAACTGAAAGGGATTAATTTTCAAAGAAGAGATCTTTTGAACCAGGAACTGCTGACTTGTTTTCTTCAAACCACATTGGGTTTACAAGATCAGCCTCATGTGGCATTGGCCAAAATCTTGTGGTCTTTGCTTATGCTGACATTAAACACAGACCCCAGTTATTGAATTCCCGCACTCTACAACTTAGCTCTGCTTGGACGGCCTCTACTTATGTAAAAGTATTTATCTTTTTCTCTGAGAGTAACTTCCTTTCTGGACTACCTTACTTCAGCAGTTAGTCCTGGTGCCAAGGCTCAATTCTCAGCCTTCTAGCGCCTTGCTCTATTCACTGTCCTCCGACAATCACCAGACATCCCTGTCCATTTCTGTTCTCTAGAATGCTGTTCCACTTCCCGAACCCTACAGGCGCAGCTGAGAGCAATAGTAACCCTAACTCTCTGAACTCACAGAGGGCCTATTTTTACTCCAGTGGTCTCCAAAGTAGAGTAACTATGGTCATCTTTTGGGGTGCAAAGGATTGGAATTTTGCTTATAAAATCTCAACCTCAGCAGAGTTGACATTATCAGAGGGAGACAGCAGACAAGAGCCTTTGGAGGGGACCCAATGAACTATGGCGGAGGACAATGGTTGCCTTGGTGTTGGGGTATGGTAATGAGCTGAAGAGAGGTGAAGCTGTATCCCTGAATCATTTACCACTCTACGTCAATGTTCCCTTAAAAAATAAAAATAAAAATAAAACTCCCATTTTGTGTGTGTGTTTTTTTTCCCATGGACTTTATTTGTTCTGTCAGAAGTACAGGACCTGTTTCATCAATTTAAGACACACATGGTCTCCCATCTTTAACATCTCCCATATTCAAACACATTTTATAGTTGATGCCTAAAGAAAACCTTGTCACACCTAAAATGGTAGTAATATTTTTCTTTCTTCATGGAACATAAAACAATGATATAAGGTACAATTGACAGTGTCTTGAATTCCATAGAATATACATAGATTGACCATGCTTGCTCAAGGTGTCTTCATTAACAGGGTTGCAAAGTGAAAAACATTTGAAGGCCACCCAAACTCCACAAATCATAAGTTTTTTATTACACACTGCCTTGAATTAATGATTAACTCTACACAGGTGTGTGTCTGTAGTTATGCATACTCTATTACAAACTGGATGAATTATAGCCTTTAGAGAACCTTCCATAATCTAGGCCATTAGTTTCCCACTCTTTCATGCCATATCCTCCTTTTATATTTAATAGTTATACTGGCCTCTTTACTATATTAAACTTAAGTTCTTTTATGTGTGCTTTTAAAAGATGATCACATTTAGCTAGGATACACTGATTAGTAAAATAAATAAATAAATCCTATATTTAGTGGCTGACATATGAAAGAAATCTTATTTCTTGCTTGTTCCTATCATAGGACTGGGCAGATAAATAATTGATGGGGAGGGAAACGGGCGGGCACACGTAGGTGTTCATGGTATGAGTGGCTTTTGCTCGGGTGCCTTTGGCTCGAATTCAGTCACATGACCACAGCTAACTTCAAGGGTGGATGGAAAATCTAGTCTAGTTGGTAGCTCAGATGAGGAGAACACGGATTTTGGTAAACAGCTAGCAGTTTCTGCTACAAATACAATGCCCCTTTAAGAGAAATAACATAAAAATAATCTTAATAAATGACTATGATTTCACAAAGTCCATGGAGTACACCCCCACACTAGCTGACAGGAGTCCACTGTTGGCTTCTAAGGGGCAAATCACCCGAATGCGGAGATCTTACATGCAGCTTAAGGCAGGTGTGTTGCATGAGTGACTAACGTAGCCTTCCCCACTGGACCATTACTATCCAAGAATAATGAGAGTTCCTGAAACAGTGAGCAAATCTTGGTAAAATTCTGAACAAAGTACAGCCTTCTCTTAATTTACACAGCTGATACAGTTCTTGAAAATTCACTCCATATCAGAACTCTACAAAAAGAAAAAATTTTGCATTTGTGTATACAATGAAACTGATCTCTAGGTTCAGATCATGATGAAGAGTTTTGTTTTGTTTTTTAAAAAATTTATTTATGGCCCTCCCTGGTGGCACACAGGGTTAAAGCACAGCCCTGGGAAGCTAAAGCCACTTCCTCATGTTCGATTCCCGCCTGCCCCGGAGGTGACCACATGGCGTGGCAGACCTCTCCTGACCCGCCCACTGCTCCCCTCAGCAGTGTACTTCGTTGATCTGCCTGTTCTGCTCCCCACTCTGTCTTTGGTGAAGCCTCTCGCCGCCCCTTTATCTCTGGCCTGTACCCCAGCACAAATAAATAAATCTTTAAAAACTATTTATTTGTGTATGTATACAGAGCTGGGGTACAGGTCAGAGGTGCAGGGGGTTGAGGGGAGTGAGAGGATTCACCAGAGACAGAGTGGAGACTAGGATTGAACAGGCAGATCAAAGAAGTACAATGCTGAGGGGAGCAGAAAGGTCCGCCACACCATGTGGGTCAGCTCCCTGGCCGGGGATTGAACTCATGCTGCAGTGGCTGCAATAGCTTCATAATGTTATGCTTTAGCCCATTGTGCCATCAGGGAGGGCCCTGTTTTGTTTTGTTTTAAAACCTCCATGAATGCCCAGTGGGACACAAGGTGTCCGAGAAGGATCATTTATTGTTCGGAGCTCTTCTGTCCATGCAGGATGTCTAGCATTATTGGCACCCTCCTCTTAAAAGCCAGTAGTCCCTTCTAAGTCATTGTGACAACCAAATACACCTCCAAAAATTTCTAAAGCATCCTCTGTATAGTAGCAGTATTTCCCTGGGTGCCCATACCATCCAATAAACGCTTATCCAATTCACTGATGGGTGAAGGAATAAATGAAAAAAACAAACAAATCCACCTTTGCCGCCATAGCGCTATAAATCAAAAACTGTGGACATATTTGGAAAGTCAGTCTTGTGCTATGTTAGGGAATTTCACAAATAATATCTCATTTAATCCTCATAACAATATTGGCAGATAGGTGTTAAGGCAAATGAGGAGAGTAGGACACACTTGGCAAATAAGTATGTGCAGAATGGTGACTGAAGTCTGGGCTTGACTCCAGAATCCTCACTGTTCCTATGGTGATTACCACACCTCACTATAACTTACTGTCGTGGACTAATGACTATTTGCACTTTCTTCCACTCTCATAAGCATCCCAGTTTGGACAGTAAATCATGTGTTCATTGTGAGTAGTACATACCACTATTGTTATCCTATATATTGTCATCTCCTATATTGGATGGGAAGGTCATGAGAGACTGATAAATGATAACCTTCTGTCTCAAACATTAGTGGGATGGCAAAATGGATTTTCTCTCCATAATTCATGAGCCATGCTCTTCTAGCTTTGATTTTTTTTCATTGAGGCATGATTTACATATAATATTACACTACTTTCAGGTGTACAACATAATGATTTGATATTTGTATATGTTATAAGTGTTAACATCCATCACCACATAGAGTCATAAATTTTGTTTCTTGTGATGGGTACATCTAAGGTCTATTCTGCAACTTTCAAATTCAGCGCTCCACCTTTTTAAAATTAATTTTTATTGAGTTAACATTGGTAAATACCATTATATAAGCTTCAAGAGTAGAACATTGTAATTCAATGACATCATGGTCATTCACAAAAGTTTAGTTTCATCTATCATTAACACATTTCTTCAATCATCCGTAGAGGTCTGTGTTTGTTGAGCTTCTGGTAAAATAATTTTTTTTAACAGTAGGAAAATGAACACTTCCTAGTCAATCTTGGCTCATCACACAGGAGGCTGTTCTTTACCTTCAAGTCAGATAGGCTGCCCATTGAGAAAGTGAAAGATTAAACACGCCTAAGTCTGAGAGACAGTCAAGAACAGGGTAGGAAAATGAGACAAGACCTCCTGAGGGAGGAGCTGAGTCGATGCTGCTTTGTTCCTGTGAATTGATCACATTACTGAGGCAGAGCGAATCCTTCCTCTTCCATATTTGAAATTTGGAGTCAATGTCCATCTGCTCTCTTGTTAGCAGTTTTCAAAAAAATTGCCTTAAAATCATAGTGTTATACCTATCACATGCGTGTTCAGTCTCAAAGTTATAGAGAGGTACTAGGAAAAAATGTATGGGTGAAGCAAACATCCAGAGACACTATTCACCACCAGTACTCACTATTCGGTCTCTGCAGCCTCTCTCAGCTCACATCTGCCAGTAACTCCTGCCCCCAACTCTCGCAGCCACCCCATGCCTATTTCAGTTCTCCCTGGCATTCTCCCTCTAGATTTCTCTAGATCTGTGGCTCACTGTCAGGGACTGGTGAGGCTAAGAGGATCAGTTATCCTCTACCTCCTCTGCTAAACGTCCCCAAATTGGTTCAAACACAGAACAAATCCATGTAGGCTCTTCCTTAGCTGCCATGACCCATGACCTTAATGTGTGTTCTCAAGTGCCTTCTGGTATGGCATCAAGAGCTGCAGTACAGAGACGCAGATCCTGAGCCAGGCACCCAGCAGGGCCTGCTGAAAGATGTGTTTCAGCATCAAGTGCAAAGGGCAGAGAGGGAATGTCTGGCCTGTCCCTGGGTTGTCGATCACTGTTGCCAGAGCTTGACAAAGAGCACAGCATCTCATTAAACTTCCATGATAAATTTCTAAAAAACAGTTTAAGATAACCATGGACTGCAGTTGCTTCCTCCAGTTTCTATTATATCAAAGAAAAATCACATCAGAAAATGATACAAGACATTAAAATTTCCCAGTCTCCAAGTACCTCCAGTGGAGTAGACAATATGAAGACAACTTAGGGAAACCTAAGTCCTTAAAAGGTAAGGTATAATATAATTCCCCTAAGTGTAGATATAGAAATCTTTTGTTGTATGTATTCATTGCTCATGTCTTCCTTCTTGCTAATTCTCCATAGAATGTTTTAGGAGAAATTGATAAACATCAGCAAGGGAGATGAAACTATTTCCCCTTCTGACTTGAATAAATGAACAGCCCTAAAGAAATGGACATTCCCAGAATCTATCACCCAGGGAAGACATAGTCTTCCATGCAGGAGTCTGGAACCTTAGAGAGTAGATTTAGACCACATAAAGGCAACCTCCTGGCCCTCTCACTCCATGGCTCTATCTTAGGAAGGATAGGCAGGGGCACCCCGGGTGGGAAAGGTGAGTTGAGGAGCTATGCCACATGGGGAGTTCTGGAGAGTTCTGGAAAGAAGTACATGCTGCAGATGAGTAAGTTATATTTTGTAAGCCAGATTCCTTAGCTTGACTGGCTTTCTAGGCTCTTTTCTGTTTTGCCATCCTTGCTCTTTAAATCCATCTATTCAGTAAGTATATATTAAGCATCAATCCTTAGGCAGCCACTGAGTAATGATTTAGAATAGGGGGATGCGCAGACCAGTAACAGTCACTTGTGTTCACTGATGCTTAAATGTCCATTTATGCCATTAGAGCTGGAGAACACAGCAGGGCAGAAGAGGCTGTCTGGAATCTCAGTGTTCGAGTGAACGGGTGTATTTTCCAACATGGACTCATTGGGTGGACAGTACACAGAGAGCAGAGTGATGTGCAGGGCTCTGGTAAGAAGATGAAGGAGGCAGCTGTGTCATGAGAGTTAGGGCTATCAAATCCAGCCATTTTATCTACATGGAGATTCTTCTCCCACTGTCAGTCTCAGAGGACTAGATGTGATATTAATAAAGGCTTGATTTTTATAGGTTGCCATGGGAACTTGGCATAGAGCATCTGAAATCTGCCGTTGTCTTTCCATTCCCTCTGAAAGGTGAATTTCTACTCTGAAGACCTTTGCTCATCAACCAAGAGTCCAGCGTATCCTCATAACTTCTTAGCCACATCGAAGCCACTCCTTCCACCACTGATACTACCTCCCACTCCTTCCACCATTGACAATACAATCACTGTCCATGTCACAAAAGGTCAAAGGATTCAAGGCGAGAAGTTCATCATGGTCAAAAAATGAGCAGGCAGTGATCAGAGGTAAGCAGAGTTGAGACTGGAGTGGAATTCCTCAATGACTATTACAGAGATCTGACAGGTTTGAACTAACAACACAGGGCTAAAAGAAGGGAAGAAGGAATCAAGTAGAGAAATACTGAGAATGGATGCCTGGGCTATGTAGTGACAAAAGGGAGCTTAAAGAGGGCGTAGGGAGCAGATCTGAAAGGAAGATAATAAAGGAAGGTAAAGAACTCAGTCTTTAGTTCTCAGGTTTGAACTGGGGTCTGGCGTGGTGAAAGACTGCATCAGGAAACTGAAGACTGGAATATAATTTTGTATTCTTGGAATAACGTCCCCAAGGCTTCAGGTCTAACAAATATTAGCACTCATTTGCTAAACAAATACTGCTCTGTCCCTGGGCAAGTGAGGACTGGCGTTCCTGCTTCCCACCCTCATTACAAAGGCAGCACAATCCCTTCTCCGACACTGTCACAATCTAGACAGTGACGTGTCTCCCAGAGCCTGGTGTGATAACCCTGCTATATGTGGAATCCATGTCCAGGGGTCCTGATGACCACATAATGGCCAGAGCTATTGCATTTCCTAGAAGTCTGAGACCAAGTAGAGTAAAAGGCGGGTATTTTCTAATACTGGAGCAAGTGGAAACAGGGAAAAATCCAGAAAAGTCCTTATTAAATTACAAAAATTAATAAACTGACCAAACTGCATTCATTTCACAGCCAGTGTCCTCCCATGCTAGTCTGATTTAAAACGGCGATGAAAGAAAGGAGCAGCGTGATGTGGTGTGTGGACTTGCTAACGCGAACGTAGCTCTTCAGACCCAAAGCTCTGCCTCGCAGATGATGCCCTTGCTTTGAGGCTCCCCTACCAGGTCGCATTTGATTTCTCTCAAAGACCTGAATAGTTCCTCTATGACCTCAGTCCTGCACCCAGTCAGAAGCCTGTTCCACTCAACCCAAACCAAGCAGATGCTTTTTGAAGATTTTATGGAGAAATAGATGTGATTTCACTAGCACGGGGAATTTCAAAAATGAAAGCAGGGAAAGGGCGCGAATAGATCAGAGGTGGAGAAAGCGCACAAGTAAGGAGCCAGTGAGGAGAATATGAATGCCCCAGGCGAACTCAGCAGGCAGCAGTGAATATAGCAAAGACAAAAGAGAATGAGGACACAGGGTTTCTATGAACAGGGTGAGCCAGCTGATTAGATGTGGAAGACAGAGGAATTTGATATGACCTGAACGCGTGGCAGAGTAGTGGATAGAAAGAATCAAGGGGCTTCCAGGAGACGTGATAGAGGAACGAAGGAACAGAGTTCTGAGATCTTGGTAATGGAGGGCCCCGCCTTCCATTCCTAGATTCTTCTAAAGAGTCCCTGTGGTTCATCTTCTCTAGGTTCAGTCCTGCAGGGACTTCTCATAGGATCCCTAAGAGGCAAACTAATTGGCTCAGTCCCCAAGTCCTGCCTCAGGGATTTCCCGTCACCTTGAAGTGAGCCACTAATATCGGTGGGCACATTGCAACTCTGCTTTGCCTTATCTGAGCCTCATATTCTGCCACTCTCCCTGTTGAATTCAGTACTGCAGCCTGAAATACTTGTATTTTTGCTTTGAGAAGATAGTTTCACATCTCAGTGTTTCTGCACACATTACACCTCACCCTGGAAATTCTTACTCTCTCTGACTACTGATAAGTTCATCACTGGTTATCAGATGGCTTAAAATTTAGCAGAGCACTGTCTGAAGGTCCTTTCCATCTTCCCAAGGAAAACTTATTCCTAGAATGCAAGGCTGATTCTATATTTGAAAATCAATGTATACCATCATTTTGATGCTGAGGGGGGAAAAAAATCACATGATCTTATCAACGGATGCAAAATCATTTAACAAAATTCAGCATACATTCATGATAAAGACTCAGGCAGAAAATAAAAAATAGGAGTAAAGTGTAACTTCCTCGACTTGTTAAAGAATACACACCCAAAATTCTACAGCTTGTATTGTATTTAGTGGCAAAAAGCTTAACACTTTTCCCCATTAAGTCAGGAACGAGACAAGGATATTTGCTCTTACCAATCTTATGCAACCTCTATTAGAAGTTCTGATGACATGAGGCACAAAAAAAAAAAAAAAAAAGGATGCATATAAGCATCCATAAGAAAGTAAACGGTTCCTGTTTATAGGTGACATGATTGTCTATGTAGAAAATCATATCAAATCTACAAAACTAAGAAAAGAAGCCCAACTCATAAAATAAGTGAATTCAGCAAGGTTGTAAAATACAAGAAAAACACAAAAAATCAGTTGCATGTCTATATGCTATTATGAACAGGTAAACATCAAAATTAAAAATATATCACCACCTCTAATTACTCAAAAAAAAAATAAAAGAAATACTGAAGTGTAAATTCTGACAAAATATGTCAGAATTCTATGCAAAAACCCAATAAATACTGAGGAAAGAAATCAGAGATCTAAGTTTACAATCTCTTTGTGAGTTCTAAGACTCAACCCAGTAAGAGGTCACTTCTCCTTAATTTAAATATAAATTTAATTTTATTCCCAGCAAGGCCTTTTTTTTTTTTTTTTGTGGACAGTAAAGACAAGATTATTTAAAAATCCACATGGAAATGCAAAAGAATTAGGATAAATGATTTTGTGAAAGAGCAAGCATAGGGAATAAGACTCCTTGTTTTCAAGACTTACGGAATTGTTTATAGAGAGATAGACACATAGATCAGTGGAACAGAATAGAAAATCAAAAACTAGACCAACACAAATATTCCCAACTGATTTTTCACAAAGAAGCAATTGAATGAAGATAGGATAACCTTTGCAATAAACCTCAACTTAAATACCACCTCTTCTAAAAAATTAACTCAAAATTGATCATGGGCTGAAATGTAAAATATGAAACTACAAAACTTTCAAAAAAGGAAACAGGAATATCTTTGTGATTTGAGGTTAGGCAAAGATTTGTTAGACTGGTCAACAGAGAATATGATCTACAAAGGAAAAAATTAATGGGTGTCATTAAAACTTAAAACTTTTGCTTTGCAAAATACTGTTATAAGAATGAAAAGACAAGCTTTAGACAGAAAAATATTTGCAAAAGCCAGTCACAAAATGTTACATATGATATTACTGCAATAAATCTGACCAAGAGCTATTTCTAGACATGTAACATACACTCAAATTTCAACAGTTAAAAATTGAGAAGAAACTAAGAAAAATAAATGGGAAAATGGCATGAAGAGAAATTTTACTGAAGATGATATTCTAATGGCAAATAAAAACAAGAACCATTAGCCAACATTAGCCAATGGGAAATGTCAATCAAAATTACAGTAAATTATCACTACACTTTTCAGAAAGGTCAAAGAGAAAACATAGTGACAGTTCTAAACACAGAGAAACCCGATGGTTCCTACACAGTTGGTGAGGATGTAAAATGGCACTGCCACTTTGGAAAAGTTCAGCACTTTCTTCAGTCACTTCAAATGCTGCTGCCATGTGACCAGAACTGGAATTCCAGGTATTACTGGAGAGAAGCAAAAACATCTTCACCAAAAAATCTCTATGCAAGTGTTCCAAACAGTTACTCAGATAGTGGTGCTGAACTGCAGACACTCAGATATCCTTCAGCAGGTGGGGGCTCAGCTCTGCAGAACTCTGACGTCATGGAACTCTTCTCAGCAATAAGGAGGAGCAAACTGCCACTGCACATGCTGGCGGTGAAGCTCCAGAGAATTCTGCTGAGTGAAAAAGAGCCAACCCCACATAGTGTTACCTATTGTGTTACTGCATTTTAAAAAACATTCTTGAAATGGCAAAATCATAAATGTGCCAGGAGTTAAAGATGAGTGGGGAGAGAGATGAGTGGGGAGGAAGGTAAGTGGGGAGGGGAGGGGAGTAGAGGGGAGGGGAAAAGAGCCTCCCCCCACCCCTCCCTGGAGGCTCAGTGGGTTAAAGCACAGCACTAAGAAGATAAAGTCACCCGCGGGGACTACAATTGAGATGGAAAAAAAAAAAGTAAAAATGTAAAATAAACTGTTATAAAATTAAAAAAGAAGAAGAAGAAGAAGAAGCTAAAGCCACTTCTGCATGAGTTCGATCCCCGTCTGTTCTGGAGGTGATCCACATGGCATGCAGACCTCTCCTGACCCGCCCACTGCTCCCCTCAGTGGTGTACTTCATCAGCCAGCCTGTTCTGCTCCCCACTCTGTCTCTGGTGAAGCCTCTCACCGCCCCTGCACCTCTGGCCTGTACCCCAGTTCTGTATGCACAAATAAATAAACCTTTAAAAAAAAAAGATGAGTTGGGGAAGGAGATGCAGGACGTAAGACAGTGTGGCTATAGAAAGCTAACAGGAGGGATATCTGTGGTGACAGAAAATGTTCCATCTTTTGACAATCTGAGTGTCAGCATCACAGGAGTGATCATGGACAATCAAATACCTTTGTGGTTTCCACCAGATGTACTTGTTTTAAAATTCAGTCATCCTCCTCCATCATCATGACACATCATAGGTGTCACACATTGAGACTTCACTGTGTTCCAGAAACTATGTAAGGAAATTTACCTACCATCTAACAAGTCATAAGCGTTGCTAAGCATACCAGGAGTTAGATTAGTTCATGGCAAATGCCAGCTTTCTCCATTTCTCCATTTCATAAGGCTTTGTTGAGGGCCATCTCTGGTGGTCAGTGCTACCAAGTTATTGTCAGCCACTGCAGCACAAGTTGGATCCCCAGTCAGCCAGAGAGTTAACCCACATGGCTCAGCAGACCTCTTCTCACTCACCCACCCACTGCTCCCTTCGGCTAGTGTATTTCAGTCCATCTGCCTGTTCTGCTCCCTACTCTGTCTCTGGTGAATCCTCTCACCACCACCACCACCCCACACCTCTGGCCTACACCAGTTCTTACATGCATAAATAAATCTTTTTTAAAAAATGATTTATCTACTCAAATTACCTAAGCCTTCATTTTCCCATCTATAAGACAGGATAGTATCTGCTTGCTAAAGTCATCCATCCTATAGAAGAACTCTTAGCACATGCTTGGTATAGAGGTAGCATTCCATAAATGTCAGCAGTTTTATAGTCTCATTTAGTTCTTATGACAACCCAGCAAGAGGGTTTATGACTGAGCAAGCTGAGGTTCAAAGAGGTTAAGCAGTTTCCAGAATCCAACCAACAACCAAGGAGTGTTAGAGGTAGGATTTAAGCCAAATTAAGGCCACAAAGTCATAGACCTTAACCAGTATTCTGTCCTCACTCACCATGTGGAGTCAGTGGGAGCCATGAAACCAATACTGCCCTATGAGGAATCAGAAAGAAAGAGTGAAAACACACACAATCTTGAAATCTCTGGGGAGGACAGGCAGGTGGATGGGGTTGCCACGGGCATCCCTGGTTTCTGCATTTGAAGCTGTGTGATGTTTGTGGCTCCCCAAAGGGAGTTTCTTTTCTCAAGATAGCTAAGCTAGGCAGCTAAATATGATTACAACTCCATGATCTGTTAATCAAAAATTGGGATTCAGACAACTGTGAAAGTCAAAAGTTTTTTCACAATTCATTTAGGGCTAATCCTCACTTGAACAGGTGTGAACGCTTTGTCATCTTTGTGCCCTTCCTTGGGATGAGTAGTCATATGTTTGCTGCAGAAATATAATTTAAAAATGTGTCAGTTACTTAGGATCTCTTCCTAGAGAGGTAATGAGTGGCCTTCCTAAATTCTGAGAAGTTCTGAATTTCAGATGAGAACATAAGGGTCTTTTATTATCATTGCTAACCACTTTTCCTACTTACCCGGACAAATAAAAACACACCAGATTTCATTCACAGAATGACCTTCATTTAATGAATGTGCATCCATGAGCTCTTCAGAGGATCCTTTGTTCCCATAGGAAGAATAACAAGCCCCAGGCCCTGCATATTTGTCTTGACTGAAGGCAAATCCAGGGATTCTCAATGGAATCTATTTCCTATTACTATTTCCTAGCACTATGGCTTTCATCTCTGTGTTGCAGAATTTATTTTGTGTAGTGTGGTGTTCAGGCTAAGGAGGCAATGGGTGGGAGAAAATGTTGGGCCTGTATGCAAAGGTACAGATAAGAAACAGGAGTTAATGCCCCTCTCTGGCCTCGGGTGCCTTTCCTGGAAACTCTGGTGACAGCAGTCATTTGCTCATAGTGTTTTCCGCATATATCAAATGCATAAGCTTGATATATTTTGCAAGCCTAAGTTCCACATCAGCCTCTCTCCTTCTGCCCTATTTATTTAAATGAGATGAAATGGCCAATGAGATACAGGCCTGGTCTTATGTGAAATTACAGATCCAGAGCTGCAAAGGAAGAGTGGCTCTGAATCAATGGCCTGTATCTCAGTATTTCTGCCAACTCTATTTTCTAACACTGAAAACCCCATTTAGCCACTTTGATGTGGGCTGAATAGGTGGAGCATCATTTTACCACCATTTGTGTAGCTGCACTTCGGCAAATGTCAAGTGCAAGTCTGTGTATTTGAACTGCAGTGGACAAAATGAGGTCAGCATCCTTCTGATGGGCTTTCTGTCTGGCTGACAGTGCTCACAGACCTTCACTCCACTGGGAACTACACAACTCATAGGGAAGAGTCAATTGAATAAGGCTTCAGGTTGCTTTCTCCTCTTTGGGATAAATATCAAAGATCAGTCAACACAGAGAATACTTGCCCTACTACAACTCCAGAGCTTACCCTAAGAGGAAACTTAATGACAACTCAGAACATTTAAAGTAAAAACACACTAAAAATGTATCTATGTTGGGTCATGCCCAGATTGTTTTCCAATTTATTGTCTACTCTGGCTCTGTCTCATCCCAATCCTCCTAATTATCTTTGTCTATCTTTGGCCAATTAATCAACATTGTTGATGCCTCTTTTAATACATGGATGAAAAACAGGGAGGAAGGAAAACAGAATTGGTGTCTTTTGAGTTAAAGTCAACTTTACAAACACATTGAGCACCTACTAATCCAATTTTCCAAACACCATTCAGTGAAAGAATTATCCTTTCCCCACTGAGTCCTTTCAGCTCCCTTGAACTTGTCAAGTTCACTTTAAAGGTGCAGATTTATTTCTGGGTCGAGTCTTAGTCTTGTGTCTTCCATCAGGACTAGAGGGTTTGTTCATTTATTTAGTAGGTTTAGAACTGATTTTTCATTGGTGAAATGAACAGCACAAAAGAGATAAGAATGATTAAGTATTCAACATGGGTCCTCCAGGCTTGCATGAAGAGAGGTAAGAATTTTGCAAGCTCAGTGGCACAGCCTACTGTCTGCCTTACAATTGTCTGCCTAAGCCTCCATCTGGTGGTCCAATGTGTTGTATCTAACAGATGAAGCTGTTGCAGATTTAACTGGTAGCTCAGCTGAATTCTGCCATTAGAATGACACCTCATCATGCAAGGTGTATGTCTGAAAGCAAAGGTCTTCATCCACTTCAGAAAGAGATTGTGCATTAGTATAATGCCTGTAATTAGCAAATGTTTGCATGTGTAACAGAATTTGGTCTGGGGCTTGATTTTAGTGCAACCTACCCACACTCCTTGGTTGGGCAGTTGTGGTGGAGACAATCGCTAGTCTTTACCTTCTTTTAATTATGGTGGGCTATAGATTCCCTGCACAAAGAACCTAATAATTATAGGCAGCCAAATTGGCTGGAGTAAGTTGTCTACAGCATGGTTCATTTGTTTGATTTTAACCATGCGAGCCATCTTTCTCGGCCACTCAAGGAGAGAGATTTTACAAGGTGGTTCAAATCAACGGAGCAATAGGAAGGACAGAATCCTATGGAATGGAGCCCAAGTTCTACCAGAAATATAATAACCAGTTACAGCTGTTAAGGGGAAATGCTGTCCTGAAGGAACTCTGCAAAGTTCTGTGGACTCCACCCCCTACTCCAGTCACTGAAACTACAACTCCCAGCAACACCATGGGAGAACTGCAAAGACCCAAGGGCGGAGCTAAACAGGCATTCTGGGATTTTTGGGATATATAAGGGAGCCATGTTAGACGCTCTTGTGCTCTGTCTGGACCGCGTGGCTGGTAGCTGGTGGCTGGTGGCTGGTGGCTTGGCTCTTGATGAGCTTTCAGTGTTACTGGAGTTCCAAGTCAGCGGAACTGGTAGGATGTTCTAATTAATTTTTGTCTCTCTTTCTCTCTTTTTCCCTGGGTTGTTCCTTTTCCTTTTCCCTTTGTAAATGACCCCATTATTGACCGTTTTGTGTATGCCTGCAGTACAATTGAATTATAAGTGTGCAGGTGAGGACCCACAGACAGGCAATCCAGTTCACATTGGGTTGCCCTGTAACACAGAAAATTGTAGTGTGATGTAAGGACAAAAAATAAGACTACTTGGCTACTGAGAGTTGAGAGCAGAATGGAAAGAGGTGTGAGGCTCAGGACTGAGGCTGTGAGCAGCAGGCTATTGCCAGCGCACTCCTTTGTCAGGGTGCTAGAACACACCATATTAACGTATAGAAGTCACAAAAAGCTGGGCACTCATCAACCCTCTGTGGCCAAGCTTGTTACCTATTGCTTTCCCCTCACATCCCTGCTGTCTGCTCTGCCTCCTGTATTGTCCATTCAGTTAATGGCATCAGCAACCACTTGAGAATTATCCTAGGTTCTTCCTTATCATCTCAATTTAATCAATCCCATGTCAAAAACTTCTACCAATGAAATCCTGACTCCATTCTCAACTGCTTTGGTTCTCGAGATCTCTTCTTGATGGGATATTTGCTACAGCTGATGCTGCAAGAAGTCTTTCTGCAGCTTGCTATGTTTCACCCCCTCCACTCCTGCCTCCCTACTGGGCCACAGCTGTGTCTCTAAGTGCACATTATAGCCCTATAGAGGCCCTTCATTGTGTTTAGCCAACCAAGTTCCAGAGCATGGTGTATCAAAACAATTCTGATCCATTGATTGAACTGGACTATTTTGGATGAAAAAGGGAAATTTGATGACTGTATAGAATAAGTGGATTGGTCAGGCTTTTATCGCCTTAATGCCAAGGTGCTTGGGAGCGTGGGCATAGGGCACACACACCTGATGGTGGAGTGAGGCATGAGCATGCATAACTATGCACCTTTGTGCCTAGAGGTCTGTGCTATCAAAGCAGTGCTACTCAGAGACGGCTGGGGCTCTGGGAAGATAAGCGATGGCTGTAGACCATGAGAAAATCACAGAGAAAGCCCAAAGGAAAGAGCATATAGAGATTTGCAGGGGTCCCCAAGGTGCTGTCTCGCTGCTGGCTTGTTTGTTCTGCATACTATTAAATAACCTGTGGAGATGATGCCAGGGGCTCCAAGGTTTTTTGTTTGTTTTTTAAAAGATTTATTTAATTGTGCATATAGAACTGGGGTACAGGCCAGAGGTGCGGGGACGGTGAGAGGCTTCACCTAAGACAGTAGGGAATAGAACAGGCAGATCTACGAAGTACACTGCTGAGGAGAGCAGCGGGCGGGTCAGGAGAGGTCTGCCGCACCATGTAGGTCACCTCCGGGGTGGGGATCAAACTCATGCAGAAGAAGTATAAAATTCATAGTGTTGTGCTTAGTGTTAACAGCTGCGCCCCCAAGGAGGGCCCAGCTCCAGGGTTTTAAGCTGCCTGAATGGATGGTGAACTTGCCTGGCCTGGGATGGCTGCAAAACTGTTAGGAAATGCAACGAGTGTGTCTCAGGGGTTTGAGTCATTGACGCATTGGACATTCCTTCCTTCTCTGTGTGATCTCTTTGCTTTTCTCCACAATCGTAGACCATGAGCCATGGCCCCTTGGAGCACACACCTACCAAGTTGCAGAACTGGAGTCAGAAAGGCCTCTCTCTCTTTTTTAAAGATTTATTTATTTGTGCATACAGAACTGGGGTACAGGCCATAGGTGCAGGAGTGGTGAGAGGGTTCACCAGAGACAGAGTGGGGAGCAGAACAGGCCGACTGACAAAGTACACTGCTGAGGAGAACAGCGGGCGGGTCAGGAGAGGTCTGCCATGCCATGTGGGTCACCTCCTGGGCGGGTATGGAACTCCTGCTGAAGAGGCTTTAGCTTCTCAGTGCTGTGCTTTAACCCGCTGCGCCACCAGGGAGGGCCCAGTCTCTTCTGTTTTTCAGTTTCAACTTGAAAATTCCCAGGGAAGATCCCCTGGCCTGGCTGGGAAAATGGGCCCTGACCTAACGAAGCTGACTGCAGTGAAGGTGGTGGGAGTAAATGCCAGGGTGACTGGTGCCAGATCCTGATGTGTCATCAATAACGATGCAAGTGGATGTCCTTAAAATATGTCAGAGTTCTGGTGATGAAAATATTGCCCAAATAATTCCTTCCCTGCCAGACAACTGCTAGTAGTATGGAAGAGGGATTCAGCCCTAGGCTTTGGAGTCAGAGAGATGTAGGTTCCAATCCTAGGTCTCCCAGTTATGTGAGTTGGGTGATGGTGGGTAAGGTGTCTAACCTCGTTGAGTTTCAGCTTCCTGACCTGCGCAGATGGGGGAAAGTACCAGGAAACCTATGAAGCTGGAGGAGCATTAAGAACCGGGCCTGGCTCACAGTGCAAGCTCAGTCAGCACGTCCGCTCCAAGTAGTGCTGGCATGAACAGGCAGCCTTTGGAAGGCAGCGGGGCCTCGGGCTACTGCCCGCTGCCAACAAAATGAGATCAGGGTTAATCCGAGGAACAGACTGACCTGATTCACAGCACTCCAATGAAGTGACCCATCTGACACCCAGGAGGACAGTGCCAGGAAGAAGAATTGTTGGCACACAGTATTCTCCATAAAGCGGGAATAAGGAATCCTTTCAAAGGCCTCTGAGCCCTGCCAGAGGACAACCTCTGGGAGGAGGCACTTCTGCAGTTCCATGGTTTACTGCCCTGGCCTTGAGGGCCTAGGCCTGGAATCCTTTCTTTACTAGATAATAATCGAGAGGCTCCTATAAAGGGAAAGTAGAGATAATTACCTGACTCATTAAGCTGCCCAGTCGAACCTGGGAGACCATTTTCATCCGGAGGTCACATTTTTAGGCAATATTCATGTTCTTGGAAGCTGCAAGTAGTTTTCCCTTTCTGGGGGGCTCAGGAAAGGTGGCAAGTGTAAGTGTCCACATCTCTCATGAGGGCTCCTGTCGTGCTTCACCTATAGGGCAAGTCTCCCGCTTTCCAGAACTGCAAAGTCTAAATTGGCCTTGGAACTGAGAACACAAGGAAAGGCCGAGGGACCGGCCAGGCAAGGAGTCAGCTCATTAGTAGCCTCCACGGAGGTGTTGAAATGAAACAAGTGAAGAGCATATTAGCTTAAAGGAGACTTTTCATCAATGAGGGGAGTTGTCTAAGTAGGAAGCAAATGTTATCATTTTGTCCTCATTTGACAATTAATGAGGAAGTTGTTAGTGTTATCCTGGGGGAGTCCCAGGAAGTAAATAAATCTGTCTTTATTATGGAAAACCCAGGAGAAAAAGTTATTGGAATGCAGACAATGTGCCAGCCAAGTCTCCACAGCAAGCCTGTCTTCCATGCATGAGTTGGAGCAAACCTCCTGCCTTACCTGGGTGTTTGTTGCCTTGATTTGCCTAGGCCCACCCCTCCCCTAGAGATAATGCAGAGAAAAACAAAGAACAACAAAGAACATTGCAGGGGTCTGTGCAGCAAACACAAGTTCCCTTCAGCTTTCGGAGGGTCTGGCCAGTGTCTCGGCCATGCTTCTCAGGAATGCAAGGAAAGACCAGCCTAATGTCTCCCTGGTGGGGCAGCCAGTTTCCTGCTGCCATAAGGCCTGCACAGCTATTCTGGCCTCACTGAAGCAAGCACCCAGCATCCCCTGGGAAGAGGGCTACCAGGAGGAGTCTTAGGGAAAAGTCCTACAGAGGCTCCATTGCACAGTGACTAAGGCAGGGTTTAGGAGACAGTAGGCCTGAGGTCACCTTCCTTTTTTCTTTTTTTTTAACGATTTATTTATTTATGCATACAGAAATGGGATATAGGCCAGAGGTGCAGGAGCAGTGAGAGGATTCACCAGAGATAGTGGGGAGCAGAACAGGCAGATCAGCAGAGTACATTGCTGAGGGGAGCAGCCGTCGAGACAGAAGTCTGCTCTGCCATGTGGGCTGGGATTGAACTCCACTGGGGTAGCCACGGCTTGGCTTGGCTTGGCTTTGCAGTGCTCCATCCCACTGCACCTCCAGGGGGGGCCCTGGGGTCAACTTTCTATTTGGAATATTGTGCCTGGCCTCAAGCAAACTACTCGGGCTCTCTGAGTGACAGGGACAAAGAGTATGCCAATCTCACCAGGCTGCTCTGAGGTTAAGTCATTCTTTGTGGAGGATTCCCAGCAGTGTCTGGTACTTAAAGTCTGCTCAGCAAGTGTTAACTATTATCTAGTTAACATTTTTGTCTAATATAGTAATCACTAGCTACTAATAACCAAGTAACTACCGAGCTCCAGAGATGTGGCCAGTCTGGGTGGATAGGTGCTGCTGGTGTAAAATACCAAAAAAAAAAAATTTTTTTTTAAAAAAGATTTATGTGCTTGTGCTTATAGAACTGGGGTACAGGCCAGAGGTGTGGTGGGTGAGAGGATTCACCAGAGACAGAGAGGAGAGCAGAACAGGCCAGGCAGTTTACTGAAGTACACTGCTCAGGGGAGCAGTGGGGGTCAGGAGAGGTCTGCTGCGCCAGGTGGCTCAGGTCCATGGCCGGGCATTTGGAATATATTGGGTTAAATATAAATAAACATGTTATTGAATGAATTTCATCTTCTTTTAGTTTTTTATTGTGGTAAAAAGCACATACAACTTTAGCATCTTAACTATTTAAGTGTATAGTTCAATGGTGTCGAGTATATTGATGTTGTGTGATCAAGAACTCTTTTCATTTTGCAATTTTTGACGTCTACATTCATTAAATAACAACTTCCCTTCCCCTCATCCCAACCCAATTCTTGGCAACCACCATTCAACTTTCTAAGAACCTGACTTCAGAGATCATTCATATTTACTGGAACTGTACAGTATTTTTTTTGTGACTGGTTTATTTCAATTATCACCAAGTCCTCAAGACTCACCCATGTTGTACCATGTGACATTTTCCTTATTGTGGCTTCATAAAGATTCTATCCTTTTAACTGTTTTTTAAGGTGACTCCTAGAAAACTTAAAAATTTCATTTGTGACTCAAATTCTATTTCTATCAGATTGTTCTAATGTACAGCCAGTGGTTCTCAAAACCATTAGGTTGAATTCCCCCTTACAGCAACTGACTTGTAAGTCTCCCTTCACACTCCTGACATGAAAGTTATAGAAAATATCACCATCTTCACACATAATTTAAAAAAATGAATATAATGGCCTAATTCTAGTATGAAAGATAAATAAAAGGAAAGGTGTTTACAGGGGGAAAATTGTGTATAGATAGACTTGAAGACAAAATAGTCAGACGTTAGGAAGCATGTGCAGAATCGCCCTTAGCGGGTTCACTACTCATGCAGAATGATAACTCGAGTGCTAGATAGGATGTTACCATCACAGATGTGATTTTCTGTAGTAGAACAGCTCCATTTAATTTCAACAAAGCAAAGCATAATTTTCTACTTACATGGCTACATTCCTGTGATATTAAATATAAATTTAAATGGTGTAGAATATCTATGTACATATGAAAACTGTAGTTATATTCCAGGCTCAGAGACATATAGATTTTTTTTTTCACATAGATTATTGTCCAGTGGGATAGTTAGAAATCAAGAGGATGCCAGAGTAATTTTCCATTGTGCTGAACAGCCCACTGCATATCCCTGTACACCCTGTGTTCCTGGAAGGCTGGTGACACCCTCCAACCACTGGGACATCCAAAGTGCCCTTGCCTATTTTCTAATGTTCTACCTCAGAAGCAGGGGACCCCCACTAAGAAGCAGTGATAGTATATTGGGAGAAACAGCACAGTGGTCCCCAGAGTTCAGCCTACAGCATGCTGATCTGTTTCCCCGGCTGGCAGTCTCATCTCATCCATAGCTTTTAGTAGACCCCCAGGCTACACCGCCAGTCCAGCACTAACCACTGTCCAGCATGGACCAGAAGTCTAAACACAATGGACAAAACCACAAACACAATGGACTCCGCATAATTCCCTTCAAAACTGTGCCCTTCCTTGACATCCGTTTTTTTTTTTAATGTAAGCTATTTTTTAAAAAAAAAAAATATTTATGCATACAGAACTGGGGTTCAGGCCAGAGATGCAGGAGTGGTGAGAGGATTCACCAGAGACAGAGTGGGAGTAAAACAGGCACACCAACAAAGTACACTGCTGAGGGGAGCAGCAGGTGAGACAGGAGAGGTCTGTTGAACCCTATGGATCACTTCCAGGGCCAAGGATCGAACTCCGACTGAAGCGGCTGCAGCTAGCTTGCAGTGCTACGTCCTAACCCGTTGTGCCACCAGGGAGGGCCTGACATCCTTAATGTCACTAATGTTTCTCAGGTTGAGAAACTTCTTTTCCTCTCCTTCCAGCGCCATCTTGAATCTCACATATTAGAGTCACCGAAGGCCATTCTTTCTTAGCTCATAATCTTTTTGATATTTCCTGTTCTAGCTCACTGCACTTCCCTTTTAGCTACAGGCTTCTCAGTGGTGCCTCACTGCTCTCCCTGACCTTAATCTTCACCCCCTTTCTCCATCCGTCTTAACCATATGTTAGGTTTCCACCCAAACTGCATTCTTTGTTAACTGCCTATGAGCAAGTGAGTTAGCTTTATGTAGCACCTTCCTCACCAATTAAAGGTATCACAACACCTGTTAGAGAGAATCAGCATGATCATGCTTGTAAGATGCCAACTACTAGACCGGAACAGACAAGAAAATAAGCAAGTGCTGCTTCCCAAGACCCTATTTGCTCTTCTTGCCTCTTCCTTTTCTCTAGGCAGTGAGTCAAATATTTGCCCATGATTGCACGTCATTCTGGTCAGGCAGCTGTCCCAGAATAGACCATAAGGAAGCTAAAACATCATTAGAAATGAAATGAAGAACACAGGAAGAGTATTTTCAACAGGCTATAGGATTCCCAAGAGGCAACAGGAGCTACAGCTGATGATCACTGAGTAAGCCAGATAACTGGGTCTCTGGGAGTGTGGGGGTGTAGATGAGTTTGGGTGGAGTGGAAATGCAGAAACCATAGGCATCATAGACCCTGCTGCCCACAGTCCTCAATCTTCCAGATAAACATCAAGCAAATGGTTTTTAACACATTGGTTTGAAGGAGTGTCCAGTGGACACCAGAGCAGAGCAGCTGCATCTTCATCTGGATATGGCCCTGACAGGGTGTGGTTCTAAGTCCCATCTGCTCTGCGACACTTTTCCTGTCCTGCCTGTCCTTGACCATCATTGCATTTTGGAAGTCCAAGAAAATCCACTGAATGCATCCCTGATAGATATCTCACTTGAGTTGCTTGGTCTCCTAGTGAAATTAATAATCTGGTAGGAGCAGAGGTCATGTCTTCTACTTCTTATTCTTCACAGTCCAGGGACCATAGCTATGTTATGAAATAAACACACACACACACATACACACACACAATGTAAAAGAAAGGAAGTATAGCATGCAAGGAAGAATTTCTGAATGTGGGGGATGAAGGTTTTGTGGAGCTCACTGGCTAGGAGATGGCTTGTGCTGTCCTGATGGATAGGTGGGGGCAGTGGCCAAGCCCTCTAGTTCCTTGGTACATCTTTCGTGCAGGCTTTGTTCTTCCCAATCACCATACTGGAAATTTCCAAAGGAGGCATCTTTCTCTGGGCAGATTTGAACACAATTTATCTGCTGGAGATCAAAATTAGGACAGCGTCTAGCTGTCAAAAAAATGAGGTACAGTACCTAACTAAAAAGTGGTCTAAAGACCACTTCAGAATTCTTTTAGGGATGGACTTAATCTAGCTAATAGGCCTGCCAACAGCTGAGAGGAAATTATCTGGGCATGAAAATCCAAACATCCATTTTGAGGTCTCCCCTAAAGAAATTCAAAAGAACAAAAGCTCATCCCCAAAGTTGTTTCTTCTTAATATAGAACCTACTTGGAACAAAGTTTAACCTTTCTGGGGTTCAAGTTCATTTATTCTTTGCATATACAACTTCAGCAGCTTCTTTATTTCTAAGAACAAAGGCTTGTTGAAAAGAAAAAGAAGTCTCTAAAGTCTCCTTGAACATCAAATAGTTTTGCAGAGGAAATGCTTTGATGAGTTAAGTGTAAATGAGTAAGAAACATACGGATTAGATTTCTGTATAATACACATGGATTTTAGAATTAAGAGGGAAAATCTTTTTGGAAAATATGGTTTGGATTTGGATTCTGCCTACTCCAGACATTGATTAAGTTAAAGAATATGGATTGTTCTTGCATTTCCATCCCTACTTTCAGCCATAGGCTGAAGAGTAATGTGAGGCCAGGAAACTTTTTTAGTAGGAAATTCACAGGTTTCTAATAAGAACCCAAATAGTTGCAACAGATTCTCTTCCCGTCAGGCTGGTTTAAATACACTTGTCAGAAACCTCTCTGTTGGCAAAGGCTGCTCACTAACCAGATGGAGCTCCCAGGCCTGTGTTTGGTGACCAGAGAACACCCACCTCTGGTAACCAGACTCTGGCTGGTAATCCCATTTCAAAGAGGGGATGATTCTACCAGTGGTGGCTTGATGTGACATCATGCATACACCACAAACTGTACTCAATTGAGAATGTTTTCTTTGAGACAGCAGATGCTTTCAGACAGTGTAGATAAGGGCTTAAAAGGGATTAAAGATGCAAAAGAATTGACACTGTATGTGGCACATGGAAAGAATCTGAAAAGAGATTCCTTTTACCTAGGATGACAGACCCTGCTCATTCTACACAGTCCTGCTAAGGGGTGGGCTGGCTCTGAGGACCAGGCAACCCTCCTTCCTTGGCACTGACCCATACTGGGTGAACAAGTCAAACAAATCCACTGGGTTAAGGAGATTTCTGTTGTATCTGCACAGGAGCTTTATGGAATGTAAACTAAATCCTAACGGCCAATTTCTCTTGTGCACAGAGAAAGCCTTGCCACCAAGAAGCAGAAGCAGGAACAAACAGAAATGACAGGTTGTCCCCTCCACCTCCAAACCAGCAGCCAGGCCTGTCAGTTCTGCTTTCTAAGTATGAGTCTTTTTAAAAATACCAGTGCTATTGATTTATAATTTACATATCAAACAGTTCACCTGTTTAAAACATGTAACCCATATTCACAGATATGTGCAACCATCTTCACCATCAATTTTAGATTTTCATCATTGCAAAAGGACCCCACCCCTCAGCTGTCACCTGTGCTCCCACCAGCCCTTCTCCCTAGACCCAGGCAACTACTCTCTACTTTGTGTCTCTATAGAATTTCCTATTCTGGACTTTCATATGAATGGGGTCACATAGGATGTGGTCTTCTGTAATTGGTGTCTTTCATTTAACACAATGCTGTTTATCCACATTCTAGCATGCATCAATATGCTCTCCCTGATGATGCAACAGGCTGAAATACCACACTGTGAAGCTAGCTGCATCCCCTGCAACCCCAAATTGATCCCCAGCCAGGGAGGTGACCCACAAGGCACGGCAGAGCTGTCCAGCCTTGCTGGCTGCTCCCCTCAGCAGTGTACTTCATCAATCTGCCTGTTCTGCAGAGACCACTCTATCTCTGGTGAAGCCTCTCACTGACCCTGTATCTCCGGCTTGTACCACAGTTCTGCATGCATAAATAAATAAGTCTTTAAAAATATACCCTCCGTTTTAATCAATGAGTACTATTCCACTGTATGGATATATCACATTTGGTTATCCATTCATCATTTGATCACATGTGGGTTGAATATAATTCTCCCTTTGGCTATTTTGAATGATGCTGCTGTGAACACTCATGTAGCATAATATCTTGAATCTGTCTCCTCCTCTCCACCTCACCTGTCTCTAGGACTTAAGCCAAGAATCCTAAAAATCCTACCCTGTCTCACTATGCAAAATTCCCCATCTCTAAGCCATACTCCACCTAATCTCCAGAACAGTCCGATAGAAATGTAAATTAGATAGTCACTCCCTACTTTGAAATTTGTCATTGGGTTCTCATTGCCCTAGAAAAGGAATCATCCCATGGTCCACAACGCTTGGTGTGATCTGGTGCCGGCCATGACACTGCTGTCCTTCATATTTTCATTCCTCGCTCCTTACTGCCAGCCTCACCTGTTGCTTCCATTCCCTGTGCCATACTTGCAGGTGACTGTCCCCTCCTGTCCTTCAAGCTGCAGCTTCAGTGTTGCCGCCTCAGAGATGCAATCAGTGACCCTCTAAGGCAACCAGGCCCCCGTCCCCCCACCTCCATGATACTCTCTCATAGCACTTGCTTTTGTCTTCATACAATTTATTAGAACTAGGAATTTCTTGTCTATTTACTAGCTTATAGTCATCTCTTCCAGTATAAAGTCTGTTTTGTTGTCAATTGTACCCTGTAAGGCTAAAACAATATCTGTTGTTGACAGAATGAATGTGGGTCTGTTGGGCTGAGAGAGGAACTCTGGGTTCTTAACTCCAGTTTCTGGATCTAGCCTTTCCTGAGGCCCCACCTTGGGTACCATGACACATGCCTGTGTTCTTATAATAGGATCTTTTGAGATAGTTTAAGTGAATTCTGCTCCTTACAATTCAACAATTCATGAATAACAACTTTTTCATATCAGCTGTCCACTGTCCTCTTTTCAAAACTACCATTGTTGCATATGAATTGCTTTTGAGTTGGTTTCTTGTTTCTACACATTTATTTCCCTAAATATTTCCTCCTCCACCTTTCCAAACTCTTATATATTACAAAGTTAAAAATAATTGTAAGTTAAACCATTGTAAGTCTAGGACTCTCTCTCAGTGTGTGTGTGTGTGTGTGTGTGTGTTAAAAGAAAGAAATCTGTATTTCTATATCTATATAATGGGATATTATATTCATCCTTGTAAAGGAAGGAGATCCTTTCCCATGTTACAACATGAATGAACTTGAAGGCATTCAGTTAACTGAAATAAGCTAGTGACAAAAAGACAGATATTATATAATTCTATTTATGTGAAGTAAGTATCTAAAGAAGTCATGTTCATAGATACAGAAAGTTGAATGGTGGTTACTGGGAGCTGAGGGGAAAGAAAAATTGAGAATTATTTAATGAGAGCTTTATTTTTGCAAGATGAAAAAGTTTTAGAGATCTACTGCAAAACAAATGTGAACATACTTAACACTACAAAACTGTATACTTTAAAATGGTGAAAAGAGTAATGCTTATGTTTTTTGTATTTTTTAATGCATTTTTTTAAAGATTTATTTATTTTTGCATACAGAACTGGGGTACAGGCCAGAGGCACAGGTGCGGTGAGAGGATTCACCAGAGACAGAGTGGGGAGCAGAACAGGCAGATCATTGAAGTACGCTGTTGAGGGGAACAGCAGGTAGGTCAGGAGATGTCTGCTGCACCATGTGGATCACCTTCTGGGCAGGCGGGAATCGAACTCATGTGGAAGTGGCTTTAGTTTCTTAGTGCTGTGTTTTAACCTGCTGCACCAACCAGGGAGAGCCCTATTTGTATTTTTAACACAATTGAAATCTCTTTTTAAAGCATGTCTACTTCATTCTCTTTTCCTCTATTCCTCCCCCAACCCCCACCCTCCCTTCCTGGTCAAGTATCTTTAAATCGAGGCCTGTCCTAAGCTAGCCACTGACCCAGGTGCAGGCCCTGTCTGCAATCCTCTCAGGGCCCCCCCAGAGCATGCTCTTTGGACACCCCCTCATAGCTGAGCATAACAATAAGAAGCAGGACTGATCCCAAGTGGCCACAGCTGGTGGCTGACTCGGGGTCCAGCAGGCACTCACAGTACAGCAGCTGTTCCCCATAAGGATGTCTCAGACCAGCTCTGGCCTTGTGACAGACTTTCCTGGCTGAGGCTAAATAGCCTCACTTCAGTGTCTCCATTTTTGCTTATTTCCAATTAATACTTCATTGTTCCTATCATGAATGCTCCTAGAACTAGAGTAATAGACTTAAGTAGGCTTTGGGGCATAATAACCAAGAACATTGCTTAGGAGAAAATATTTTGAAATAAGTAGCTACAGGAAAAACCAATTCATCCCTAAGCCTCTCCTTGGATAGTAAGAAAACCCCTCGATAAGTATTAAGTAGATTTAATTCACTGTGACAGCAACTACAGAAGTAACAAACTTGACAGTTATTATACACTTACTATTTTCCTAAGGACTTATAATATTCTAGTCGCTTTCATCTCACAAAGCTATTATTATGATGGCCATGTCACAGATGAGGAAATGGAGGCTCAGAGAATAACTTGCCCCAGAGCCATGCCCAAGAAGCAGACCCCAGATTTGAGCATGTGTCTGTATGGGTCCTCAGTGTGTGTGTGTTTGTGTGTGTGTGGTCACTCTACCACACAGACTCACCCTTTCTTGTCCATCAATATTACCTGTCCATTTAGGACAAATCTCCAAGTGAGGCTGCAATGGGGCCCCAAAATAAAAGAGAAATAATCATATGACGAAATGCTAAAGAATTACTTAAGTATACATAAGTATCTTGTCTATATATATATATTTATATATATAGGGTGAATGTATTTCAGTGCAGTGCGTATGGAAGAGAATAGTAAACAGTCCAGCTGAGTCTTTTATGGAATCAGAGTTGGAACAGATCTGGGGTCATCTAAGCTCATTTCCCTCCCAAAGCAGAGATCTGTTCTATAAAATCTGTGGCCACTGCCAGCTTAAAACCTGCTGAGCCAATGACGCTGTTTTCCAACCTTGCCTTTGCTGATTATGAAGTTCTCACTTTTCATCAGCCAAATCTACCTCCCTTTGGGAAATTCTCCCGTTGGCCCCAGTTGCTCCCCAGATTGACACCGAATAGAATTTCCTTCCTCATTAAGACACTTGCCCTTTTCACATAGAGAAAGGGGAGGAAATCTTGCATGACCTCCTGCTGGCCCTAGACCCATCACAAGCAGACGTGGTAAATATCACGGCTCTGAGCCAAGATATTAAGAAATTTGTCTGAAGCCACACAGCCCAGAAGCACCAGGTCAGAGATTTGAGCAGAGCACAAACTCACCTCTCTTCTCCAGTGGTACACTGTCTCCTGTAGGTTATCAATGTGTTCCTTATATTCTTTAATAGACCATATCACTGATTCTCCAGATTTTCCTCCTCAGAACACATTTTCCAGAACACTCTGGGTGCTGTTCATGCTCTGACTCGTGCATGTCCATCTTGAAAGGCCGCATTAGACCAGAATACCATCCCAGCATGGCCAAGCCACCTTGCCACCTTGCAAACCATCTTGCCTGCCCAGGAATGGCTTCACTAACTTTAGATGCTTCCCAGCTCTGTCACATATTAAACTTGGTGTGAACTCAGGGCAGAACTTGGTGTAGCTATGAGCCTAGGTCTTCTTCATATGAGCTCATTTCAAGTCACAGCTCATCTATCCTTCAATAGTATACTATTGATTCTAACAAGCCCCTTTGGGATTCTGCTGATCCGTTCTTAGTTCTGTTGTGGTGTTTCAATTTGCTATCCATGCTTTACGTTTTCAGAAAATGTTTAAGTCTTCAAGTTTGTGACAATATCAAACATGCCAGGAGCAAGGGCAGAGCCTTGAGACATTTCATTCAAGATCTCTGTGCGGCAACTATTCATCAATTAACTCATGCTCTGAAGGTTCAGTTGTCTGCCCAGCTTCGATTCCAACAAATGACTTTCACCCTCCACATTTTGCCACCTCTTTCATGGTTCATATAATAAAACACTTCACAAAATACTTTGCTGAAATTTGTTAAATAGGCTGCTTTGGTGCCGGACTTCGTGTGCTAATGGGCGCTATCACTCTCCAAGAGGAGTGATCATAGCATATTGGGTTTCTCAAAGTTGAGATATATATATATTTTTTTCTTTCTTTCTGTTCTTGTTTTATTTTTGCTTGGGTGGAATTTGCTCTGAGAGTTACTCATCTGTAACATTCCTTTGATCTTTCAATATGGTAACCCCATGAACAAGGTCACATTAGTCCTGCATAACTTATTCCTAGTGAATCTCCACTAATACCCAGTGATTAATATTTGTTTCTGTGAGGCTGGGCACTGACCACTTTTCATAACCGGCTGTAACATTTCGCTGTGTGAACTCGAAGATGCCAGACTTGTTGATCTGCAGTTTTCAAAAATCTACTTCTTTCCTCCTCTCTCCTGTGACACTTTCTTGCTTCTCGGGGCTTAACCAGCAGTGGCTCTAAAATTCAGCAACACGATAATGTTGTTTACTTATAACGCATGCTATTTACTTACAGATGTCATTTTAACACATTTAGTTACCATCTCGAGTTACAGTTCCCTTCTACCAATATGCATTCTGCCTTTTCGAGGTTAAATATTATTCTGTTGGGGGAGGCTATCTAGTGAAATGTACATAACTCAGACCCCTGGTTAAGGCAGAGTCCTAGCTGACCTTGCCTTTGTCCTGCTTCTCCCACTGCTTCTCATTAACTTCATGGCTTCTTTCTGCTAACTCATATTATCAATATTTTCTTTCTAGACTTAGACTTAGCTAGACAATCTCTCTCTTTGCCCTATTGGACTTGTCTTTTCTAGCATCTATTCATTAAAGAATTTATATATTCAGCAAGTCTTTGCTGAGTACCTATTGAACTGAGCACCTAAAAGTAGGGTGCTTTTGAGAATGGACTAGACAAAAGCAGCCTTGGGGTCAAGACTGGCTGGAAGGCAGCTATTGAAGAGGAATGAAGAGTTATGAAAAGATATGGATGGCACCATGAGGGTGAAATGCTGGATGTTGATGAGGTCTTTCTATGGAAGTTCTAATTGAGCTAGAACAGGGGCAGTTCAGTTTGCTAGGAAAATGGTGGGAGACAGTGTGTTATAAGGTAAATGTATATTCAGCTAATGTAAACACATCAAAATGGTGGCAATACAGAGATTTGGGGAAGACAGTACACAGGACTACGGGCCTGGCAAAGAGTCTTAGCCTCTTCCAAACACCACAGGTCACCCAGGCTTTGGCCACTCCTGTTCTTCTGCTTTCCTGGGGTGTGCCACTCTTTCACAAGCAGCTGTGGCTAAGGGCACCAGGGTGCTGTATGCACCATTTGAATTTGGCAGTCAGTGGTCAAAACCTTCCCAGACTGAAGCTGGGCTCCAAGGTGAGATGTACACAGTGATGGGTATAAGGAGCCAACTTTGGTAGAAAAGACAAATCTCTAAACTGTGACATTTTGGAGGTGGCTCAGCAACACAGTTTGCTACGTACTGTAGTGACTTGGAGGATGTGACAAACCAGGAAGTTGGAGCAGGGTTCTAGAGGTGGGCTGACTCTGGCTTTGGTACAGCCAAATGTGTGAGCCCTGCCATGTTACTTTACTGCTCTTAGCCTGTGCACCTTTTTTTTCCCCTTTTATTGTGGAAAAATACACATAACATGAAACCTACACCCTAACTATTTTTAGGTGTACCATTGGTGTTCTGTTATTATCACCAATTCCAGAACTCTTCTTTTCATGCAAAACTGAAACTCCATGTCCCTTAAGCAATGATTCTGCATTGCCCCTTCCTCTCCGTCCCTGGCAACCATCATCCCACTTTCTGTCTCTGAGCTTCAGTCCAGGTATCTATTGTAGGTGGGATGACATATGTGTCCTTTGTAACTGGTTTATTTCACTCAATGTGATGTGTAAATTTCAGTCATGCTGCAGCTGTGTCAGAGCCTCTTCTGTTTTATTTTTTTTAGATTTATTTATTTATGCATACTGGGGTACAGGCCAGAGGTGCAGGGACAGTGAGAGGGTTCACCAGAGACAGAGTGGGGAGCAGAACAGGCAGATTGACGAAGTACACTGCTGAGGGGAGCAGTGGTGGTGGTGGGTGGAGGGGTTAGGAAAGGTCTGTTGGGCCATGTGGATCATCTCCAGGGTTGGGGATCGAACTTGCACTGAAGCACCTGTGGCTGACTTGCAGTGCTGCTCTTTAATCCACTGAACCACCAGGGAGGTTGACCAAAGCTTACTGCAGGCGGCTACCACACTGTGCTCATCCCTCATCACCAATGGGTCCTCGTGTGACTCTGATGTTTTACTATTGTGAATAACATTGCTGCAAACATGGGTCTTCATGACTCTGCTTTCAATACTTCTGGGTATCTACCCAGAAGCAGAATTGCTAGACCATATGGTAATTCTATTTTTAATTTTGGAGGAATTGCTATACTATTTTTGCAGCAGCTGTACCATTTTATATTCCTACCAAAAGTACACAAGGGCTCCGATTTCTCCATATCCTTGCCAATACTTGTTCCCTATTTTTATTTATTTGTTAACAGTAGCCACCTATTAGCTGTGAGGGGACTTTGGTGTCTATGAGCTATAGGGGTTCAATCATAGGCTCACCCTGTGCTTCCCACCCCCAAATATTTCATTTCCTTTGCCTGCTCGTGTGTTACAACGTGAAGTTTATGTCACGTGGGATCCTTGCCGACCAAGCCACCACCTCCTTGAGTGGCTTGCAAGCAGAAGCTGGACTGCAGAAACAGCATCTGGGAATAACTCTCTTTGGATGGAAAGGGAGGTGAAAATGTGCTATTCAGTGTCATTTCCTCAGTCATCTTTTAATGCAGCCTAGTCTTCTGGCTTCAATCAGAGGAAGGGATCGGTAGGCTGATTACAGAATTATACTCTTGCCGAATGTCAGGTCAGCCTCTCTCTGCGGCCAAGCGGGTGATTCATTTTTGGGTCTGCTACCCCCAGAAAGAAGTCAGATGCACACACAAATACTCACTCAGCAGAGGCGGATGTTGCACGTGGAGGGTGGCTTTTTGGGGAAACTCATTGGCAGAAAACTCATAAGTGTTTTTATTCAGGGGATAAAACATTTTATTCAATGCCTGCTTGGAAAACTTGTGGTGAGCAGATGTGAGAGGGAAGAACATTTATGTTCAAAAGCAAAAATAGTTCTCCCAACTAAACTGGTCACAGCAGGATGAAGTTAGCAAAATGAAAGATAATTAGTTCAGTTTGGGCAGAACCACCCAGGGAAGTGCCTTTTCTTTGGGGCTCCTTTCTAGTAAAGCAATAACCGGGTTTTGCAAGATAGAGAAGGAAGATTGTCTTCCCTAGACACGGATGGAGACAGCTCTGGCAGCCCAGACCTTGAGGCTCAGGGAAGCAGCCCCGAGAACACAGTGGCCACCATCTGCAAACCAGAGGGGCTGCGGGATCGTAGGAAGGAAGCCGCTTCCGCAGGAGCAGGAACTCCTCTGTGTACCACCAGAGACCACGAAGCCCTTCCAGTCAGCTCCTTATGAGGTCAGAGCCATAAATCTGGGAAATGGGGCCTGCGGCAGAACAGCCTTTTAGTTCCACTTCTGTGACCTGGCAGGGCTCCCTCTTGCCATACCCCCTATGGGCCAGCTTGTTCCTGGCAGGAGGTGACAGAGCTGCCAGAAGCCAAGGGCAGGAAGGGGCTGCTGGGCTCCATCTTTTTTTTTTTTTCTCTTTTTTTTGGAGGGGGAGAGGTTGGCACTTGTCAAGATCTCCTAGGTAGATTAGCTTTATCCTGGCAGTAATGGGAACAGGGTACCTGGCTGATGAACTGGTATTCTGGGAGTGGGGGCAGGGGAAGAATTGGATCTGGAGCAGGCTGTTTGAAGCTTGAATGTCCAGTAATGTCCTATATCCCAGCCCTGAGCCCCCAAGTCCTGTGCTTTGGGGATGACGTTTGGGCATGGTGCCACCTGGCTGCCCAAGCTGGGATACCACTACTGTGAGGTGGTGAAGGGTAAATAAATTCATCAGGCTTTTTATGCTGTGGCTATCACCTGTGGCCTTGATAATGTTCATGCAGAAGGCACCTGGGGCCCTTCCTAGTGGCACAGAGGGTTAAAGGCTAGCACTGCAAGCTGGCTGGAGCTGCTTCAGTGCAAGTTCGATCCCCAGCCCCGGAGGTGACCCTTATGGCACAGCAGACCTCTCCTGTCTCGTCTCATCCGCTGCTCCCCTCAGCAGTGTGCTTCATCGATCTGCTATTATTCTGCTCCCCACTCTCTCTGGTGAATCCTTTCATTGCCCCTGCACCTTTGGCCTGTACCCAATAAATAAATTTAAGCAAAACAAAAACACAGCACTTGGAGCATGGGCACGCATGCCTGTTTGTGGACACTTGGAGTAGTGGGTCCTTCTCCAGGGTAGGGATGCCCGATACACATGTGTTAAGTGTGCAGCTGAGCCTAGACTCTAGGATAAAAGCAGTAGCAACGGCAACAGTGAAGACAAGCAGCGTGAACACAGAAAAGGTGATACCACGAGAGTGCCCTTTAGAGAACCAGAGAGCCCAGAGAAGAGGAAAGATCTGTGGGGTGCTGGAGACCCAGTTGCCTCCCTGCCCCCCAACACCCACCCCCTAAGCCTGCTGGCCCATGCCTGCTCCTTGTATGCCAGTCTCCCTGCCTGTTGTATCTGTGTGCCTGGTTCCCTGAGAGCATCAAAGCCTGAAAAACGCACAAGGGCTCTGGACTCTCCCTTATTCGTCAGCTCAAATCAATAGTGAACTTGCCCTGTGCCGCTTGCACTACAGATGGGGACAGACAAGAAGTGTCAGAGCAGAGTGGACAACTGGTTGGTGCCTTGTGGGGCACAGCACCTGAATCACAGGAACCCACGGTTGATGGGCCTGCCCAGTTCTCAGATTTCAAGGCATGGCACAAATCCCTAAGGTTCGTAGAGAATGTGGGTGGAGTGAGAAAAAGCCTTGGGTGGGGGAGGAGGAGTGAGGGTGGGGAAAGATTACATTTCCAGCTGATAATGGTGTCTGGAGTTTGAGCAATGAACTGGAAGAATCCCAGCTGTGACCTGTTTGAATCCTTGGCAGGTGGAGTGAGATAGGACAGTGCCCAGGCCAGTGAGCTGGGATGTTCTTGAAATCCCCTTCACTTGCCCCGGTTCTCCCTGGCCTCTGGGAGGTAGTCCAGCAGGTAGAATTATTTATGGTATAGGGCAGAGGTGCAGGGCCAGTGAGAGGATTCACCAGAGATAGAATGGGGAACAGAACAGGCCGACTGATGAAGTACACTGCTGAGGGGAGCAGCGGGCGGGTCAGGAGAGGTCTGCTGCGCCATGTGGGAGCAGGGATCAAACTCATGCTAAAAAGGCTTTAGCTTCTTAGTGCTGTGCTTTAACCTGCTGTGCCACCAGGGAGGGCCCTGTGGTAGTTATTTTTATCGAAATTAAATACTAAGAGCTTTTGTAGTATTTTTCTTAGATAGCACCTCTAGAATTCTGAACCCCCAAGGGAGAGCTGACACAACATGGAGTTTTGAGTGACACGCATAAGCCGACATCTATGGGAGGGAAGGGGCCTATTCCTGGGGATCTGGGCAGTAGCAATGCAGGTGTGTGGACGGGAGTGGACGCCCTTGGCACCAGACCATCCCAAGAATAAAACATTGGCTGCCAGTCATCACCTTCAAAGGAGGAAAGTTCTGAGAAATCTGAAATGGTATTTTCTCCATCATATGTCAAGAAAACACAATTTAAAGCAACAATAGGCACCTGTACACACCATTGGCGTGGCCAGACTCCACAACCACATTTGTCAACAGCAAATGTGGCAAAGGATGTGGAGCAATAGAAACTCTCATTCGTGGCCCGTGGGAATGCAAATTGTACCGTCACTTTGGAAGGGTTTGGCAGTTCCCTACAAAACTGTTAAACTCTTACCATATGATCGAGTGATCACACTCCTTGGTTTTTACCTAAGGAACTGAAAATTCATGTCCCTACAAAATCAGCACACAAACGTTTCTAGCAGCTTTATTCATAGCTGCCCACATTAGGAGGCAGCGTCAACATCCTTCAGCAGGTGATAAGGAAACTGTACATCTGTACAACAGAGTATTATTCAGTATTAAAAAGAAATGAGGTCTGGCCCTCCCTGGTGGCGCAATGGGTTAAATCACAGCACTGAGAAACTAAAGCCACTTCCGCATGAGTTCGATTCCCACCTGCCCCGGAGGTGACCACATGGCACGGCAGACCTCTCCTGACCCGCCCGCTGCTCCCCTCAGCAGTGTACTTCGTCAATTTGCCTGTTCTGCTTCCTACTCTGTCTCTAGTGAAGCCTCTCGCCGCCCCTGAGCCTCTGGCCTGTACCCCAGTTCTGTATGCACAAATAAATAAATCTTTAAAAAAAAAAAAAAAGAAAAGAGGTCTAAGCTATGATCATACAAGAATCCAGGAACGAAACCTACTGAATTCAGCTGCTTCTGGGAAAAAGGCAAAGCTTTAGAGAAAGCAAAGTGGTTAGTTGTGGCCTGAAATTCTGGAGGTAGAGAGGGATGCATAGGAAGAGCATAGAGGATTTTAGAGCAGTAGAAGTACTCTGGATGATGCTGTGATAGTGGACACATTTTTCTAAACTCATAGAATGCACACCACCATGAATGAGCCCTGATGTGAACTGTGGAACTTGGGTGTCATGTCAACGTCGTTTAATCAGTTGCCGGAAGTGCACCACTCTGCTGGTGGGGTGCGGGAGGGGTCAATGAAGGAGGCTTGTGTGAGTGGAGGCAAGGGTCTATGGGAAATTGCTGTATTTTCTGCTCAGTTCTGTGAACTTAAAACTCTTCTAAACGTATTTTAAAAAGTAAAGGCAACAGGGCCTAACTTGTAAGTCAAGGGCGGGTGAGCTCAAGGATTCCAAGCCAGGAGTGGTTTTTTTGAGAACTGTTCTGGAAGGATTAGTCTAAGATTTATCCCACAGCCTCACTCACACATGTGCTCATTCAAAGGGCATTTGCTGAACACGTGCATGGGTTATATATTGGGGATGAATATTTTCGGGGTTCTGGGCAGAGGCAAGGAGACCTGAAACATAACTGCTTTACAAGTGAATAACACACAGGAAGGAGCTTCACAAACCATGGAATATTTGAGCTGAGATTTGCAGGGTGAGTGCAGTCACCAGGCAGAATGCCAGAGGCAGATGTTCCAGGCTCGAAGACAATGAGGAACCTGGAGAGTTGTGGGAAAGGCCAGGGGCTACACAGTACTAAATAAAAATGGAGCAGGTGGGGTGTCCAGGTGTAGGACATGAATAGGAACTGATGCTGGACACAGGCTGGGTTGGATCATGCTGATTCCTGAGAGGTCAAGGACGGTGTCAATTTGAGTCAATTTCTCTCTCATTGGGAATCCAGCCCATTTGCCTCGCTCTCTGAGACTTCTCCTATCTGTCTTCTCTCCATCCTACGCCTAGTTCATGTCCTCACTAGTCCTGCCTAGTAGATTGTAATCACAACTTTCATGGCCCCTGCCTCTAAAGAGGGAGTCAGCATAGTGATAACCGTAGGGCAGTCTTCCTGAGCATTTATGAGATGGGACGCTGTTCTATTTGCTTCTAGAAGAATTGAATTTATTTATTAAATCTCACTTATTTATTAAATCTTAATACCTTGTGAGTTGGATATTATCAGTCTCGTCAGTGTTCCAAAGAGGAAGGAGAGGCATAGGGAAGGGTTAATTTTTACAAGGTCATCCAGTTTGTAAGAGTGGTATTGGGAGATTTGAAGCAGGAGGTCTAGTAACCTGGCCAGTTCTTATACTACCACCTTTGGGGCAGAGGGACCAAGATTTGCATCCTAAAATTAGATGACCAGCATCTTTAGTTTTGTAAAAATTCTTATTTCCCCATCTGTACAATGGCAGCAATATCAATGAGGACTTTGTGCAGTGCTTTAACCCGCTGCGCCACCAGGGAGGGCCCACCAATGAGGACTTTGTGAGGAACAGAACAGATGATCTGTGAAAAGCACTAGCTACGGGGCTTGGCACATAGCTAGACTGCCTAAGTGTTAGTTTTTAAATATTATTTTGCCAAATAGGGCAAAAACATCACTTGCTAATCACATTAGCATCTCAACAGAAGGGTGATGTCAACACACTAAATATAAAGAAATTTATTTGGAAAATCAAAATACTCCTTTTCCTACTTCCTGTCCAAGCAGCTGCACATGAAATGATTGTTTTAAAAAAGATACAGCTAACTGGTTGCAAGCATTTTTTAAAAATCCAAACCCTCAAATAGGGCCAATGGGAAGGTTGAGACAGTGGGTCAGGCAAATGATGTGGACTCATTTTGTCCCTGGGTCACTCTGTCATCCCCACCTGGGTGCAATGTCATGCCAGGGGCTGGGGCTGCAGCAGAGCACTGGAGCGGTGCAGGTCTTTGTTCAGGACTTGAAAGGCAATTCTGCTGTGAGAGCAGAGCTGTCTGCAAAACCAGTGACGGTGCAAGTTCGTTTACACGCCAGCAATCACAGTTGGGGACATTCATTACTCAACAACTCGGGTTCTGTCATTTCCCTTTATAGATTTAGCTTATAAACTAGTCCAAATAAAGGGCTGGCTGTATTAGGGTGCTCCAGAGAAACAGAACGAATAGGAGGTCTATAAAAAGATGTAAATGTCGGGCTATATCAATATAGTTATCTATATTATGTGAGCTATCTTCTCTATTGACACATCTATAAATACAATCTATATCTATCTGTCTGTCTGCCATTGATTTGTTATAGGAATTGGCTCTTATGCTTATGGGGCCTGACAAATTCCGTATGTGCCATCTGCTACAACCAGTAAAGCTGATGGTATACATCAGTCTGAGTCCAGCTGTCTGACAAATGGGGGAAATCCAGAGGCGAGGGGATAAATCCTGACTTGTGTTTGAAAGCCAGAGAGCCAGGACCAACAATGTCCCAGGACAGGAAAGGATGGATGTCCTAGCTCAAGAGAAGCGAGACAAAGAGCCAGTCAGTCCGCCTGTCCTCGGCCTTTTTGTTTTACTCAGGTGAGGATGATGCCCTCCAGTATCCAAAAGGGCTGTCTGCTTTGCTCAGCCCACTGATCCCAATGCTAACCTCTTCCAGAGACACCTGATGGGAACATGGAGAAATGATGTTTCACAAGCTGCATGGGCGTCTCGTAACCCAGCCAAGGTGGCACACACAATTCCCATCATACTGGCAGGCACATTTCCTATGGGCATCACTGCGGACTCATCTTACTTCCTGTGGAGATGACCTCGAGGTACAGAAACGAACTTTTGGCAGAGACACAATCTCTAGTAGACCTGACACTGGGGTTATCTGGGTGGCCAAATGCACACACCCACTCGGACTTTCTTGAGACCCCTGAGCTTTTTCCTCTGTGACCTATGTGTGGTCTGGCTAGGCCCACACTAGAGCTGAGTCTGGCAGTTTGTGAATCAAATGTGGTCCAAAGAAAACAGCAGGAAGACAGCAAGGGTGAGTGCAGGAGTGACTAGGTGTGAGATGATATATTTGTGGTGGTCACGTCTGTGATTTTAAGTATCATATTCTCACTCACTGCTCCACTGTCAGCATACTTGCTGACCACACAAAGGGAAAATACAACCCTATAGTCTTTAATAGACATTCTGGCGGACTCTGGCTGTTATTACAGTAGCTTGGGAACTTCGAAACTCTGGGTGTTTTTTCAGCTTTCGCCCATCACGTTGAAGTAGGATGAGGTTGGGCTTAAAAGGAAAAATGCTGAAGCAGAGCACAGCGATCCCAGACAATGATTCTGTGGCCTGAGAACAGCAGCCGTGGTGTGTGCGGGTAGCCAGAGGTTCCTACCGGCCTCAGCAGTGCAAAGGGTTGCTTCTGCCCAGCTTATGAAATCTAAGCCTGAAGCGGACCTACCACTGGAATGAAAATTCAAAGTCACATAGCTTTTGGTCTCCAGGATGACTCTGTGGCTGTCCTTATTGCTTGCGGCCACAGGAGCCTATTCCATTAGTGAGCAGAACCTTGACTGATAAGGCGGATAAGGAGAGAATTTTAAAAATCTTACAGGAAAACCACCTCCTAGAAAGTTAAAATGGGGTGGGGAGGGTTGCTAAGAGAGAACACAGGGGCTGGGTTTGGGGAGGAGTGACAACCGATCTGTAAGCAGACAAGTGTGGGGAGGTCAGGGCCTACCGCCCCATCTCCCTGAAGGGGGGCATCTCAGTTTGGCCACGGAGTCATCAGAAAAATGCTGTTTCTCATTGCAAGGAAAATACTGTATCTCAACAGGACATTTCATGTTATCTGTTCTCCCTAGAAATATGGCAGGGGGAGGGCCCAGCCCCTCAGAAATGAAAGCCATATGTATACCATATTATAAAACAATAATGAAAAAAAGCTAGGCCATTAGATTATTGCTGACCATAGGGATTCAGTATTTATAATTTACATTCTTTCCCATACTTTGCTGTTTTTGAGAAGTAAAGAGCAGAGGTTTATGGCCTCCCTAGATCGTAAATCAGATTCCTGAGGCTAGGGGGGCTGCGACAGGCGACAGGCGGGAGGAATTGCCTTCTGACAGTTTGCAGAATGTGTCAAAACATCAAGAAAAGAACCCAAACAGAGATGGGACCCTGCTACAAAGAGTAGCATCCCAACTCCCCCCAGGTCACAGAAACAAAGGGGCGCCTGGGAACTTTCCACTCTCAACAGGGGTGACTCCCAGCAATCCCCCCACCCATCACGCAAACACCTGAAATCGCATCTGGAGCAGCTTGGAGGGCTGGCGGCCCCCACTGAAGGCAGCACCTGACCAGACTCACAGCAGCCTTCCTTCGGGAGGGAGGAGGGGACTGAGGAGGGGGTGCCCAAGGAACAGGTTCCTCACTGTCCACGCACCAAAATGGGGGTCAGTGGAGGCTCTGGTCTGGTGACACATATGACCTGGGAAGAACACAAGGTTCCAAGTCACTCTGACCCCTGCTCCCCCAACTCTGGAATGCTGCTTTGTATGCGTGGGTGCTTACTCTAAGCCTGATCACCCTGGAAAGTGGGGATACCACTCCTAAGCTATGCATTCAAAGTGGAAACAGTTTTCTGGAGCTGTACACAGGGGTGGGTGAGGAGGGGGCTTGGGGATGACTTTCGGCTACAAGTAGGAAAGCCATTCATGCTGGCATTGGGCTCACCAGCAAGGTCAGCAAGGCTGTTTGTTGCTGGGAAGATTCAGAGGAGGGAACCCCATCTGGAAGTCTTTGAAGGTTCCCCATCCTAGCAGTGGCCCTAGTGAATGCATCCTTCTGCTCCTGGCCTGGGCTTCATCCACTGTAGAAGTTGGAAGATCCGAAACAAGTTTGAAAGCTAGAGGTCTTTCTTAAGCCTTTCCAAGGTTGCACCATAAAATACCCAACCAGTGCATGATGTATGCTGACTGACAAGTGTGAGCCAAGGCAGCCCTTTGTCAGGCAAGTGGGAATAGTAAGACTTACAGTCCAGATTTTCCAGTATGGATTCTTACAGCAGTCCGGCCTGCAACCTGACTTGTGGCTTGTGTACTTCAGACATGAAAAGTTCATTGTTCCGGTTCTTTAGTCTCAAACTTCTCTACTTTTAGAGGCAAACACATTTATTTCCTGGGGTTTTTGGTCACGAGTCTCCTCTATCCTGCATCCAAAAAGGATGCACCTTCCTTAGAAACCCTGTTATCTAAGGCCCTGAGGAGTTGCATGGAGGGGCAGGAGGCGAGGCTGCTCTGAGAACCCACAACATGCAGCCCACAGAGCAGGACATGTTTGGTGCATTCCAGTACCAAAGAAAACAGCTAACACTCCAGGCACAAAAGATAATAGGCTTGAGGTTGGAATGGCTGCATCAGCTGTGAAAGCAAAACTCTGGGGCAAATCCTATTTCCTGAATGTTTCTGTCCTCACTGGGTTTAGAAGAGGATGAATTTGCCAATATCCTCCTTGCTTCAGAGGACAATCATGCTGGGGACATGAGGCCCTTTTGCCAGGACTGTGGACAGGACACTTACCTGCCACTGAGTCTGGGGGAACCAGGTGTGCTGCACAGAGGCCAGGTGGCAGCCAGAGCTTCACGAAGCTTCAGTTAGTCTGCTCGCACACCAACCAGTCGCACAGCCTCAGCTGTTAGATTGTGACAACAAGCATCTGCTCAGAGGACCGACAGCTTCTAAGTCCACCCCACAAGATGCAAGAAAAGTAATGTCAAGGTGGATAAAGTCACAAATTTTTGAAAGGGACTAGAGGCAGTTTTCCCTAAACACCAGAGACCAGGAAAGTCATTATAATTCAGCATTCCCACAAACTGAAAAGTTCATGTCCAACTATTTTTTTTTTCCATTTTTGAGTAGACAACAGCAAAAAAAACCAAAAAAAAAACAAAAAACAAACCTTTAAATTCAGTGATTTAAAAGCCCTAACTGCTGCACCAAAGACCATTAAAGGTCGACTTTAACAAATGTTACCTTCCTCTGTGATAGCTCTATCAAGTTTAGGATAAAATGTGATAAAGGAAAATGTGGTAAAAATCTAATCGTTAGGGGCTAGCAATGAGATGCTGCAGTCCACTAGCCTAGCCATCATGATTGCTGACCCTTGCCAAGAACCAGCTCTCCAATACAACCCTGGCCATGTACACACACACATGAAGGGATGCCTTTGTGCCGAGACCCTGGTAAATCTGTTTTCCTTGTATCTACACTTCAATCATGTAAGTGGGAAGTGGTGCATTGAAGACTGCAGTAGTCTACCTGAGGGAGCGCTGGTTTCCATGACAATAAGAATGCTCTGAATGAAGCCCACCTGCAGAATGCAGTGGTGTGGTGCGCCCAGACACACAGCAGCCACTGAGTCTAGTTCAAGGAGCATGCGAGTTAAATCCCCTTGTGTAAAATGCTATTGCATGTTTAGCCTCCTGCCTGCCAGAGCCTGACCGGGCACAGTATTTGAGGCAAAACACTCCTAAGGTTCTAATTGCAAGGGTGGCCCTTGACAAAAAGAGGTATCACGCAGGGATGCTGAGGATGGAGAGTGAGGTGGGCGGCGGCTGTGTCAGGGCATCAGCAGACACCCGTATTCGGGGCTGCCACGTGCAGATATTCAACCAGATGGATCACGATTTCACAGTGAAATAAAGCTTCACACTGTGCCCATATTTACAGAAGGGCTCTCTGATGGGTCAGAGTGCAAGTGGGTTTATGAAACAAGTGCTTCTTTGCCCCTCTTGGTGCTCTGGCGACAGGACAGCTGGAGAGTGAGGAGGTGCAGAGCTGTGCCCGGCCCGCCAGCTTCTCCAGGCAGCTCCAGCCTGGCCATGGCTGACGCCTCTCTGAACTGCATGGCAGCTTCCGGAGCAAGTCTGTGTGAGGCTCTCTAACCCAGTGGTGGCCAGAGGCCCCGGGCACAGGATGTGACCCCGGGCTGCACGATTCATTTAACCCCTTCACCCTGGAATTCCTCCGCAGAAAAAGAAAAACATGACACTTCTATGGTTAAAGATTTCCTTAACGGGGGGAACGACATGGGAACCTTTGTGCTCTGTGAAATGAGGGAACAAAGGGATTGCTTCAGTAAATTTATGTCCATAAGCTGGGTACTGACCACTTGTTGGAGGAAGAAAAAATCCAACGTGGCTGATGTAACCATTAGCAGAGTGAAAAGCCACGAATCTCTTGTTCATTTCCTGCTGAGTACTTGGGCAGGTTAAGAAATCAGACATATCTGTCTGTAAACCCTCTAAAATGCACGTTTTCCTTTTCTCTTGTCACCTTTCACGACTTTTATTCCTATTACCCTAAAGTCTTGGAAAATACAGTGATTGCTTACAAACAGGGGAAAGCACCACTGAGAATGCAAGATACAGAGAAAGAAATCGTTTACAGAGGCAGATCTTTGATGGGCTTGAATGTGAATCATTTTATTTAAAACAGGGATCCATTGGAGGTGAACTATTGGGGCAAAGGCCTAGTGCATGGCACGGATGAAAGGTAATACTCACCAGCACCTCACGTGAGACTAAGACAACGTCAGCAGTACACCATGGAAGGAGGACAAGTAAAATGTAGAAGGCACCTGGCTGGGGGAGAAGCCATGGTGTTTATGCCTCTCCAACAGGCTTGCTTCTGTACACCGTGGGAGCGTCAGGACAATGACATGTGCAACGGACCAAAGGGGTTCTGACCGGAAGCCCAGGATCCCAGGTTGGTAGCTTAACTTTCCTCGGACTGGTTCACACCTGCCATGTGGTTTAATTAAGGTCCTAAAAGGAGGATGAGGTTGCTAAATAGTAATATAAAAGCTCTCTCCTGTTCTTTTCCTCAGAAGAGTGGGGACACGTTCCCCATTCCAGTTCAGCAGTGGCTTCTGAAGATTTTTACGTATCCTGACATTAAAAACAAATAACAACAACAGACAGTAAAGTGGCCTGCACGTCAGCCAGTCACTCAGTGTGAAAGGCAGATTCGTAAAAAAAAAAAAAACAAAAAAACAAAACTGATGACCAGTCCGTTAACCACGTAGTGAATGCCTCATCCAGGTAGAAGTGTGTCACCTGCATCCATAACACACATAAGCACAAAGCTGCTCTCCGCAACTCTGAGTAAAGAGCTACCCCTCCGTGCCACACTGCACGGCTCCCGGTGACCGCATGTCAAGGGCTGGAGTTAGAGGAGAACCCCAACTGGCGAGTACCCCAGACAATGACCTCCCCGCTGAGGCCAGGTCTGCGTGGAAACAGGCTTACACGCTCCAATAATGGCCCCTCCCCCCCCCAAGTCCCCTCTCTTCCCATCGCGCAGTTTGTTTATGACCTAACAGGGAGGTCCGAATGAGTTCCGTTCCCTCCCCGTTCTAGGCACTCTCTGGAACATCTTTGCTCAACCAGCGTCTTTCATTTCTTTCCAACTCCATTGGTGACTTTTGACTTGGAATGTCGATTCCTTCTCCTAGAAGAATGGCTCTCGTTGTTGCCTGGGTGCTTGGGTGGGCTGTCCTCAGAACCTGGCCAGAAGAAGCAGAAGATGCTGTCATGGGGAGCTACCGGATGCCTGGGACTGGCCGCCCTTAACCACTAGGCAGTGGCCGCAGGCCTGCCTGGCAGTGCAAACTCTTCCACTGATACTCGCACTCCACCTAGTGGCCTCAGTAATAAACGCAGGCAAGGCACAAGCCCCAGCACTGAATCAGCGCCTGGGGTGCCTGGGCAGGCAAGGCAGTCCTGAAGAACTCCACATTCACACTCTGTAAGGTGCACTGGGGTAGTGGTGAGGGGGCCCAGAGGGAGGTACAAAGGAACAGCGGACACAGACAACACGGAGGTCCATCCTCCCCTTGCAGACAAGAAAGCATCACTAGATTTCCACACCTTGACATTTCCCACACCAGTTTCTAATCTCTGCAAAGCTAAAGGTATTCCCTGCCTTCTACTGTGAGATCTGGGGCCACTTGTGTGTCCTGCTGCTCAGGGCAGAGTGCCCTGGAGTCACACACTGAAGGTGCCACCTGCCCCTAAGATGCTCATAAACCAGAGGCCAACATCACTGCTGCCACTATTGTTTGGGAGCTGGGAGACTTAAGCAGAACAAGATTTCCTCCTGCGCTGAGTGCTGAGCAATCAGTAGGAATCCAGCAGAAGGAAGGTGGAATCCAGGGAGCTGGGCAGAGGATTCTGTGTAGAGGGGCGAGGGCCTGAGATGTCAGAGAACTTCCTGGCACTGGGTTAGCTCTGCTCTCAAGACGAAGCATATGGCCTAAGCCCTGGCCTCTAGCCAAGCAAAAGTTTGTGTCCCCCAGGGCTTAGACCTGGCCCCACAGGACATCATTCAAGTTCCCAGAGTTTTATTTTCCACTGTCAACAGTTTTTGGCTTGGTCTCAGAGAATCTTCCACCGCTTGAAAGGTTTTCCTTTTCTATTATTGGGTATTGCTCATTTAAATATCTCTCTACCATTACATCTATCCCTACTGCAGCTGGCATCTTTTTCGTCTGTTCAGGGAGAGGTGCCAAGAGTGGCCCTGTAAGGCAATGGCTCGGACCAGTCTTCCAGAACAAGTCACCAACTGAGATCCTGATTCAGGAGAAACCACCTCACTAAGGCACCCAGGAGCTTGGCAGGGTGCTGGCCTGCGTTTTCCGAGAACTCGAATGAAGGTTGACCCCAAAGTCCTCAGGAAAGCTACACCACAGCAGCGCCTTCCTCTCCCTGCCTCTGCTTCTCTCAGCAAGCCTGTGAGCTGAAAGTCAGACTCAGGCATTGGTGATGTTCCCCCTACTGCCAGCCCCCTTCAGCACAGGAGGATGCTCAAGGAATCGTGCAGTGCAACCTCCTCCGTGTTGTGACTGCACAAGCCTAATTATTTAAAAAAAAACCAGGTGGCCCCAAGTCTTTATCCAAAATGCTCTTTAGAGAGAGGCTGATGGGCGGACCCTAAGCCCACTGCAAGTCCACCTTACCCTGGCTGCCTCCTCAGGAAATCTGATGCCATCGATCTGCCACCTCTTTAAGGCCCATCCTGGCACACCACTCCCCCTAATCCTTTTCACTCACCATGAAAGCCACGAGGAAGAATCTTAGAATCTTCCGTCAGCTCAGGTGCTTGAGGTGGAGGGAATGTTGGAATAATTTCACTTTAGAAAAGGCAGAGCTATGGGGAGCCTTTTCTTCTGAAGTTACTTTGGGGAGATCCTTTGAGTACCCTCCATGTTTCATTAATAATTAACGGCAGGGCCCTCCCTGGTGGCGCAGCGGGTTGAAGCACAGCACTAAGAAGCAAAGGCCACTTGCGCATGAGTTCGATTCCTGCCTGCCCCAGAGGTGACCACATAGCGTGGCAGACCTCTCCTGACCTGCCCGCTGCTCCCCTCAGCAGTGTACTTCTGTTCTGCTCCCCGCTCTGTCTCTGGTGAAGCCTCTTGCCGCCCCTGAGCCTCTGGCCTGTACCCCACTTCTGTATGCGCAAATAAAAAAATAAATCTTTAAAATAATAATAATAATTAACGGCAGTAGCCTGATAGCAGGCTACTGACTGTTCAGATATGTAGTTACCAATATTCAGTAGCGAAAGATGGACTCTAAATCTCCTTACTTGGGTGGCAGAGGCCCCCAAAAGTTTTAAGTAATGAACATAAGAAAGAGATACCTTTTGTACCTTTTCCGTGAGGCCAGGAGATGTCTGGGCTGTAGGTGCCATCTTCACACTCCGAGTAAGTCTAGGGAGAGGGGAGGCTTCAGTCCTGCAATTTCCAGTATCCCCAGGGATGAGGGATTGCCTGTCTGGCCTCTCTGGTGTGAACCCCAACTCATGCCCATGCTTCTCAGCTGTCAAACCAAGACTAAGACTAGCTGCAGGTGATGCAGAATCAATCTAAAAAGTGCCTTTAGTTGCTTAGACAAAAGGTAAAAGCTATTATTTTCACTAAAAAAAAAAAAAAAAAAGTACAGCAGCTAAGACGGCTATAGATGTGATCTATTCACATCTCTTCCCTGCTTAACCCTCATCCCTACCCATAGGTGGGTTTTGTGATGGGGAACCCCAAGTGGGTTGTGGGAAGAGGTCTGAATAAAACCTGTGTATCCAAACACTGGCTCTCACAATTTTTTGTTTAAACAAGCATATTGTTGAAAGTTTCCAACTCCTTATATAAAGGAGGATAAAAATATAGACCCACAGGAGAGGGCACTCACAGACATGGGCAGCAGAGCTTGGGAGTGAATCCCGACTGGACAAGTGTCTAGGGTGTCAAGATGGACTCTCCCGGCAGCCACTGAGCCCTCCCCAGTGAACACGCTCTAGGCCAAGGCTCCATGCAGGACATGCTCACTCTAAACAAGGGCCATCTCTGCTCTTCATTGTACCTTTTCTCGGTGACCGTAGTGTTCTGCATACCAGACCATGCCGTACAGACACAGGAAGGTGGTAAAAGCCTGAAGGGAAAGATGAGTACAAAGCTGTTTAAGAAATGATGTTGCACAGAAACACTCCGTTTGCTACCACGCCAGGTTTTGGGTGGGCATGTGTGAGACAGTTCGAGGCATCTCTGCCACCTCTCCTGGGTCCCCTGCTACAACACGGCTGGACACGGCAGGCCTGGAACACGAGAGGAGAGGAGGATGCAGCCCCGAAGCTTCCGACAAGGAGTCATGAAGAGACTGCAGCCACCACCGTGACCGTGCTGGAATACAAGGTCCTCTTCAGAAGCAGAGTGAGGCGGGATGCCTGTGGGGCAGCCTGGCAGGTTCTCCTGATGACAGGCGCGTCATTACTGGCTTTTAAAGGCCCATCCTGGCCACCGTATCCCCCCCCACCCTCCCACCCACTGGAGAGTTAAAGGACTCAAATTTGTCAGCTTCTGTGGGAAAAGGACTTCAGCATGTAAGTCTAGGTCACAGAATTGCTGGAGAGGGCGCACTGAGAAATGAAGCCCTGTGTGGGAAGCAAAGCAGGACGGTGTGGCCCTGGGTTTTGCACCTCACCCCAGTTTCTGTTGCTTTTGCTTTTCTTGTTTGGGTAGGGAAAGAGCAAATAAAAATGCCTTGTAGGCTACTGAAAGTGAGAAGCCGTGCTCAGGAGCCCTCCCATGCGGGGGGGGGGGTACCTCCACCTTAGTACCCCCACCCACCCTGCACCAGTCCCTAAAACGCCCTCAAAGTGAGAGGGAAAATAGCATCTGCAAGAGTCCAAAGCATAAAAATGTGAGAACATTGAAAACTGGGAGAAGTTTCTGGGCGTCGAAGTGGTGGAGGAGGGAAGGCCTGCGGGAGCAGGGGGGATGGATCTCGGCTGGTTCTTGCCCCAGGCCTTACGCCCAACAGTAAGCAAATCGGCCAGACTAAACGACTGCTTGTTGCACCATTACATTTCTTGGGGATTCCATGTTTTAGAGTTTCTTCCCTAAGGAACACCAAACCATCCTCATCATCTAACTGTGACGGAATGCTATGCATTCCCTTTTCCTGCGGGGGTCCTGTTACCTGGTCCTAACCGTGGGGACAGCCATGGGGTCGTACTGGAATCTTCTCTTCTGGAGGGCACTGTTTTTATTATTTCATGAATCATAACTTTGGATCTTTTTGAGAGGGTCACCTCGGAATTCATTAAGTCCAGCTCCCCTCATTTCACAGCGGAGGGGAAATGTCCTTGTCACCGCTGTGGTGCAGCAGAACTGGAGCCAGCAGGCACGTCTCCACCCAAGTTTTAGGGACGGCTGTCATGATAAACAGTGACTTTCTATCTGCACACTTTCAGGTCTCTGGCCACTCATGCGATCCAGAGAAAGAAAAGCATGGTGGAACAGCCTGCAGCAATGTCCCATGGCCCCGTCTGGGGGTAGGGGAGGGGGAGGCAGAGGTGTGAACTGTTACTTCTGCAGCTTGCTGTCTAGCTCTGGCCCACTTCCTTGAGTCAATCACATGTACTGTCTGCTGGGCGACAGTTTCCTCATCAGTGTCAAAAAAGGAGTCCATGTGACCCCACCGACCTTCCCCTTCCACTTTCATCCCTGACTATGAGGGAGAGATGGCAAGAAACAGGAAGAGGTTCCTCCTCCCCCTGTCCATTTTATATTAAACCCATATGTAAAGGGATGGTTGGAGCTGGCATTTTCATTTTTTAAAAAAAAGATCACATGCCACTATCAAAAAACAAAGCAGAAAGTTAATGTGTTGAAATGATAAAATGAAAACTACTTCTCACCTTGAACACAGATATTCACCTACCCTTTTCCTCCATGGAAACAGAAGGGAAGACTAGAGATCTTGAGTGTGTAATGTCTGTATGCGGTCTGTCTTTACAAAGCAAACAGGTCACTCTGGGGCCCACAGGGCCAGCAGGAGGACAGTGGCCATGCCGTGGGGGTGGGGGACACTGGCCAGAGCAGCGGTTTTTCCAAGGGAGCCAGGAGCCAGGACGGGCTAGCTGTCGTTGTGCATTCTGCCCACCAGAGGGCACACGTGTGGGCTCTGCCTTCCCTGTGCAGCCCTGGGAGGGCAGGGCAGTGGCAGGGGCAGCAGACATGGCAGCACTGGCTTCCCAGCCAGCACACAAACCCTGACAGGTGGCGAGCAACAGGTGCTTATCATCACGATTGCCACACAAAGGGTCTGCTGTGGGTGCCAGATTTACCACTCGTCTGGGTATAGAAGCCCATTTTCCACTTGTCCCAGGAGACCAAAAGCTTGTAATTTATGGGTGTGTAGTCACACCTGTGCAAATCTATGCATGTCTCCACTTAAAATGTCAAGGCCTGGATTTAAAATAGTAATCATTCAGATTTTGTTTAGTGACAGAGAAGAAAAATATGTGGAACAAGCTCCAAGGTGGTCCAGGACGATGGGTGGAAAGCCGGGAGGGCCTGGGCCCCAGCCCAGCCTCCTGTGGGCAATGTGAGCGTGCAAGCTTACAAGGACAGGTCAGACCACTGTGCTGGGGAAGCCTGTTCCCAAGCACAAGGGGTCTTTGCTTCCATATTAATCTCACGCTCTGGATGTGCTGTCTCATCACACCGGGGGAATAACTGGGGCGGGGGGCGGGGCTCAAGGGGGCTGTTTTTAAGTAGTGGGGAAGCACAGCATAACCTCGTGCTCTCTCTCTTTTTTTAAAAAGTTTATTTATTTGTGCATACAAGAGTTGGGGTGTAGGCCAGAGGTGCTGGAAGTGAGAAGATTCATCAGAGACAGAGTAGGGAGCAGAACAGGTAGACCTATTGAAATACACTGCTGAGGGGAGCAGTGGGAGAGAAAGGAAAGGTCTGCTGCACCATGTGGGTCACCTCCCTGGCCAGGGATCCAACTTGTGCAACAGAGGCTGTGGATAGCTTCATAGTGCTGAGACTTAACCCCTTGAGCCACCAGGGAGACCCAACCTTATGCTATCTTATTGAATAGTGCTCACATCTCTATTGAGATCAATCTTGATGTCAAATAAATATGAAAAAGTATGAGACTTTGTTTCCAATCTTCTTTAATAACTGTGATGGCCAGTGGAGACCGCTCACCCTAGCCTCTCTCTGAGCCAGGCCCACCGCCATGGCACTCGTCACTGAGAGCACTCTCTAGCTTCTCAGCCTCAGCCTGGCCTCTATATGCAGCTGCTCCCCTAAATTACACCCTCACCCCCACACTTTTTCCCTCCTACCTAATCCAGTAGCTCCCAGCTCGGAGACCAGTTTCCAATAATACAAGAAATTTGAAATTCTAAAGATCTCTCCAACTCCAGTACTCCTGAATCAAATTCATCTCCTTTCAACAGTTTCTCTGACACATCCCCTTTTTTACTAGAACAGGTAGCTTTGGTTCAGTCTTAGTCACTTCTCACCTAGGGCCCTGCAACTCCTTCAGACCACATACCTCTTTCATCTTCCTTCCTGCCAGGCTGAGATAAAAGGCTTTTCTCACTAAAAAACCTTTAGCCTAAGCAGATACCCCTTCCTCTTCTCTGCACGTCTGTTCTCCTCACTCTCACTCCCCCAACAGGCTGCCATCTTCCTGGGGCACTGGGCACAGGCCCAGCTTCTTGTCTGCTGGCCCCTCAGCCAGCCTGTAACTCTCCGGGGAGTCTCACCTCCTTCAAACCTCTCTGTGCTCCTCGCAGCCCTCAGCACTAGGTGAGGACGGCACCATCTCCGCCCTCGTCCGCAGCAGGTGCCTGAGAAGCGCACCAGGCACATCTGACACAGTCCCCTAAATGATCCCTCTAGCTCATCTCACTGGGATGTAAAAAATTCATTCAAACCTTAATTCTGGAGTTCAAATACAAAGGAGATCATCATTCCCTTTTTATTGTTCAAGATAAAACAGGGCAGAACAGGCTTAAGGCGCCTGGTACCAGCAGGATGTCTGACAAGTACTCCTAAAAATAGGTACCATGCAAGGCAGTCAAAACACTTTTAAAACACAAAGTTTAGTCTTGTCAAAAGAGAAAAAAAGACCTAATCTGATTAAACCTCTGGTTTGAGTTACCAATTTACAGAACATACATAGGGCAAAGAAATCTGTTAAGTTACAGGATAGAATGGAGCCAGCAAAATCCAGACTGTGGGAAAAGCTACGGGATAAAAGAGCTGTTTTTTCCCCCAACAAATAAACTGCAAAAATGAGTGAACTAGAGACAGAACAAAACTACAGATGAAGGTGGAAAGGCACACCAGCCAGGCGTGATGGGCGAAGGTGGGTCTCAACAGCTGCTAAAAGTATAAAATTGAAGAAAATATTGGCTTGGACATTTATTAGCTACTTGATAGTATTAAGGCATTAATGTTAAATTGTTTTCAGCTATGATAATAGCATGGCACTTGCCTTAAACAAATAAAAGCATGCTTATCTTCTTGGGAGATACCTCCTGAAATAGTCAAGATGGAGCCGCTTGAAATAAGTCAGGGTCAGGCTAGTGAGAAGGGGTTATAAAGTTGTTAGTTGTGGAAACTGATGAACACAGGACGGTCATCCGTTCCATCTACTTGCAAATAGCTTTGAAATTTTCTATGATTATAAAAAAGCCCTAGGTAAATTTCTAGACTAAGTAAAACAAAGGATTTAAACATAAATGTAAAATAAGAACTCTTCCAAAATAAAATAAGAGGGGCAGACACCAAATGTTTAAGTTGGTTAAGATCTATTTCATTTGAAAAGAGGGAAAAGCCACAGGACAGTGGGGCTGGCTCGTCCCCGCCGAAGAGCTCACCTGCACGGGCCTGACCTGTGAACGGCCAGGTATGCTCACCTCTAGGACTAGTCACATTCCCTATACACTGCAACCTGTCGTCTTGCACATAAACCCTATGAAGCTACACACATGTTCTGGCGCTCTGGAGCTAGCCGTGTCCCTTCAGGGCAGGCCTGATACTCTTAGCACAGGCTGACAAATTCCTAAACACAAGCATGTGGCATCTGCCAAGAGCATCAGACCAGACCCAGCCAAGGCTACTCATGAGGCTGTCCGGGGTCCATGTGTTTCAACCTTGAACTTTAGAGACACTTTCAGGTAAAACGTATTAACTTACCACGCAAAGAAGCCACAGCACGACGTAGAGTATTTGGGTCTTAGAGAAGAGATCTTGTCCGAATTTTATGCAGACAATAGCTTCCAGGAAGCCAATGACCCTATTAGAAAACAACAGGTCAAATATTAATTTATCATGCTGGAGCAACATAGGTTGATAGAAATATACATTGGTCCACCAAAATTGTACATTATTCCATCCAAAAGCTTAACTGGTCACAAGAGTTCTGTCTGAAAAACTACAGGCTGGTCCCCCACCAAATGACATTGTTCTAGCCTGCTGCACTGTCTTCAGAAATAGCATACATGTGATTTAATAACAAGTTAGTTTTATTGTCACCCCCCTTTTCTTTTTATTAAGACTTCAAAAATTATTTTATTTCACCTTTACATTTTAAAAGAATTGGCTTATTAGGAAAGGAGAGGAAAGAGACACCTGCACACTCAAAGGCAGGCAGGAGCGCTGTCTCAAGGCTGTTTTAGATTCACAGCAAAATCGCAAGGAAAACAAACTTCCACATACCCAGCGCTCTCCACATGCAGTCTCCCCGCAAGCAGAAGGGCACATGTATTGTAACTGATGAACCTACTTTAACACACTGTTATCCCCCCTCGTCCATGGTGTACCTTAGGGTTCACATGCGGTATCAAACGCAAACGTACACTGACAAGTATACCCACCATTATAGGATCATACAGAATATTTTCATTTCCTTCAAAATCCTCTGTGCTGTGCCTGTTCATCCTGCAGCTCCCAAACCAAAATCTTAATTTGAATAGCTGAGGATACTTGGTGCCATCTGGCTCAGAGCCTCTGTGGCCCTCGGGAGGGTGGCCACATCTGTGTGGTAGACAGACAGAGCCCACCACCGCCCTGGGTGGCTTATCCCACCGCTCAGCTTCAACCGCTCCAGCTTCTCCTGGTCTCAGGCTGGAATCCACCTCCTTCCACCCTTGGCACGCAGGCCACCCTCCAGCAGTCCAGCACAAGTTTGAGCCTTCCAAGAACTCCGAAGAAAGCAGTCCCACCCCTCAGCCTTCTACAGACGTCCAGATTCAATATCCTCCACTTTTGATGGCAACCTAAGTACCTGATCATCTCTTGATTTGTAAGCAATTTCACAAAATACTTAAAATGTTTTTTTTGTGGCCCTCCCCGGTGGTACAGCGGGTTGAAGCGCAGCACCGGGAGGCTAAAGCCACTGCAGCATGAGTTCGATCCCCGCCTGCCCCAGAGGAGACCACATGGCGTGGCAGACCTCTCCTGACCCGTCCGCTGCTCCCCTCAGCAGTGTACTTCATCGATCTGCCTGTTCTGCTCCCCACTGTCACTGGTGAATCCTCTCACCGCCCCTGAGCCTCTGGCCTGTACCCCAGTTCTGTATGAATAAATAAATCTTAAAAAAAAAAAAAGTTTTTTTGTAAAGATTATGTTTTACCCACTAATTAAATCATGGAAAAATGTCACTCCTGTGTTCTATGTATTCGTGAATATAAAAAATAGACTTCTACAAAGGTTCAGAGCTTGAAGGCAAGAACAGGTGAGGGGACAGCTGCCCTTCAGTCAGACAAGATACTGCGAGAGCTTCCTGGATACTCAAGTCTACGGAGTCACCTGGGGCCTCCCTCAAATGGCCTTGCCACCCTGTGGTCATGAGGCTCCAGATGGTTACCCGCTGGAGCCAGGAGGTCAGCGGGCTGGCTGGAACCCACTCTGGGCACCTATCTTCTGAAGCCAGTGGCCTCCTGACCATGAGTTATAAGGGGAGAGCACATCGATATTTCGGCTGCCGGGGGCCACTGCCTGGAGAAGCACAGAGACTCCTATCCTAAGGTTAGAAGACTTGGGGACATTCCCAGCTCCCCACTCCGGGGAGCCTGCTCTTTGGAGACAGGGTAGGAATAAAGTGATCATTAATGCAGAGCCCAGGGTAAGGAGTTGTGCACTGAGTGAATCAAGAACGTGGGCAGGCTCCTACAGACACTCAGGGAGGCACATGCAAGGCTCTGTGTGGTCCGGGGCACACAAGCCAACTCTGACAAGCTGAAGATATTTTCCCTTTGCCAACAACCCTGCTCTTGGAGTCTGACGATACCATACCCACTGGCACCCACAAAGACTGCTTGGCTGGCTGCACAAGGCATCATCATGGGAACAGCTTCATGGGAGGGAGAGCCACTCTGGAGCCAGCCAGCTAGGAGCTGACTCTCCAGGAGTAGAAACCAGACATGTGTCCCGTGACACAGCCAGTGTAGCATCACACAGGGGCAGGCAATGTTCCCAGAGCTCAGGAGCAAAGCTCCAGTTCTGATCAATGTTTGCAAAGGCAGCTCTCTGCAGGAAGTGAGCTGGGCTAGGCACGGGCAGAGTCGTCTGTTCCCTTCAGTGAGCTCCCATCCCAAACAGCACAACTCCAGCAGGCTGTGGAGGGGAATGGGAAGCCAGCAAAGGAAACTGAGAAACAGAAAAGCAGGATGACAGGACCGCTGTTGACAAGGAAAAAGACAGTTTCAAGATGGCAAGTGCTGTGGAAAGAGAGGATGGAGAAAAGACTTCCAGGTTAGGGAGTGACTTTGCACAGAGAAGTCCAGACTACTGGAGTGGAAGCATAACGCAGAGGGAAACTTGCCAGGTTGGGACGGCGGCAAGGACAGATTGGGGACCCCTCGGCAAAGTTGGCCCTTACCCTCCCCATGACTGTTTCAAGGAAAGTGACTCCTCACTCCACCACAGACAGAGCTTCCAGGGCCAAGTGATCACACCTCCTCCTTCACAAACCAGCCAGTTCTCTCTTATTACCAGGTGGGAGTGTAGAAGGTGACCTCTGGCACACATTTGGGGGATGTGTCCACAGGGGTCTGGCCTCCATCCTCCCACTGAGCCGACGTGGCGTAATGTGACTTTCTAAATAGAAAAGGAGCCAACTTTTCCACGCGGCAGCTTTCTCCCTGGTGGGGTTCCTATTCCCTCACTGGAAGAAGCCCTATCTCCACTGTGCACAGCACATTCAAGTACAAAAAGCTTAAAAGCTCAGATCAATGGTACAACTGCAGGAGGTCATAGTGTAAGTCGTGTTTCCTTACAGCCGCGGGTAATTAACACCAACTTTGTGAGGGTGTAATATTTACAGGAGAGAAAAGTGCCCTTTTGAAGAGAAGACACGGAGTGGTGGGAAAGATGCCTCAGCTAGCCCTGACCTTCCATTTCCCCAAGGGCAGAAGTCAAATGTTGCCACAGGGGGTGCTCTTTCTCTGCTCCCTTTGCTAAGGCCACCAAAGCCTGAAATCAGTGGAAATAAAGCTGTAAGGCAGCTACTACTTTTTGACGGAAACGAGGAAGTAAAGACAAACTAAGGGCACCAGGGAGGCCGGAGGGAAGAAGGGACAGCAGTGGACAGGGCGGGGAGGAAGGGCCCCCCCGTCCCTGAGCAAACATTCAGAAAGGCGCACTGCTGACGGGACTGGCCTGTAGAAGGCAGCTCTTGCCAGAGTTGTCGTCCCACCAGGGTAGGTCACGGTGTGACATTTGTGAAAAGGGATTTGCTATCTCTCAGCGTGGCCCACCGGTTCTCAAGATTCATTAATCTTGATACCACTAATCTGGGAGTGCTCAAATCTCAAACATGCTGAGTAAGCCAAATGACCTCGCTCCTTCGCATTTTATTTTCTTCTATCACTTTTCAAGCAGATCTTGGCACAGCTCTGCCGCAGGATGCACTAACTACTCGGCCTAGTTTAACTGCCATTTCTCCCACCGCCAGGATTATCATTTTTGGCTGCCTAATTAGAAACTGTGCTGTAACGTTACCTCTCTCTCTGATTTATATCTCCCTCCCTAAACAGATGAACAGAGACAGTTCAGTGGAAAATTATGCACTGGCAGTAGAGTAAGTCTTTGCCACGGACCTTTGAGTATCAAGGGGGAAGGACATGTTGAAGTAGCATCTGAGAGGCAGCAGGAGGAACTCAAATGGTGGAGTAATCACTTCTTCCTTGGACAAGACTGTAAGAAGGAAAGCCCACTGCCCTCCCTTCTACTGTGTGTGCAGGAGAAATTGCACTCAAAAGTAAATGCTCTTTCCCACTAGATCACTAAATAATGGGGGTCTGATCCAGCTGATGATATTTGAAGTTGCAATCACTGTTGGGTAGCAAAATCAGCTTACCTCACAAAATTTATGAGAGACCAATGACAATGGCCCTTTGACTTTGGGGGAGGGGGGTGCAGAGGAGGGATCTTCTTAAATCTACCTGCAGTAAACCTCACAGAATCTGACTCACACACACATAGAAATGCTTAGAAGAAAAGATTTCAGATGATCTTTAATTTCTTCTTTTCTGAGTTACATCAACATGAACATTTTAACTGGGGGAAAAAATTCTGTTTAAAAATTTCTTGAAAGTTACCATTTCTTCCCTGTTAGGGGTTTTCATTATACTGTTGTAGCCAATTTAGACCCCAGACCAAATCCTGAATCTGTTACCAAAGAAATGAACGTCAAGCACAGATCTGCTGGACATCTCTGGAACTTCGGCTGTTAAACAGCATGGTAAATTACTGATGATGTTTAAATACAAGAATGGCATAGCTGACATACTAAGGAGGGTCACAGTTAAAATGGGGGGGGGGGCTTACTAGATGACCCATGGTCTCTGTCAAAACATTTAAGGTAGGGCAAATGAAAATACAGCATTTGTATCTGTAACAAGACAACTAATTATGGCCACCCGACTGTGTGTTCATCCTCTCTGAAATAAGATTGTATCTTAGTAAGTAACAAGGGGCTGTTTTGAGGAATCTTTTGGATGTGAAAGTAACATGAAGAGTGGGTAAATCCATCACAAGGTCATGTCCTGAACTTATCATGGAATTCAAACCCATTTTCTATTTTATTTAATCAAACAAGGACACTGAATTCAATGCTAGAAGCATTTTCTGATTTCTTAACACTTGTTTAAAAAGGAGTTTCTGTTTCTTCTTTCTGTAATTTCCCAAAAATCTACTCCAAACTTAAGTGAGAAGAGAGACTGTTACAAATAAAAGAATATATGAAAAACCAAGCAAATCATATTCACCTGCCTTCATGGGAAAACTGGATTACCTTAGGCCCTTCCTGGTGGGACAACAGGTTAAAACACAACACTAAAAAGCTAAAGCCACTTCAGCATGAGTTCGATCCCCGCCTGCCCAGGAGATGACCCACATGGAGCAACAGACATCTCCTGACCTGCCCTCTGCTCCCCTCAGCAGTGTACTTTGTCAGTCCACCTGTTCTGTTCCCCACTCTGTTTCTGGTGAAAGCTCTTATCGCCCTTGTACCTCTGGCTTGTACCCCAGTTCTGTATGCATCAGTAAATAAGTCTTTAAAAAAAAAAAAAGTACTTACCTCAGGCCTTAGCAACAACCAAAGAAATTCAGAGGCCTGAGTGGGTTTTAAATCTCCACATTAACAGGTTACTCACCCAAACACCCAGCACTGTGTTCCTACGCGTTTGCACTGCGTGTCGGTGAGGTATGCGTAGTACTGTCTGAAAGAACAAAGGTGGAATTCATTGAGAGCTTCTGGAAGACCAGCAAGTCAATACAGAGTTAAATCACGCTTGACAGAGTGGACATAAAAAATATACCCCTGCTCCACAAACCCAAGCTGCCTGCGGTAAGGAGTGAGGAGGCCAGTTCCCAATAAGTTTAGTGTCTGGGTTTAGGGCAGAGTGAGGGAATCAGATTTTAAGAACCTGATCATTGGCACAGGGAGTTGTGATTCTGCAACGGACCCCACAGTCTTGGGCCAAAGCAACCTTAGGAGGGCACTTTAGCCCCCCTCTGTGGAGACACAGAGGGTCATCTACACTATGGAAACCAGTGTCTGTCACTCCGTTCTCTCCAGGACAAAGATCATAACCTGGAATAACAGTAGGTCCTCACTCAACATCACTGATAGGCTCCTGGAAACTTATTTCATGTGAAACAACAAAAGTTGTTCCTCCAATAATGCTGCCTCGCTCCACTTCAGGTAGGGGAGTTTTCTCATTAACAACATAACAATGTACGTGCACTGTTGGAAGGGGACCCTAGTAGTATCTCGTTGCTGAGTAGAGGGGCCAATGAAATGGAGGTGAAGCATGCCCACAAGGGCAACAATATGAGCCACAAATGCCATCTTCAGTTTTCCAGTAGTTGTTTGGAAAAAAATAAAAGAAACAAAAAACTTCATCTTAATGTTGAGAACATAGAAGAGGTGTTTTGTATTTCTGTGTACTGTGTCTTTGAAATCCAAATCTGTATTTCATGTGTACGGCACATTTCCATGCAGACGGGCCACGTTTCTGTGCTCCAGAGCAACACCGTGGCAAGTGGCTGCTACATCGGACAGCACAGCCTCAGAATCTCATGGATCCCCCCAAAACATAATCCATCCCTCCAGAGGCAGCACCTGAAGCAGGAGCTCATCATATTTGGAGGTCAGAGAATCCTGATCACAGTGAAATTCCATGACAAATCAAACAATTCTGTTTCATAAAAAGTAATTTTTTCCTCTTTGTAGTGACTTAGATTGATTGCTCTGAATTTTCTGAAGGAACTGCTGTTCACCTTTTCTGATCATAATCATGAACCTCAAAATTAAATTTTAGCTGAGGGAGGGTGGTTCCAGCAGGGGGGAGAGTAAGGAAAGGGGGGAGAGGTCAGCACTTAACGAGTTTACTACTTCAATAGACTCCAACCTATGAAGTGTTAAAGGGCTGCTGCATCCCAATGTCCCATGTTCCAGTTTGGTTCATAATAAAAAGAGATGGAATTGTGGGCCTAATTCTAAAGGGCTCAGCTGTGTTTTATTTGGTTTATTCAATCCCTGATCTGGGAATAGGTTCAGAGGTATATGTTTGTAATAATGACTGATGACAAGAAGAGGTGTTGGCTGGAGTGGGGCAGGGGACATCTGTCTGACCAAGAATACCCACTCCCTTTGGCAAGGGGGGCCCTCTACTTGACTGTTTTGCAAGTGCATGGGAAATGATGAATTAAGTTATCCTATAGCTTCTGAAAAACTTTTAACTGCTTCGTTCATATCTGTGTCAACAGCGCAGAGATTGTTGGTATTGTTACTGATCAATGCGTAACTCTATATCAGGTATAAAGCCCAAGTGCTGTGTCTAAACAGGAAAAATGATGATGTTTCCCTTGGCAGGTCACTGAGAGCTGATGTGAGGGACAGTCTCTAACTCACACCTGGGGCCCTACAGAACGCCAGGAGTACCTGCACCAACACCAGAGCCTCTCTCAGCTGCTCAGTCCTGGTGGACAACAGGAAGGAGCTTCTGGACAGGAAATGACCACTGGGAAGGGTCTTGGTTGTCTGTATCTGGTTTCACCCGGACCACACCCTACACTTGCCTTTCCCATTGCTGATTTTGTTTTGTATCCTCTTTCACTGTAATAAATCATAGCCAGAGCACGACTAGAAATAAGTTTTAAAAATAAAAGAAAATGAACTTATTGGCTCTAAGAGCTAATAACACTTATTCTAAAAATAATACCGCTCTGGACTTCAAATCCACCATATAAACTTCTGTATTTTCCCATAATCTCATTTTAAAAAATGAGCGGCACCACTGCTGCTTATTTGCTTATTCATTTTGAAACAGGATATCATAAGATCAAAAACAAACAAACAAACAAACAGCAGCAGTGGAACTGTAAAGTGGTTTGAAATCAATGGTCAGCTGCTTGTTCTCAGTTGTTACCGAGGTCTGGGAATAAAATATTTACTTCATATTTCAGAGGTACAGTTCTTTAAAATGATGTTTTCATGGAAACTTACTAGCCCATGGAAATTCCCTTATGTTAACTAGCAGAACAACGTAAAACAGGCACCATGCTCAGAGACAGCCAGGCGTGTAGAAGTTACCTCACTGTGGGAGCTGTGATGCCTCCAATAAAGAGAATCCTACACCAGCTTAATGGGTGACTGGCTTGGAACACAAAGATGTGTTTCAGGAAGAAAGTATTCAACTCAGTCAGCTGAAAAAGAAGGAGGAATTAGTCAGTTCAATCCTTCCTGCCAACTCATACTCATAGATTCCTTAGTTGGTCATTTTACAGCTAAAAATAACTCGTATGCACAAAGCATTTTCAGACCTACACAGGGTCTTCTGAAGGTTGCTATTCAAACAAGGTAGCCAGTACAATATGGACACCAACCAGATGGGGGTGCAGGGACAGTTGCTGGGTGGAAGGAGGGGAACATATGGGCATCAGCCATTTGGCCAAGTTTCCTGGTTTGTGACTGTCCCTTGGGTCACGTGAGTGATCTGCTGGGACAGTAGGGTGAGCTGCTTTGAGAACAGCAGAAATTATGAAAATAGGTACATGCCAGGGAGCACCTAGGCAGCCCCGCAGAAGTCAGGCCTGGTCTGCAGGAAGTCTGACTGCAGGAAAGTAAGTGCTCTGACAACCTAAAAAAGCACTGAGAGATGATATGGACGTCCAGGACATGTCAGGAACTGAGGAGATCCGTAACAAAAGGCAGCTGCAAAATGTGCAGCGTCAGTCCACGTTTCACTGAGGGGTAGGGTGCATCCCCAGGGTTAGAGGTTGGCATCCTGGCATAGCGCATCAGATGACTAATCTTCCCTGAGCTCCTACACATTGCCCACAGGGGAACAGCTGAAGCACAGCTCTAAAAATCAAACACTGATTGAGAATGTAAGAAAAAGCCACCTCATTTGTTTTTTTGATCATTCTGCAAAGCAACCTAATGGCTGATAGAGGGCTCACCACCAGCTTTCCACAGGGAATTTTAATGGTTTTAATTCATAATTCTAAGATCTATATTTTCAAAGGTCTTTACAAAGGAAGCAAAACTTTACTACAATAAATAAACTTTCTTCTATCACGCTACATGTCAACTGCAGACTATTAGATCATCTGTTAGCGATGTCAACTGAGAATAACTTTGAATTCCTGGATGGTTTTTATTTTTCTTTTCCTGTCCCTAGTTTTGGGCACCTGAAAAAAAATACCTGCCAGATGATCATGAAAAGGTAGACTCCAGCCACTCTCTGAAATGAAGACTTGGGATCAAACCATCGAACATAGGTCCAGCTGGCAGGAGTGAACTGGAGCACAGCTCTCTTGATTTTCCCCGTGGTGGTGTGGATGTCCCTGCAAGAAGAGATGGCGCCAGTGACAATCCAGAGAGAGAAGGAAGGGAAACAACATCAAAACAAGAGAAAACTGGGTATTGACTCTACCACAAATACTTGAAACAGAAAGATTCTTTTCTATTTGAACTGTCTGCAACAGTGGTCTCTACTCACTGCTGTAGCGGCACACTCAACTTCCAGAAGGGTTTGGAACAGGGCACAGGGCAGGTGAGTGGAGAGCCAGGAGAGGCTTGGAGTTTGGAAACGGTGACAAGAGACACTGAGAGGCATTAAAGACAACCACTGGCACCGGGCTAGGAAGACTGAAGTATCAGCAGGACATGGTTCCCACACTGTACCCCTTTCAATTTGGGAAACAGTAATAAGACAACCATCTTCTTGAGATCACCCACAATATTGCTTTAACCTATTTCTTTCTCAGATAAATAAAGACTTAGAGTTGACAGTAATTTTTAGCAGTTTTTTAGTTCTAACCCCACAAATCACTCAATTAATCCTGTTATTCTCCCATGGTAGAAATAAAGAGCCACATATTTTACAGGTGAGGACACTGAGGCTCAGATTCCAGCCCCCTCTTGCTAGTCTGGGAGGGCTAAATTCAAGGCAAAGTGCACTTAATAACTAGTAAAGATTTCTGAACTACACAACTTTATATCAAGGACTTGCATGTCTCAAACTCTATAGAGTATTAAAGGCAAACAAACAGGTCAGGCCTTGGGAAATGGGTCTGAGCTTTCGTTCCACACCTACCCAACAATGAGAAGGATTTGTTGTTTATTAATTAGAATTACATTTTGGTAAACTGCAAAACTGATTTTTGAAGTAAATTTGAAGCACAAATGTATGAAAATAGGAAGAAACATATGGCAGTTTTTGAGGAGCCAGACAGCAGACTCAGCTGCTTGTTAGCTAGCTGTCCTCAGCAAATTACTAAACCAAAGTCTCAAGATCATCATCCTTGAAATGAGATGATGTCTACCCTTAGGATTGATATAAGGTCAGTATGAGATATTGCTTAAAAATCTTGCTTGGAGAATCCCAGCACAGCTACAATTTTGTTTATATCATATAGCCCTAAATGTATTAAAATGTGTCCTTTCAGCTCAGTGGTCAAAGAAAGGATTATTTAATAAAAGCAATGAGGATATTGGTTAATCAATTGCAAAAGCATTGTGAAATCTTCCCCTTATACATCAAAATAAGTTTGAGAGAGATTAAATAAGTTACTAGTACAAATTAACAGTTACCAAAACAAAAATATTAAGTGCTTTAAATTTAAATGGAAAACCTACCACAAGCAAAATTAGAGGTGACAAATGGAAAATAAAGTCACATTTTTATAAAAGCACTAACAAAAGGAAAAATCCAGTAGAAATTCTGTATCATAATATTGTATGTGACAAAACTGACAAAGGTGTAAAAATAAAACTCAAACAATGAAATGGACACAAACATATATTAGGATACAGGTGAGAATATAAATTGATATATTCTTTTAAAGTATTAACTTACAGAACAAAGTCAGAAATACACACTAATATATGTCTGAGAGTGTTCTCTAGCTTTCTTCATAAAACTGAAAATTCGGGCACAACTGAATGACCATAAAAGGAAAGTGGTTAAGGGCCCGACCTGGTGGTACAACGGGTTAAAGCACAGAACCATGACGCTAGACACAGCCACCTCATGAGTACGATCCCCAGCCAGGGAGCTGACCCACATGTTGTGGCAGACCTCTCCCGATCCACACACTGCTCCCCTCAGCAGGGTATTTACTGCTCCCCTCAGCAGGGTATTTCATCGATCTGCCTGTTCTGCTCCCCATTCTGTCTCTGGTGAATCCTCTCACAGTCCCTAAACCTCTGGCCTGTACTCCAGCTCTGTATGCATAAATCTTTAAAAAAAAAAAAAAGAAAGAAACTGGTTAAGTACTTTGTGGTTTCTTTATATATTAAGATATGAAGGATTCTTGTAGAAATATGTTTTCAGAAGAATATTTACTGGGAGAAAAATGTTCATATTTTGCTATATAAATAAATGATCTTCTGCACACAAAAATGACTGGTTTCATTGTCACTATCATTTCTCCTTTCCTCCTAATCGTGGGCGTGGTCCGTGCCACCAGCAAATGGAGCTGGCTCAGTGAGGATGGAAAGAACAGTGTGCGCCACCCTCCTTGGAGGTGCAAGCAGGTTAAACTAGAAAATCAGAGACAACTAACTACTGAGGAGACAAGTGAGCCAAGTCAAAGAAGGACTGGTCAGCCCAGCTCCTGAGTACAGGCGTCAACCCCACGTGCACAAGAGTACATGTGTGAACTCAGGACCTTGGGGTCCTTTGGAAAGGGACCTCACCCAACACGTCTGGGAGGTATTCTGGGTCAGAAAGACCATGAGACACCACCACAGGGGAACGCCATGATGAATGTGATGTTTTAGTGAGACCATCCAAGCCACTCAAACTAGGAGGAGCTGACAGGGAAGTAATCATGTGACAGCAGTCTGAGACATGAGGGTAAAAGAAGAGGGACGGATTTGAGAAATGTTTTAGAATCATGAGAATGATGGGATGTTCTAAAAATTGAAGGTGAGAAAGAGAAAACTGTGAATGGTTTGGCATTTTCTGAATGAATGGCTAAAGTTAGGTTCATAATTATGAGTTTCAATTACCAATGTATAATTTACTCCTTATCGTCGAAGACTGTACTAAAAGGCTACAGATGAAAGCATAGACATACAGATTGTGGGAACTGAGACAAATGTCCAAAAAGAAGATAACTCACTTGAAGCTTGCCCAGTGGTAAGTCCTCATCTCTAAGAACCGGCAAACCACCATGCCCAGCCAGATGCCACCGCCATTGCACAAGAGGATGTCCAGGATGACTTGATCCCACCAGCACTCAGCAAAATTGGGCAGAAGATGCATGAAAAAAAGCTGAGAAAAACAGAAGATGGTTGTAAAAAAAATAAAACAAAACTGGGTAACAGACCAAAAGATCAATTTCCTTTTAATAATACATGATATTTTAGGGAAAGTTGCTGACATTTCAGTTTTTCCTGATATGTCTAAAAAGATCAGGATCTATAATCTTGTTCTTGAGTTTTATATTGTGGATGGTCTGCAAATACTACAAAGTGAAACACCTTTTCTTTTTTGATACAGAACTTTAAAGACCTGATGGTCACTCTTGAAAACTACTACAATGAATTACTTAATGCCATGACAAGGACCCAGAAGGGAGAAAGGGGAAAAGTTTTCAAATCTGACACAGCATTTTCATAATCCTCCAATTAGCAGTTCAGACTTTCAAAATGTGCATTTCAGAAATATTCAATGATATTTACGTAAAATAATGAATAAACTGTAAAAAGTAGAAAGGTTAGATCTTCATGATGTGGAGGAAACTGATGGCTTAATAGGAAAACCTCATACTAATTGATTCATAATAAAGATGATCTTTTACTTATTAAGGGATATGTAAGATGGTGAGACCAACTGAAGGTTCTGTATCAAGGTGCTTAAAAAACTCAAGGGCAGGAATCAGATATTTGTTCAGAAACAAAATAAGCAGAAAATAGGCGGAGTCAGTGTGTTATGATGGTGACATAAATGGAACATGGCAAGGATGACACAGAGATTCATTCGACAGATGGCAATTGCAGAAGGCTCTGGAAGGAAGAAATTGAAATGAGCAGGGGCATTGCAGAAAGGAATGAGTGATTTTAAGAGATGGAGAGGAAGATGAGAATAAGGGGAACAGGAAGAGCAAGGGTGGAGCAATGATCTCTTAGGGAAGTTGTGTGCAAAACCAAAGTGTGAGGCTATGCCACAGCAACATGCTCCACTGGGTGAAGATCCACTTAAAGGAGGTCTGAAATCACAAAGACAATGCCTGGAAAATGCAAGCCCGTAATTACAAATCTCTGGTCATGTAATAGTTACTACATAGCAGTGTTCACTACAAAATGAAAGTACATTTTAGCCTACACAACAATATAAACATGAGGAATATGCCTTCTCAGGGAGCCTGTTGCCGAGAATGTGATGGCTCACGGCTGCATTCTTACCCAGGTGGGCCTGGCACTACCCCTAAAGGGCATTCAGTGCCATGAGATGGAGCATTAACTCTTGCCCTTACACAGAGGAGAGACACTGCAGCAGGAACAATGACACATATTTTCTGAAACAAACCTTTACAGGGGAATGGGAAGTGCAGTCATACTTGAACCTGATATTGAGTGTGAGATGGACTCTAGAGAGACCTGATATCAGTTGTAGGATCTGCAGGGATCACACTCACTCATTCCTGAGGGATTTGGGGGGGGGGGGATCTGCAAGTGTGAGGCAGAGTACTGGGGTCTGGAAATATGCAGACAAGGACGCTGCCCTCACAAAGCATAAAAGCAACATATTGAGTATCCAAAATGTGGGCAGGTGCACTTCATCCAGGAGCACCAACATGGAGCACAGGTGATGGAGGAGGTGGAAGGAAAGGCTCACACTCAAAGGTGTATCACATTCTGAGGGTTCAAACCACAGATTGTCTAGGAGACAGCCCACACTCTTCTTACCTCAGTTAGCTCCCAGGTAATACTGATTGTCCAACAGAGACCGTAACTACGGATCAATAAGGCCTTCATGGCCCAGCCCCAGAAATGCCCAAATGCAAATATATCAAAATGGCTGATAATCCTCTCCCAGGTGATAACATGGCAGTTTACCGCATAATCCTGTTAAAGTAAAACAGGAAATAATTATTGATATGCTAGAAACCAAATTTGCTTCTAGGATTATGACAATACAAGATTGGCCATGGAAAGAACACTCATGAAAAGATATGATGTGACCTCTTTATTATTCCACCCAATAAAAAAAGTTTTAATGACATAAGATTCTGGAGGAATAATGGGGAAGAATTAAGAATTTACCAATCAGGTTTGCTTTGCTTGACATTGCAAAAACTAGGTTATAATGGGAAGCATAACAATTTTATCAAGACTTAATATTTTAGAGATGTAAGATCACATGGGGTATGACCATGGGCAATGGTGTTAAATCCAGTAACAAAACAACAAAGCAAGTAGAAACCTAATTTAAAAAAAATCATAGCGTCAACAGCCTTGGAAATTTAAAAACACATTCAAATATCATGGATAATAAGTTTAAAATATATTCAATAGCAAGTAATAATGAACATCAAAGCTGACAGGATGGAGTTAAACAGGCCTGAAAAGAATATCATAAATGTTTATATTTAAAAAAAAGCTAAAGTAGCCAACTTCAGAAATTAGAAGAAAATAGAATAATCTCCCACCCCAAAAGTGTAACAATCATTAAACATTAGAAAAATTAAAAATCACAAGTTTGTAATTTAAATTACAGAGCCTGGTTTCATTCCTAATCTTTTTGTTTTTCATAAGACGTTTTTATGTAAGTTTAAACAGACATCCTTGTATGTCTTGATTATGACATTGGTTATATTATATCATATGACAACACTCCATTTCCTCTACATTTCATTTTTCTTCCCTAGAATAATCTGATAGAAGGGTGATTTGAAAAAAAGCCTGCTGTTTCCATTCAGCAGAAGGAATTTTCATAAAGTGTAACATCTCAAATTTCTCGGACTGACACTCTGAGGGCATGACAGAGCAGGCTGGTGTTCATCTACCTCTCAGACACCCACCAGGTCAGATTTCTTAAGCCTTCCTAAGGTCAAATGCATTTCACTTTGCAAAACTGACAGGGCATTTCTAAAAACTATTTGTTTTCTAAATCATTGTGATGTGGTATTATGATGTATAATGTGTTCAGTCCAGAAAAAAGAAGAAACATTCAACAGCGGTAGGTCAAGCTAGGCTTTAAAAAATCCAAATCTCAGTGCTATAACTGATGGAAATTCTCTGCCCAGATGCTGGAACAACATGTACTGATCACAGGTAGTCACAGATCATAGAGAAAAATAGCTCTGGGCCAGAGCAGTTAAATGTTAGGTGAAGATCACTGCAAGGCCTTCAACCCCAAATTCCTCAGCCACTCATCCTCTTATTTACTCTGGAACACACTGCTTAGGGCAGATAAGAAACGTTCTGTTTTCAGAAGGTTGCTTTTAAAGAAATCATCAGTTGAAGATGACTTTGGAGATCTTTCTTCTGTGAGAGTACTTTTATGCTTCAACACAGGGAAATGCACTTTGAAAATCAGAAACATCAAATGTATCTGTTAGCATTATAATTACTAATAAACAGGTTTGTCAATTTTCACATCTGTAAAGGCCCAGGTCCTGGTGCTGGGAGCGACACAGGATGCCGCAGTTTAACGCAGTCAGGAAGACATGTGCAGTCACAGGCCTGCGAAGTGGGAGGAAGGGGTGTATTCAATGAAGACATCCTAAAGTCTGGACCTGAACGAGCAGTCAAGGGAGAGAGGCGTGCACAGGCTTAAGTCAGGACCGAGTCTTCCTACCTTCAGCTTGGCTGAGGGCAGACCCTGGTGGCTTCACCTTCTTCCTTGCTTGCCCAATACTTAATCCAACACCAAGTCCCATTCATCTCCCCTCCCCGGGTTTTTTACTGGCCCTCACCACCACCACTAGTTCTTGCTGGGACATGTGCAATATGTGTAGGCTTCACAGCACCACCTGTGGAGTAGTCCTGCCATAGGCCCAACTGGAATCTGGGCTCCAACCCCGTCTCTACATTTCCTTCCCAGCTGATAGGAAATAGAGGGACACAGAGAGAACATTAAATGACACCTGCTAATGCAGACTGCAAAATCCTGACATGAAAAACAATGAAATAAACAATGTGGCCTCTCTAACAAAGTTCAAGGTGAAAAAAAAGGTGGAGTAGGACTACAAATTGAAAGATTAAGAGCTGCATCAGATGCATACTGTGACCTCTCCAGATGCTATTCTGAACAAATGAACTGTAAAAGCCTTTAGGAGGTGATTGGAAATGTCAACACTGCACACTGTCTACTATTACACAACCGAAGATAGCATTATAGTTATGTATTTTTTAGAAAAAGTCCATATATCTGATAGAATGTCTGAGATCTGTTTCAAAATAATGTAAAATGTAAAAGGGAAATGAAAGAAGATTGAACATGGGTTGACAAAATCTTTAAAAACTGTTGAAGTTGGTTGAGTGTGCAAGAAACAGAGCCAACAATATGTTTATTTGCCTTCTTGTGGATCTAAGCTCTCAGGAGACAGGTGGGTGCCTCCCCGTTGACCCATGGCTGCTGCCTGGTGCCTAGCAGGCAGGAAAAGCTCAGTAAATCAATACTAAACCAAGGCTTGCTACTTCCCACAACTCAAATTACAAATGAGATGGCCTCTGAAAACGTGTCTGAAGCTTAGAATACATTAGTTTCAAAAAGAATTAATATTTTGAAGGATAGCAAACTCTTCACACAATTACATAAAAACTGCCTCTCAGAGGATGTCAGTGAGCCTGATCCCCATTTGCAGGAACTCTAAAGGAGAGGAGCCTGAATGTCAGTCACTGTGCGTCAGGCAGGCACTAGAGGCTATTGGGGTTAGGAGCTGATGGCAGAGCTGCAGGCAGGTGAGAGCACATAGCCCTGGGAGCCAGCCAATTACAGACCTGCTGTCTGTGCGAAGGTGTTCTTACTACCACAAATTCAGTAACAGGGAAGGTATTTCTCTAGCACTGTCAGTGATCAGGTTCTCAGAGCTGTGAATGAGGACTTCGAGGAAGAATAAAGTGATGAGTGATCAGAGCTGGAGACACCAGCTGTCCCCTCACACCAGCTAGACCCTAGCACTTAAAGACAGCCTCCCGCGTGGCAAGAAAGAATCAATCAGTACTTTAGAACTAGATGTTAAAAGCAAGTTTCAGCTCCTTGGGGGTCATAGCTATGTGCATGACCCTGTGATGTCAAATTCTGAAGGAAGCTAGCTGTCAAAACTAGCATGATGAGATTCAATGTCCTGCGAGAGAACCAGATCGAAGGAAATTCATGTGGCAAGACAATTTTCTTCATGTTATAACCAATTTGCTCAAAAATCCATAAAAATTGTGGGGAGAATATTAGAGGATATCATTCTCCCAGTTTCTATTTAATAAAGATCCTGTGAGCTTCAAAGCACTTATTTTCCAAACTATATGCTTGAAGCACATGATAAGAGTAGGTTTTAGCACCAGAGGGAGTCTCCAGTTTGGGCTTTGAGTGAGCCAGGTACCCTTTTAAGCGTCCATTTCCTCCTTGGTACAGTGGGGACAGCGATGCCTAGCATGCAGGTGTGAGGCTTAACAGGCCAGCACATATAAAATGCCCAGCATGGAGCCTGGCAGGGCAAACAACTCATAATCAGTAACTGCTGTCGCCTGAACCATAACCGACATCACTAGAAGCTGCAGGCCATCCGCATCCTTACAGCAAGAAGCCCTGCAGCAGACTTTTCTCCCTGAGACTTTTACATACTTTTGCCCATTGTTTGTCCTTTATAAAAGATGGAGTCTGGAAACCATTCCAAGAAGGTTTCTACGTTCTACCCATTGCAACTAGAGTAGAATGCTTACTTCTCGGACCTTCTATGATGTCCCGTCATGTTGTTTCCTGTTTCTCAAAGCAAACCTGCCCAAATGCCTGTCTTTTTCTTTTTGCAACATCATTAGGTTTTTCTTCAACAGTACCACACGTTTGGCATTTGGGGGGTAAAGGAACAAAATTGAAATATAAAATAGTTTTTTTTCCCCATAAAACCCAAATATTTGTGGTTTAACAAGATGAATGAATGCCATGGCTGCAATTATTGGCAATTCATGGCAAGCACATGATGTCAGGGCTGGCATGAGAGAGTACAGTTGCTGTAGGGGCCTTACAGGAGCCACAGCAGCCACTGTGACTGAAGACTCAGGGTGGACAGGCCATCGGGCTGGCCTCGAGACAATGTCCCTTCATTGAGTTCACAATCAGCTCCCAAAACAATTATCTTACTTCATGATAAAAAGGAAGAAGCTAGCAAGCGTGTTGCTCACATTTCTACAGCCCACAGGTGACAGAGGCAGAATTCACTCCCAAGGCTGTCTGGTGACGTCACTCTCTTCCCACATCCATGCAGGCTCCACGAGAAGATTTCATTTCCCTGCACTGTTATCACACACATGGAAAGCAGGCATCCACCCCACCAGCCTGCCCAAAGATTCAGTTTTTAGATACATACATGGGAAATATGGAGGAAGAATAACTTAGAATGTGAAGTAACTACTTCCTACATGCAGGAGTCCACTGACTTCTCTAAGAGACCACAGCCAGTACCTACCATGACATCAGCTTCCCTGGTGGCATAGCGAAGATTTGGATCTAGCCAGTACATTATGGATTTGACCTGCTCGAAATTCAAGAAGAGGAGAAATACCAGGAACAGGAAGTAGAGCACACTGAGTCCTACAGGAAACAAAAACACACTCACTTAGCAGAGATACGAGCTCAGACACAGACTCAAATCACAATTTGCCAAGCAGAATAGTATTATAATTCAGTACACTGAGACCTGATTACCATTCAGCACTGTCTTTGAGGACAGTCTGAAGCATAGCCATACCTCAATGAAGAGGTCAGAAACATGCCAAGAAAACGATGCTTAAGCTGAGACTCAAAGGAATGGCAGACAAAGTGTGTGTAGATGGGAATGGAGGAGTGGCTACAACATGCAGGTGGGTTCTTGGAACAAGAGTCATCTGGAACCTGGCATGTGACGGGGGGTGCCACAGAAAGAAAAATAGAGCATAGTGGCACTACAGTAACAGCCAGGACTTGCAGGCCATGGCACAGCTCAGATTTTATCTTAAATGGAATGAGGAACACTTAATGGATTTCATTCAAATGGAGGGAAAGAAGATGACCTAGGTAACATTTTATAAAGCTGCCTCTGACTGACTGCTATGTGGACATCCCAGGAGTGACAGGTGTGAGATGTGAGGTGACTCGAGGCTGCTCAGCCATGTCTTATACCCTATGTTAAGTAAGCCTTGGAGGTATTACATTACTGCCACATAGCATAACTGGTATCTTAATAACCAGTGTAAATATACTTTAGAAAGATCTGAAAACCAACCACCAGTGACTTTGTCACTTCTCATTATTGTGGAAACTGCTAGAATTAAAATGTTTATATGGGACCTCTAGACACGGACACAAATGACCTTGGATCACTGCGCCCCACTCAGACCTGGCTCAGGACTCATCTCCAACGAGCTGCTCTAGAGGAAAAGAATGTGGCTGGAGACAACCCTCTATACTGTACATAGCTCCAGGTCCTCTGGTGGGGCCCCTTTCTCAGGACTCAGGGGGCACAGGGGAGGCTGGAGAGCAGCACAGCCACCTAGTCCTGCACCCCAGAGCCCGGGGAGCACACACTTTCGGCTGGTGGGATGATAACCAATTGTGACTTGCACCTACAGTTCTGTTTTTATGAATGTTGCAACAAATGCCTCCTTCCTTTCAAAATCATTACTTTAGGACGGAAGGGGAACATGTGTAGAGCAGGGGTTCTAAAGCAGAGTTCAAGGCTGGAATTTGAGGCCTGTGAAGCCCCAGATATGACAGACGTGTGTGTGTGTGTATTCTGGAAAAAGGTCTGCAGCTCAGGGACAGCGCAGTGCCAGCCACATCCAGGTACTCAGTGACACCTGCAGTGCAGATGTAGATGAGTCCCCAGGGAATTCAAAGAGATTTGCCTATGAGCTCTCAAGGTGAAAGAAAATATACAACCTTGGGTGAAATATCTATTTTTAGGGAGCTGGTTGCATAAGATTACATTTTCTGAACCTAAAATAATTTGTTTGATGTCTTATTTAGGCAAGATAAGGCCAATATGTGAAGTTTTGAAGATCTACTTTAAATGCATTCAGGTGATTTAGCCACTTGGATTAGAAATCAAGTAAAAATAAGACATGCAGTCTCTATATAAGACACTTATCGCTAAACTTCTATCCAAATCAGGCTCTTTGTCTACAGATATCCTCTCCTGTTCATAACACTGAGGAGACGGCTGGCTTTGCAGTTGCTCCTGGAGGCTGACAAGATGAGACACATTCAGGGACACATTTGACTTGCATCAGCAAAGAGGAACATAAAGATGCATGAAAAAATAAGCCACAATCCCTTCAAATCCTGTTACAGTTAGAATCAGAAGTCTAAGAAACAGGCAAGTGGGGGTAAACAGACCACATGATCGAAAATTTAAGTTATCACCAGTACTTTGTGTATGTGTGTGTGTGTGTGTCTATGTGGCAAAGAATATGAATAAAAAAATTTTTTATTAGGGTCACCAGTAAGTAAAAAGCTTTATTCAAAATTTTACCATAGAGTGCTAAGCAAAACGGATACAGTGATATATAGAAATGGATTTTTAAAAACACAGTTTGAATGTACAAAGGGGTCACTCACCAAAAACCATTCGCCATAAGGCTGGATGAGGCCGGGTAAACGGACCTGCGGAAACAATGCTGGGTGGTTAGCACAGGTGGCTCAGCCTGCCGCTGATCTCCACAGAGAGAAACAATCACTGGAATCACTGGGGGTGGCGGGCCAGAGGGAAAAGGGGGCTGTATTTTACATAAATATCTTGAGGTCTAAGTCTATTGGTTATCATGTGGAAATATTTTATCCATATGATAACCAATATCTTCACAACTGTAACAGGCACCCAACAGAGTTCTTTGGTTTGTGTTTTTTTTTTTAAGTTTTATCTTTAGAACTCAGACCAAAATTTCCCATGGAAACCATTGTTCTAAGTGTAAATAAATTCAGCTATCCTTTAAGTGTATCTGAAACATACTACACTTTAACAAGTGAAATCTTGAGGAGGTGGAGCGGAAGAGGGGAGGCGGGGGAGAGAGGAGGTGTAAAAGAGGAGAGTATATGTGAGACAGAAAGAGAGAGAGAGAGAGAGAGAGAGAGAGAGAGAGAGAGAGAGAAGGACAGACAGAGACTAACTCTGAAAGAGAGATACTGTGTTCTGGAAATAAGTAGGAGGGGAGTGAAACAAGAGGACGGCCCTTGGCACATGAGAATAGGCCAGAACAGTCAGTCACCTTTGATCATGACCTGTGGTTGGAACAAAATACCTTCCAATGGCGACTGAGTTTAGATTCACAGATGTCGTTCCACTCCACAATGGAAACCAAAGTTTCAAAGGATGAACAAGCTCTAAATATAAGTGATGACCTAACCCTTTCTCTTTTATCTTAATTCATTAAAAAATATATATAGAGAGAGAAGAAGCAAACAAGCAAACAAGCAAGCAAGTTGGGCTTTAATCTACTCAATGAATTTAACCAGCAGCTGAAAGGTTTAAGTAGCAAACACTGAACACTGCTCGAGGGGGCACCTGACCTATCTGAGGCTGCCCACACCTTGGAACCAGAGCCGCAGAACTTGTTGCTCAACCTTCAAGGGCCTGGCCCTTCAGACTTGACCTCCAGCTACTGAGGGCCAAGAAAGCACACAGAGCCTTCTTCCTCCTCCCTCAGCTTCCCACCCCTGGTCCCCCCCAGCAGGGGACCAGTATAGGGGTAGTGGCACTGGTGCTGGTGGCAGTGGCAGCCCATTAAGAAGTGTCAAAGGCACAGACTACAGAAAATGCTCACTGGGGTCTCCTCATTAGACTGACCCTGGGGGACCCGGCAGCTCCTGCTCCCAGCTTAGCCTGGGAGCTAGCTTCATTGCTCTCCTTGCTTCTGCAAGCCAGACAATATCCTTGAACAGGTTTTTAATCAGCAGAGTCAGCTTCTACTGCTTGCAATCTGGAATCCTGCCTGAAGCAAACATATTGTAATTTTTATTCTGGAACTCATTCTAAAATCGCCCTTGTCTTCCTAAAAAGACTACACTGAAACATGGTTTATATGCTTTCTTTTGGTGAATCAAGTCCATATGTAGGAGAGCAGATACCAGTACCCACTCCCCACACACACACCATCACTGCCCCCCCCCAAACCCCCACTGAAATCTTTTCAATTCCTAAGTTTAGATGGTAGAAAGTGAGTTAGGTTCATCAGGGACTCTTGCTTTATACAAATTAATTTGGTTTCTGAGTTTTAAGTGATAAGTAGTGGGAAGTCAGACAGCGTGGGGTGATATCTAAAAGTGTATCCAAATCTGTTTAATTTCTCAATTTTCAGAGCAAAGGCTCAGAAAGGTGAGGATATTTACATACTTTTTTTTTTCTATCAACTGCTTCCCTCTCAGAAAAGCTCAATGAAACACAGAAACTAGAATCCCCTTTCAGGTAACATAACATGGTTAATTTTCTCTAAGTCATTAGAAAACGTATGGCTAAAACTGTTGTCTTTAAGTAATCTTCATTTACAAAAGCGCTTCTTCACTGAATCTTGGTTCATGGTTCCTGCCTGGTCATCACGAATGACAGCTGTACTACTCTGGCCTAGTTACAAGTATCACTTCATCCAGACTACATAATTAACCTTTCAGACACAACATGGGACCCCTGTATTCTTATAAAGGTGTTGGCAATTCAATCAAATTCTATTATTTGACTTCATGCCAAATCAACACTTAAAATCATGTAAATAATTTAATTCCAAAGAGCAGCCATAACTCTAATTTACGATAACTATCAGCAAGTTCCTGAGCACTTACTGGGGGCAGGTGAAACCCATACAGCTCTCTGTTCTCCTGAGCGGGGAGGGTGCTACCATCAGTCCTGCTTGACAGATGACCTTGGTGGCGTGTGGAACTCGCCCTGGATCACAGCTCACAGGACTCTACCTCCAGTCAGTCATCAGAGTCCACACTGTGACCAGGTGAAATCCTGGGAGTACAGCCCTCCCTGGTGGCACAGTGGGTTAGGATGCAGCATGTAAGCTAGCTGCAGCTGCTTCAGTGCCAAATTCAATCCCCAGCCCTGGAGGTGATCCACTTGGCGCAGCAGACCTCTCTTGACCAGCCCGCTACTCCCCTCAGCAGTGGATTCAGTAGCTCTACCTGTTCTGCTTCCCACTCTGTCTCTGGTGAATCCTCTCAGGGTCCCTGCACCTCTGGCCTGCACCCCAGTTCTGTATGCATAAATAAATAAATCTTAAAAAAAATCCTGGGAGTACAAGGTTTCACCCTCTGTTAAGAGCCCACTCAGGAAAAGGGAGGGGAGAGAGGCTTAAGGACTTGAGGTAGGAGTGAATCCTGGTCAGGGGACGAAGGGGAAGGGAGAAGCAAGCGAGGAGTGACTGGTGATTATACTTTCTGCAATATGGACTGGACAACAAGGTCGGGGAAATGGGAAGGATGAGGGAAAGAGTAGGAAAAACTGATGAAAATTCCCTAACACAGACAAGTAGAAAGGCCTCCAAAGTGTGGACATGTGATTAAGAGTAGCCTATGGCAAAAAAGTTCAGCCCTTCCTTATCTGACCCAGAGGGGAATAAGTAAGAGGATGGCTGGCTGAAGAATCTGGGATTGACAAAGCCTTGCAGACCCAGACCTAACGTTTAACTACTTCAGCTTTCTCTATCAGATTGTGGTTGCTGTGTGTAGCTACAGGACCTCGAAAGAATTTTCATTTTATGGAAGTGCAATTTTTTTTTTTAAAGATTTATTTATTTATGCATATACAGGCCAGAGGTGCAGGGGCAGTGAGAGGATTCACCAGAGACAGAGTGGGGAGCAGAACAGGCAGATCAACAAAGTACTGCTGAGAGGAGCAGTGGGCCTTCAGGAGAGGTCTGCTGGCCATGTGGTCACCTTGGGGGCAGGCAGGGATCAAACTAATGCGGAAGTGGCTTTAGCTTCTTAGTGCTGTGCTTTAACCCATTGCACCACCAGGGAGGACCCGCAGTTTGGTTTTTTAAACCCTTATCTTGACCTATCCCTATTGACTTTTCTTCTTTTCTCTGTATTTCCCACTTAAAACATCAAAATATGACATTACAGTATTTCTGGAAAAAAGACTTCTTAAAAATGCCCTTTCAGCTTTGCAAATTGAAATGCATTTTGATCTGAAAAAGGCTTAAGAAATCCAATGGGTTTCAGAAGAGATAGACCAAAAACCTACAGCTCTTCTTCACCTGGATGTTGTCAACACAATAGCAGCTTTCTCAAGCTCACTAGGAAGTGATGCACCAGGCAGGATCAATGGGCTGAGCATAGTAGAGTAGAAAGATGTCAAGAACCTGGTCTTCACATGTCCCTGAGCTGCTCAATTAGCCAAGCCTGAACCACCATCTCTCCTCAGGACTTCCTGTCATGTAAGAGAGGACACATTATCCATGTTTCTTAAACTGTCCTGAAATGGGTCCTCTAGTTTTTAAACCTGAAAGCATCCTGACTGCTGGAGACAGTCAAGGGCCTTCTTTGTAATTTCAGATCTGTACAAAAAGAATCTCAGGGCCCCTTCCTATGGCAGTTGACCAGTTCTACCAACAGACACACACACACACACACACACACACACACACACACACACACACACACAGAGGCAGCCTATGTGAAATAACACAGGAAACAAAGGGACAACAAAAGTCAGGCCTTGACTCAAATGTGCAGGACCTTTTACTAGGTCAAGGATAAATGCATCTGTGTTTCCCAACTAGAACCGTTCTGGGAATGCCAGAAACTGCCAGCACTCCTCCAAAACTGCCTTTCAAGGAGATGAGAAATTTTGGGCTCTGTTTCTCCCTCCCATTCATTTTCATTAATTAATTTGATACCATGTGCCAAGGGTGGGGAGAATGGAAATTAGATGACAAGAGTGGGGCAAGAATAGACAAGTATCCACCTCCCAGAGCAGCAGCCACCAGCACTGAAGCTCCTGGAAAGCTGGGAAGTCCGAGTGCTGGCTCTGAAGGGGACGGCTACACCGCTTGGCACCTTTTCCCTGCCACATGGCCCTGAGAGTTCCACATCCTCTCCACTGGCACCTCCCAAAGCTACCCCTAATTTTGAGATATTCAATATTAACAATCCTTAATGTGGAAAATGTATAGTTTTACTGGTGTTATGTAAAGGGTAACTAAATGAATGTTTAAAAGAACAGGGCAGACGTACTATGTTGCTTGCTATATACGCATCTCTTTCAGAGAATCCCTCTAAGTACTTGCTACCCCGCCAGTCATGTCCTCATCCTTCTTACACAGGATACTGAACTGCCACTCTGCTGTTCTATATCTACCAGAAACCTTGTTTGGGGCATGTCTGCCTACAGGTGAGTGTGTGCAGGGCCCCCTCGGCGGGTGGAGGAAAGGTAAGGCAGGATGGTTCAGATCATCTGCTCGCTCCTGCAGGGCACAGACAGCACTTGGGACACAAAGGAGAATGGGCACAAAACCACCAATCAGCTTCTGCAGGACCCAAAGCACACTGGGTACCTGCTTCAGAAAGAGAAAAGCCAGAGACAGAGGGAAAGGAGAGAAGCAGAGAAAGACAGAGCACACAGGCTAGAGATCAAACACCTCACAAGAGACCTAATAGGGGATGTGACCAGTGCCATGCGGAGTAAAGAAAAACACAAGGGGGAGGGGGCCCTAACTAGGGTGACAGCAGGTAGCTGGATTTTCTCATGGGAACTGATGACCACAGGTTTCAGCTTTCTCAGCTGTCAACCCAGCAGGCTAAGCTAGGTGAGCACAGGCACCTCCCTCCTTTGTGGGTATCACGAAGTTTACACGGTCAATCTAAGAAAATCTAAGAAAAGCATACAACAAACTTAGCCTTTATCTTTCCTAAAAGAAAACAAAAGAGCAGTCCCATCATGAGAGGTGTCTTATCTGAACAGGTTAAGAAGACGGGACTTTGGCCCTCCCTCGTGGGGCAGCGGGTTGAAGCACAGCACTGAGAATCTGAAGCCGCTTCCGCATGAGTTAGATTCCCGCCTGCCCCGGAGGTGACCACATGGCGTGGCAGACCTCTCCTGACCCGCCAGCCCGCTGCTCCCCTCAGCAGTGTACTTCGTCAATCTGCCTGTTCTATTCCCCAGTCTGTCTCTGGTGAAGCCTCTCGCCGCCCCTGAGTCTCTGGCCTGTACCCCAGTTCTGTATGCACAAATAAATAAATCTTTAAAAAAAAAAAAAAAAAAAAAGACGGGACTTTAGTAAGAGACAGGAAAAACCAGCAAAAATCACACAAAATGTTATACCCAACAAATTTAATCCCCCAATCGTCAACTTTGGCGTCTTAAAAAATGTATCTGCTGGCCCTCCCTGGTGGCGCAGCACTGAGAAGCTGAAGCCACTTCCGCATGAGTTCGATCCCCGCCTGAGTTCGATCCCCGCCTGCCCCGGAGGAGACCACATGGCACGGCAGACCTCTCCTGACCCGCCTGCTGCTCCCCTCAGCAGTGTACTTCGTCGATCTGCCTGTTCTGCTCCCCACTCTGTCCCTGGTGAATCCTCTCACCCTCCACATCTCTGGCCTGTACCCCAGTTCTGTATGAATAAATAAATAAATCTTTAAAAAAAAATGTTCACTGAAGAGATGGCTGTAAAATCATGGGTACCAAGAGACTGATCTTCTAGGAACTTAGATTTATAAAATGGCTTTGGCCTTAGAAATGTCAACATTTAAAAAAAAATAGCAAAAAAAAAAAAAATCACTTAAGAGTGAAAAGGAATCTGTGAAAGCAGAGCAACCAACGGACACATAGTCAGGGAAAGCTGAAGACTCAGAGGATAGGCCTGATACCTTTGAACTCATCAGTTTCTTGAGCACATATTCTGCTCCAATTGACTGACATAAATGGGACAGAGGACTTAAAAGAAATAGGAACAGAGAGCACAAACCAATAATTATCATAGTATCAACTGATGACTGGAAAGCAAGCAGCAAACCTTCACAGGACACAGAAGGTTGAATGACTCAGGGCAGGTTGGAAATCAACACCCCCTGTAAGGTGACTTTTCACATTTTGGGGGGCTCCGATGGTGGTCAGAGATCAGCCATATGCTGGTGTCTGATTTTAGATGAAGCTCACCCCATGCCTTAATTTGGGTTCTATTCTTCTGCCACCTTTGTGTGAAAAGGTCAGTTTCCAGAGTGTTAAATGCTTTACAGCTAAATGGCCATTTAGCCTGCACTACAATATGGCATCCGTGAAAGAAAGGATAAGCTATCTAATTTCTAAGGCCTCCCTAATAAAAAAATTGAGATTTTTGCTTGTTGAAAATGGGAGGGGAAAGAAAACTGACAAGTAGCAAAAAGTTGATATGCAAGACTTTCCTATAAAGCAAATTCTTTTTTTTTTGGAAGGGTGGGGAGAACAGGGAGTCAATAAATATCTACTTTGCATTATCAAATGTAGACAAATGTACTCAAATAACAGCCTTCATAACTACAGCTACATGAGAAGAAAAGATCTTAACTTCAATCTAAGAGCTAAGAAGATGAATCAATAGCAGGGTCAACAGCCCTTCATCCCATGATCTACCTGTATCGTGAACTTCGTGTCTCACACCAGTAATTACAAATTATCAGAACTCTCAATCACTGGGGAAAGACTAACCAATGTCTGTCACATCTGCATAAAGTATCTATGTGTAAGATTGAACATTTGCACTCCCCTATAATCCACATGTTGAAACACTAATCCCTAAAGGGAAGACTGACAGGCTTCTCACACCTTACAAGACAGAGTAGAAAGCCACTTGGTGGTGAGCATTTACTATTACTAATAAAGGGAAAGAAGTACTCTGAAGACAGTATCAACCTGGCTGTCATTTCCATCAGACCCCCAGAATGCATGGGCCATGGAGCAAGGTTTTGCAGCTGCCTCCACCTTGGATTCAGAGAGCAAAAACTACATCTGACAGAGCTATAAAAACAGGACCTATTGGAGTTGGGGATTCAGCTCTTGCTGGGCAGAGCTGTGGAGGTGGTCTATGGCTCCAGCGCCTCTGGGCAGGGCTTAGAGCCAAAGATTGCCTTCCTAGGTTTTGGGCTTGCCTGAGGCGCAAGGCGAGCCTTCCATCTTTTGTTTCTCCCTTTCAGAATGAGAATGTCTAAGATGTGCCTGAGCCAATGCTGTATTTTGTAAGCACATAATGTTTGGTTTCACAGGTTTCCAGATGGAGAGGAATTTTGCCTCAGGATGAATCTTCTGTTCCTTAAATCGCCCACTCTGATGAGATTCTGTTATAGCAGCCTGTACTTGGAAGGCAGGTTTTCTTATCTTGAAAGGCTTTCACAAAAAAACTATTTTATCTACAAAAGGGAAAGGTTGGAGAATTAAATCCAGCTCCTAAATAAGTTAGTTATCTAGGGCAATTCATTCCCTGAGGGGTACAGTCATGGTTTTACTGGTAGTATTATTATGCTACCAGGGAAAGTCACATCCTGCTAAGATAAGCAAAACACAGAAGAAAATGTCACTGCCACCATCTTGGGAAATGTGAAGGCGTTGCCACCTGAGACACTGTGATTTTATAATAAGAATTAGATATTCATTCTACTCCCATCTCGGGCAAGAGACTCACAACTCAGAATCTCCTAAGTGAAGAGAGCCTAAAGGTGCTTTTTATTATGTTAATGATGGCTTGGGAAAGTAAGGAAGGATGAGGGTTGGTAGCAGGGGAGTCAGTCTTGAGATCAGAGGGTTGGAACTTTCAGTCCTGGTGGAGAGTGCAAAAGATTTAGTTCAATTCCAGTGACCAATGATTTAATCAGTCATGTCTATGTCATGCATGAGTCTAGGAAAAACAAAAAGCACAAGGATCACAGTGTTTCTAGGTTGGCGGATGTGTAGAGACCCTGGTGCCTGTGGAGGAATCTCCTTACCCCTCCTCCGCATCTGGCTATGATGACTATCCTCTGTAATAAACTGGGAATCTAGTTAGTATGCTGGCCCCTGAGTTCTACAAGCTACTCTATCAAATTAATCAAATCCAAAGAGGGGGGTCATGGGAACCCCTGATTTATATAGTCAGCCAATCAGAAGTGAAGGGGACAACCTGGACTTGTGATTAGCATCTGAAGTGGAGAGAGGTCTTGTGAGACTGAGCCCTTAACCTGTAGAATCTGATGCTATTCTGGGTAGGTGGTGCCAGTACAGATTTGAATCATCATTTGGTTGGGAATTGCTTGTGTGGAAAAACCCCTAAACACCCCTCTCCCCCACACTGGATTTGGCATTAGAATCCCATTACCCTGGTACATTTCCAGGTAGCAGTTCTTAATATTCATTAATGAACTCATTTACTATAGAAAATGGATGAGAGGTAGGGTAGAAATACATCTTAAAGCATATTTAAAACCTGAGTATCAGGGCCCATGGAACATAACTCACAAGAAAGACTGAAGACATCTCCAAAATACCCTAAGTGTAAAACAAAGGATACAAAAATTAAGCATTTAGAAATAGTTAACTGAGAGAAGTAGAGAATATTCCAGAGAGAAAGTACTGAAGAGGAAGAAAAAGAAAGCATCCTATAAGAGACAATTCAGAGCAAAGGTATGAATCTTAAGTATGGCAGAATATTAACTTTGATTTTTAAATAGAGGTTTTGCCTCCCTCTATCATCATGTTGGGGAGGCAGAGGAGAAGATTCATAACTGCCTTTCAATCTCATGAAAATTCATATCCCAAATTCATAATAAGCAAAGTTACTACAATAAAACATCACTCAGGACAACAAATTACATAATACTCCCTACAGAATCAGGCCTATCTTTAGCAAAACGGTGTTACTGAGCAGTAATAGAGTATTTATGACTCAGCTGGTAATACAAAAATAGCTACGAGAACAGCTGACATTCATTGAGAGCTCACAACTTGTCAGTCACTGTTCAGAGAACTTAACATGCATTAGTTTAGTTTATATTATAAAAATACTCTAACCTGCTCTCCATTTATATGTATTAGAGAAAATGCAGCAATCATAAAGATGCTTTCAGATGCATAAGGTGTAACAGGATCATCCCCAGAAAAAGGGGAGTTCCCCTTTCCCTGCCTGGTAACAAGGGGTCTTCCCCAGGGCCACAGAGCTAGGTAATGGCAGCATGGGTGGTCTGCTCCACAATCTGTGCCCCTAACTATCCTATAACACTGATTATTTTTTTAACCCACCTTTTAATTTCATCTTCCAGACAATACACTTCAAAAATACCAAAAGGGTACGAGGCACAGGAAAAATATGATAGAGCGTAGCATCACTTACCATTGGGAAAAGCTAATACACTGATGATAAGAAAGAAGAAAATAACAGAGAGGATACCCCTCCAGATGTTGTCTTCTGGGACAGAGTCATCCCTGAAAACAGAAAAATAGCATTGAGTATTCATTTTCAGATCTAAACAGTCAACCTAGAAGGAATATGAGTTGCATGTTCTAAACCTGGAGGATTGCTATTTACTTATTTTGCTGACTCAAGTCAGTGCACAGACTATGTGATATTCACTATCATTTCCTAAAATACCCATCTATCTCATAATTAAATACAGTTCTTACCAAAAAAGCAATCAGCAACCAGATGCGCCTACATTCTACTGAAACAGGATTTCAAAGTCATTATTCTTTTTTTACAATAATACCCAGGATTTCAAAAGTTAAGATTTACTTTGAAGGAATGCTTTTGTTTGTAAGAACAACAGAAGATGATCTTCATTATGATCATATAGACTGTGGCAAAGAAATGTTTGGGTTCAGAAAAAAAGCTAAGGGTAAGAGGAAGAAGTATAATGCATGAGATTATATAATTACACCTTAAAATGGGTAGCCAGCTATCTAAAGGATGAATGCTAAGAAAGTATTAGTAAGAAATATTAAAAGCAGAATCACAGGAAAAAATACAAGATTTAAAATCACAACAGAAGCAAAAGAATCAAAAGAAAGGGGATGAGTTTCCTCCCCCTTGAGGCTGGTCATTTCTAATTGATTACTCTATCTCGTCCACACTCCAGCAACTGAAATAATTCCCTTTGTTAGTTTATAATTTATCTATCTTGCACACAGCAAGAAAGCTTCTAAAGGCAGGGCATTAGTTGCTTATATGCTCAATGCCAGGAATCTAATAGATACTCAACAGATATAGATTAGGGAGGAAATTTATTGTATAAAATCATGTACAACTTCCCAAGTGGACATTTTCTTAACATTAACAGTGAAGAGTTAAGAAGAGAAAAGAGCAGAGATATAAAGGCTAAGATTTTCTGAATTATTGATAATTACAGAGAAGCTTAGGAGATGGAAGTCTATCATTTCAGTCTAAAAAAGTGCAGGATGAGTGGACAGAAATATGAGATGGAACAAAATGGAAGGAGATTAGTTTAGAAATAATGACACTAGTATCAATACATTTTAAAATTATAAAGAAATTGAGTTTATATGAAAAAGAATTGCAGTGAAAGAGCTTTCAAAAGACAAATATTAAATTAAGATTAAACATTATTGAAGGAAAAATAACTGGTAAAATAAGTCTTAGAACAAAATCAAATTTGCTTAGAAAAAAACTCTGAAGCATCAGAATACATGAAGAGTACAGAATAAAACTATAATGAATTACTACATTAAGGAATAGGTCCTGGGGTATTATTTCAAATACAGAAGTTAACTTAAGTATCAATTTCTGTTTATGGTGCTGAATTTCTGCACTCTGTTAAACAATTTCCAGACTTAGGACTGGGTTGAATGTAAGGTTCTGAAATAAGGGATCATCTGGATAATGTTTCGGAGCATCATATGATGAAACCACCCCACCACCACATCTGGATAAATAATGTTAATTAGAAATTCATGGATCTGATTACAAAAACTTTAGACTCAGATTGACTTCTTGTAGCAAAGTGAAATCATGTTTTAATAGGTATTAACATTTTAACATCTGCCCAGAGGTTATGAATATGGCCCTAAAAATACCAGCCTGATCACTTCCAGGATACTCGTGATGCCCTTTGGCTTAAGCAGGAAAGCTGCTTCTCCAACACCAGCTTTTAGGGAAGAATAGTTACACACAGGTGGGTGGGACACAATATTCTTAGACTAACATTATACTACTGATATTGGTAAGGATGGCAACAGTAATAATTGCTTTCATTTACCAAGTATTTACTGTGTGCTAGGCACTGAACAAGCAGTTTATAAACATTTCTCTGTCACAACTCATTTGCAAAATGGTAAGTTGTCAACCACATGTTACAAATGAGGCTGTGAAGGCTCAGAGGGTTATACAATTCACCCTGTAAGAAGTCAGTATTCATCTAGTTTGCTAGATGATGGTCTTTCCCCCACGCTATTGCACCTCATGGAAAAAAAATTACCTGTCCTCCAAAATCAATCTAATGTTCAAAGAACAAGGAGCTTGACAGGGCACACAATTTAAAAATTACAAAATAAAAGCAAGACTGAAATGAGTAACCATTGCCTGGCAGAAGAAAGTTGAGTCCTGAACTCATACTTTATACCAAAATACATTGTCGATAATTCAAAGAATTAAAATGTAGAAAACAAACGCAAAAACATAGAAGAAATGATGGGAGAAATAAAAAAAAAAGATGATATAACAATTTAAGTGGGGAAGGTCTTGCAAAGTATAACACAAAACCCATAAATCATAAAAGTAAACAGTCATAAATTTACATGGCAAAGTAGTCAAAAATCAAAGAAAAAGCAGTTAACTTGTAAAAAATATTTGGAATTTGTATTAAGCTTAAAGTTTAATTTCCCAAATACACAAAGCTCTCCTCCCAAAATCACTTAACAAAAAGGACAAGAACTGGACAAAGAAAAAGAGAAAAATGGGCAAAGGATGTGAAGAGACAATTCACAAAGAAATCCACTGACTCCCACTCAAGTAAAAAAGAGGCTAAAGATGGTAAGCACGAGTTGAAGTAACACCAAGAGACCAGTTTTAGTCTACCTTATGACAAAGGCAAAAATCTAACAAGTGAGCTGGAAAGGATATAAAAAGACAAATAGGTCTTTTCCTACACGGTGACAGTAAACATTTAAACCACCTTAATGGAAGGCATTTCAGGGACTATTTAGTTTCCAAGGGCATATGCCCTGTGACGTGGCAATCCCACATGAGAATTTGTCCCACAGATGTCCCCTCATTTATATATATAACAGTGACATGGTTCAGTGCACCAAGAGCAAATTCGGATGCCTGTCTCAAAAATGGGACACTAGTCTGCTATAAAAAAGAATGAAGCTTTTTATGAATTAACAGAAAAAGAGTAATCTAAGAGATATAATGAAGTAAATAAAGCAAAGCAAGCTGCAGACCAGTGGGTACATAGTAAGCAAAAACAGAAAGGACACACAAAAAGAAGTGTGAGTGTATAACTTCCAACTTGTCTTTTAGCTGCATTCAATCTCTCTGGAAGTCTACCCAAGAAAGAACGAGGGACACCAGCTTTCTCCAAAGGAAAAAGAAACTTGGGAAGAAAGACTTTTCACCATATACTTCTATGGTACAGCTCAGATTAAGTACTGTGGATATATTCTTTCAAAAAAAAAAATTAAGTTTTAACTAAATAAATGGCTATGGTAACAGTAAATTAGGCACTACTGAAATCACCTGCTAGTCACAATGTTTGAAAACATACCTTACCATTAAATCTATAGAAACTTGAGATCAGTAATAAACAGATATAAAACCAATGAAACCAGGGTGTTGTAAATTTAGAGCGACTTTATTAGATAAAGAGGAACAAATGGATGACCTCGTTTCAGGAGAAAAATGAAGATGAATTCAATAGCCTGAATAAAATAGCAGTGGGCCTGAAAAGTTGGCAGTTTTCTATGTCTAATTAGAAAAAAATGATCAAAAATGGACAGTGAAGTCACTAGATAAAAGGAAAATACACAGTACAAGAAAATCAACTTCTGTGATCAAAGATTAAAGTGTGGGTAGATGAGCTAGGGAGGAAATTTCAATTTTATCAGACTAGTGGCCCCAGCTTCACACGAGTACCTTGAGAGTGGAGAGGGCATTCCCAGGGCACCTAGAAGAGTCCTTTACACGAAATGGGCACAGAAAGAACTGACCACATGGCTGACGAGGCTGCCCAACTCCCCTAGCCCCGCTACCTCCTGACAGCTTCACCACAAAAGGCCATTCGTTAAAGCCTGGTCTGAGTTCATTCTAACGTCCTATAATCCAGAGTCTTAACCATATGCTGAGGTAGACAGACATTTTCCATAATTAATCTTGCAAACAATTTGGCTGCTAGAGCTACTAGAGCACAGCAGTGATTCCAGAAACTCCAAATTAGGAAATAAGAATGAGCTGTCTATATCTGCACTTTGCTCAGAAAGCTAGTTGTTTTGCCTGTTAGCTCTCTTAACCTTCAAAATACCCTAATGGGAGTCAATTATCATAATCTGCATTTTACTGAAGGGGCCTGGCTCCAAAGTCCAAGTTTTCTACTCTTTAGGAGGCATATTGGTGCAGAGACTAGGAGTCCAGGCTTGCGGCCAGACTGCCTGGGCCAAAATTCTGATTTATCAGCCTATGTGACCTTGAGCAGATAACTTACTTCTCTGTGCCCTGGTTTCCTCCCCAGGCCAAGAAGGATAATAGTTCCACCTCTTAGAGTGGTTGTGTGGATGAAATGACAACATAGGCAAGTATAAAACAATGCCTGGCATAGAGGAAGGATCAGTTTTTTTAGTTCATATTGTTTGAATGTTTTTCATTTATGTCCATGTGCACCTTCGTCTAAGTTAACACTTACCAGCCTGTTGTTAGGTACTGGGGGTTAGGGAGGTGGCAGAGCAGACAGGCTTGCTTCTTATTCATGAATCACAATGACAAAGAGACATAATAAGATAGTGTCTCAGTATAGCTTTGGGCTGAGAAAAATGTATTTTTTATTTGCTAGAACATTCTCCCATGAACCTGACCAACCAAAAATATAAATAAATAAAATAACTAGTTCCTGTTTGCAGGGTTGTGCCACTTCCTAAAGGCTTTGGAGGGGGCGATGCAGTTTCCGATTCTCAGGGAAAATCGTTACTTGCAGTCTGGGCTGCCCAGAACCTCATCTCAACTATGTAGGGCCTCATGCTTCTCACTCAACTAAGACATTTTGCTTTACAGCAACTAAAAATAAAGAACTGTGATATTATGACAGCTCCCTGACTTCTTTCCTAGGTTTCCTGCAGCTCTGAATGATAAATGTCTCAATCTCTAGGGCTCTGAACTTTCCCGGCTGGCATTTGATTGAACTGTTGCAGTTTTGGGGAGGAATAGTATCTTTATTTGAAGGATGAGGAAAACAAAGCTCTTGCTTTATCTTGGATCCCAGTTACACACAAACAGAAGCAGAGTAGTAGGTACCAGGCCTTCTTGAATGCTGACTCTGGTCAAAATATCACACTAATGACTAAGCTCAGGGCAGCATGGTTCTTTTCTCCATCTTAAATTTAGAGGTGCGCCTGGAACTATTGGGTGTGCCTGACCATGTACAGTGAAAATACTGAATGGACAGATTACTATAATTGTAATATAAGTTAAGCTCCAGAGGGCACAGCAACCATCTCATTTCTCCCAGATCAGTCCAGTGCCCTCTGCAAATGACTGGCACACAACAGGCATTCAATGTAGTGGGGTACCCGAATGAGCCAGATCCTGCAGCTGAACAAGCCCTAAGGTCCCAGTAACATGAGGGTCAATGGGAGCCTAAGCCCACGGGTTTCTGTCTTCACTGCTTCTGTGCTAAGTGACCAAACATGCATTCAAAATTCATCTCTTTCTGTTGGACAGTCTCAACTGGTATAGGAACTGCTTACAGGAGGCAGAATGTCCTTAAAAAAAAAAGGGAAAGTGTAAAGATAGTCTTGAGTTAAAAGAAAAAAATGTTTACGCTCAGAAAAAAAAGTGTTACACTCAGTGTTGGACTCCAATTCTGTGTTTAATATCTGTCTACAGACACTGGGTGAAAAGATTTGGGGAAACTGAAGCAAACTCCATCCACTTACACAATCTTCATATGAGGCGTTTTGATGGGGCCAAGCAGATACTAAAGTCTAGCTTTTATCATGATGCCTAAGCTGATTGTCCCAGCTTCTCCTTCTCCTCCCATCTTCTCCTTCAGTTCTTTCTCATGCATCCTTTACACCAAGATGCATAAATAGGGTCATGTAGATGAGGCTGGTCACTATTTTATTTTAAAGATTTATTTATTTGTGTATATAAGAACTGGGGTACAGGCCAGAGGTACAGGGGTGAGGCCAGAGGTACAGGGGTGAAAGGATTCACCAGAGACAAAGGGGAGCAGAACAGGTGGATCTACTGAAAGACACTGCTGAGGGAGCAGTGGGCAAGACAGGTGAGATCTGCCCCATCATGTGGGTTATCTCCTTGGCTGGGAATCGAACTCATGCTGCAGTGGCTGGCCATAGCTTGACAGAGCTGTGTTTTTAACCCCTGCACCACCAGGGAAGCCCAGCTAGTCTCACTATTTAAGGATATTTTCTTCCAGGAAAGGGACCCAGGTTATAAGATGGACTGATGTGATCTAGCTTTGTATTATTTTGCAGACTACATTCATATCATTGTATAGAAAGTAAAGAGAGAGCTGATATACAGCTAAAATAACAACTACAGAAAAGTGCCATTTTTAAAAGTTTCTATTGGATGAATTATTTCTTCTATCAATTCATGCAGTATTTACTGGTGTATATCCTAAGATGACTAAGATATCTGGCCTGAAGACATTGTTATAGACACAATTATCATAATGACACACATAGTAATAAAAAGTATATGGTAATGTATAAACATTTCTTTCTCTGTGCTTCCCGGAACAATCAAGAAAGGTATTATGGAAAGGGACCATTCAGGTGGGCTGTGAAGGTGCCATGGGCTCCTGGGTAACCAGGAGGTATCAAGTAGGAGATACTCTTAGTCACAGCAAACTGGCAGCCTGGCACTGAGTGTGGGGCTGGATGAGCTATCTGGACCTGTTCAGGAGGAAGTGGGGATTGGAGGGGTGCTGAGTGAGGAAGGAGGCTTAAGCCCGGAGAAGCAGGCCTCCTCTGTAGTGAAAGACCTTCGAATCCAGCTAGCACTTTCCTAAATATGATGAGGACGCAGTGACAGATGACAAGCTGGAGACATAGGATCATGATTTTGTCTTTAAAGTCAAGAGGGCAGCAGCATGGAAGATAAATTCCAAGGAGATAAGTCAAGACCTGGAAGCCAAAGGGCTGGAGGTTTGCTGAGCTAAGACCAGATATGGGAAGAGAAGAACAGTTCTGAATGCTATAAAGGTCCAGTTAGACCTGGGAGATAAACTAGGTGGGAACCTGAGCTGGTTGGAATACAAACTGCTGAATTATTGAACTGAATAAACAGGCTGCCAGGAAAGGGCTCAGGAAACAGTTCCCAAAGCTTTCTGGATTCATTGAGACTGAGTACCTGTTAATTTCCCTACAGAAATTTGGATTACAGAGATTATATCACAAGAGAAATTATATGAGATAAAGCATCAGCTAAACCAAAGAAATATTGGAGCCATGCAGGTGCCTACTTACTACAGAAGACCCCAAAGAAATATAGGACATACTTTCCCCTTCAAAAAGTTTCAAAGCTTATTCAAATCCAATAAACAATGACATTAAGTAGGAAGTGGAGGGAAATTCAGGTCACTATTAATTAGACATCTGTAGAGGAGCCGCCTAACTAACACGGGGCTCTTTGTCCCCCTCCAGGGTTGGTCTGCCCCCAGTATGCAGTTGCTTTGGAAGATCACTTAACTATAGTTGGTGTCAGGGGAGAAGCACATCCAGGCCGCTTGTGATTGGAAGAAACAGAACATGATGTATATAGAGGAAACAGGACTGAGACAACTGAATTGGCAGAATCAGGAGACATTTTCTAATGGGAATTGATAGGGTCTAAAGGGAAAGAAAGGAAGGAAGGCTAGCAAGTATCCAGGAGGGAGATGCCACACAAGCTTGGAACTAGGGCTCAGGGACATGATGAAGACCTGGCGCTCCAAAGCCACTATGGGAAATGAAGTAAAAATAACTACTAATAAATAAAACTAGGGAAATAAAGGGTGTCCATTTGTCTGCTCTCACCTGCCTCCTTGACCTGTATCAGGGAATCCAGCATAGACAAGTTGATGATCACTTAGGTACAAGCTGCAAGAGGCAATGTGCTATAATCAAAGAGATGATTTTTGTTGCACAAGTGCTACTGCGAGGCTGGGTCCAATGCTGGATTGCCAGGTGCCTCTCAGGGAGAGTGAAAGCTGCTATGTGATTTAGTAGATTCTGGGGTTCACAAATCTAAAGTTTGAGTTTTTGAAACCAAGGCCATTTCCAAGTTTACCAACTTCTAAATGTAGATTAAATATGAGGTAACTTCAGCAATGATTATACCCTGAGCTTAAGACAAAGGTTTTCCATGCCCCACTTTAGCGGAACAAACTTGTAAGATATATGCCATAGAATTTAATTTATAAAAAAATCTTATTTTATAATGTGGCAATCTTAGACAGAAAGACTCAAGAGCATCTGGCTTTATTTTTAACAATAATGATAGCAATAGGAGATTTCAACACTATACCTTAACTGTGAGTTGGTTTAGTTATGACTTAATAACAGAACTACTTGACTAATCCACACCTAATCCTTCAAAATCCTAAATTTTCGCTATGTTTCTACAGCATGTGATATGACCCAGGCAGTTTCTTCACATGTTGGCAATACAACTCCATGGAGGATTTGTATCTCCTGTTCTTTGAAAAGCACACTTGAAGACTATCTTGAGGTTTACTAAAAAAATTGTACTGACTCATCGTCAAATTAAAATTGTCCTGTTTAAAAAAAAAAATTGTCCTGTTTTAATTATTACAAAATGGCACAGAAATAATTTTCATTCCTTTCAATCTTTATGTAGGAAAACAGAGCTATCACTGTAATGTTCTAATAAAGGGTCAAAAATTATGATAAAAAATGAGTGAGATAAAGTACTAATTGTATTAATGGTGCTTATGATTTTATATAAGGTGAAATTTATTATTAGTTTGTTTTTTAATGTGTCATTTACCTATGAAATTAGTGGAATAGTATCACTTTTGGAAAAAGTCAAAGCTTCAGATTATACTTTTTAAATTACTTTTGACAAGCTGTTAAAATTCCTATCTCTTTTTTACATTTTTACTGCTGATACTCATTGACTGCTATTTCAAAATAGGCTGTAAAAGGGAAATTCCAGAAGTATGTGACTTTTCTCTGTATTACAAAAGAGGAAGAAAGTTCTATTCTGGAAGGGCCTAGAATAATATTAAAGATGAAAGGGTGGAACAAACTGCTCACTCCTGCTTCTCATTATTTAAAATAAAATATCATACTTTTCCTACTCCAAAAAGAACTCTTTCACTAATTTCATCATTGCCAAGCCACCTGTGAGACCAAATTAAACTGAAGTTAATATGAAACATCCATGTTATTCAAGCAAAGCATTCTAATGCCCTTATTCTTTTTCTCAATTAGAATATATTATACTCACTCAATGACAAATATAATTTGGAAGACAGAAGCATACAATGAGATGATAAAGTAATAACAAGAACTAATGTTGATTGAACACTATTTGTTATATGCTGAGTTAAACACAGGTTATTTAAAAAAAAAAGAATTGAACCCTCATTGACAGACTTTCTATGAGGCATTATTAGCAAAATTAAGTGGGCACATAGCCATTCCTGGTAAAATCAAATGAGATGATGAAGTATTAAAGGGTAACTATAATTAAGGAAGAGAGAGATTTGTCTCCAAAATCAGAATGGTCTGATCTATCTTCTCCCCACTACATGGCATTAGCAGAAGATAATAGTGGTAGCTATATCCCTTAACTACTAAAAGTAATTGTTACATAAGCTTTATGCCTTTAGGTAGACTGATGCAAAAAGATACACACCAATAAGAACTAAGAGTCAAATGGATTATGGAGGTAAAGAACAGGTATGATATGGGAGATACTATTAGCTTGATGAAAATCTAGAAAACTGCAGTGATTCCCAAGGGAGGTGCCACTGGTACTTGTGCGTATGCACAGCAAGCATGTGTATAGGGCAAATTCTTTCTTTGTTGTGACATTTTGCATCTATAACCTCCACCAACTACCTATCAGAACACAACACCCAGTGTTGTGACCACCAATTATACCCTTGTACAATTTTTGCTGACCTGGACTAAGAACCAATGGATAAAAATACTGGGAAAAATGTAACTGACATTAAGAGTGCATCAGGCACCAGGTGGGTTATTCTGCTAGGTGCATTCGCACACGTGTTAAAAGGGTGGAGGAAACACTGTTTAATCTTCAAAACCCCATAAGTTAATACATATTTTATCTCCATTTTGCAGATATGGATCCTGGGGTTCAGAAAAAGGGAAAGGTTGGGTAAATTAACCAAGGACACACAGTTGGTTTTGAAAGCAACAGTCTGGCTCTAAAATTGCACTTCTCTGGTTTGGCCTTTTAAGTCATAATCGTATGATAAGCATGTCTTTCCATTCTCTGAAGAGGTTCACTCAGAAAACAAACCTTTCTATGTAGGAACAACCAAGCATGTGGATAGTTATGAACCAGAGAAGAATTAGTTTTCTGGGTTGGGTTTGGGTCACCATGTGACTGTTAAGACTTGGGCTAGGTCATTCCTATGCACAGGTATATATAGACACTGGAATTGCTTTGAGCATTCTCTGTGTGTTGTGTGTTTCATTTAATGGGATAAGAGATTTTTGTTCCATTGTGTGAAATCTATAGCTTTATTTAACACTTCCAGGGCTTTTGTTATACATGGATCATGTTCCAATTGCTTGAGAATTTCTCATTTCAGCATGTATGGGGGTGTTGAATGGGGCAGATGTGGTAGGCAACTATTAGCTATGTTGGAAGGAGACAGGTCTACTGTGAGGTGTGGTTAGAGCCTTCTGTGTTGTGGTGGAGCTGGTGGTGTTTGAGGTTGGGGGATGGGTTATGCAAGGTGCATTTGGGAGGTGCTGCATGGAAAAGCCTGTGGACACACCTCACATTGGGGGAGAGGGTGGTGTTGAATGCTGTAGGAGTTCCATGGGAAGGGGATCTAGGCAGTGTCCTGGGCCTGTGTATGGTGCCCGAGCACGCTGTGGGCTGAGGTGTTTTCAGCGTTTAGTGCTGTGTGCTGAGAGTGGTGCATAGGAGAGATGATTCATGCGGTGTGCTGGGTAGGAACGAGGGACAGAGGGGAGGGGGCCCGTGTCGTGATGTGATGGTGTATGTGCAGTGAAAATGGGGGAGGGGGAAAGGGGAGAGAGAGGGATGGCGGATCAGATCATTCCAGGCGACCTGTGAGTATTCCTGATATGGCCCCAGGCGTCATACGGGAAAGAGGTATGGGGGGTGGGGAGGTAGGTAGGGGGTGAGCACCGACAGGAGCTGTAGGGGAGGAAGCTGGAAGTGCTATGAGACATGGTACCAGTGGAGGAGCTGCGTGGGCGACAAGTCTGCGTGTGTGTGTGTGTGTGTGTGTGTGCGCGCCAGTCCTCTTCCTCATCCCAGAACCACACCGGGCCATGTTCCCAGCCAACACCTCCCACCCTCCCCTTTCCTCCGCCCAAGGGCGCGCCCCCAGCCCGCGCGGCCGGGCCCCTCACCTGGTGAAGGCAAAGTACATGAGGCTGACGATGGTGAAACTGAGCAGGGTAATGGTATGTGGCCGGTAGAAGAAGTCGATGGTGATGTCCTCCACTTGCTGCTCGTTGATCATCCGGAAATGCATCTTGTAGTTCACATCATCTTTGCTCAGGGTCCGGCTCCCCACGCAAGATGCCATGGCCCGCCTCCCCGTCCTGCGGCGGCGGCGGCGGCCCCGGCCCTAAAGGCTGGGACCCCGG
>NW_004567110.1:29201633-29207733 GCF_000260355.1 Condylura cristata
GGGCGGACGGCCACCGCGAAAGAGACCTCGAGGCTCCGGCCCCGCCACAGGTAAAGCGAGAGGTGCCGAGCTCACGGGCCACGCTGCGGGCTGAGGTTCCAGTCCCAGCCCGCCGCGTGCTGGGGCCTCAGCGTTCAGAGCCAAGTTGCCCAACCCGAGAAGGTTGGTTTTGTTTCCCCTCAGCTGAGGAGGCGAATACAGGACCGGGCTTATCAGCGCGCGTCCCTGAGGCCCGGGAAGGAGGCCCAGCCGGTGGAGTGGCTTCCTGCGGAAGTTCGGTGTGGCGAGCCGAGGCGGCCCAGTTGAAAAGCGCCCAGGGAGTGCCCGGCGCGACCCGTTATCCTGAAGCCACTCTCCCCACCGCCGGTCCATTTCCTGAGTTCATTTTTATTAGCGCTAAGAGGTGGCTTTCCGCTGAAAGACAGCGTTGGAAGACTGTTATCACTACACATTGGCAAATGCCGCAGCCGCCCTTGACGACCAGCACACAAATAAGTTAACCTGGGCGGGTACTGCTTTATTTTCATCCCGAGTTGCTGAGCAAGGCTCTGGCTGGGCTAATGTGGAGGTAGGGCGGGAGCGTCCCCGGGAGGGTGGCAGCGGACACTAGACCCCGGCCTGCTGTCGTGAACGAACAATCAGAGGTGTAGCTAGCGGCTGAGGCGGTGATGTCCAGAGGGGAGGGCGCTTGTAGGTTACAGCGGCGTGATACATATTAACTGTAGGCTAACACGTCTCGGTGAAGATGGATGGAAGGCAAAGGTATTGATCTGAGCCTGGAAAGGTTTCAGAGTGAACTTGGGATTTCAAGAGTCTGTTTTGAGATAGGATGACATGCTGGCAGAACTAGAACTCAGAACATTTTAGAACTGATAGGGAGAGACTTTAAGAAGCTCCTTATCTTACCTGCAATCTTTTAAATATGTGTGTGTGTGTATATATATATACATTTATATGTATTTATATATGTATATATATTTACTTATGTATTTATATATGTATGTGTGTGTGTGTATATATAGATATATCTAAGTCGTGATTATTGAACCCCCAGCCATTGTGCCTGACCCCATGGAACTTAGTTTTGTCAAGGTGGCATCACTGAGGTCTTCTGTTTTCCAATTTAGTGTCCTTATAACTTGGCTGTGCAGGGAATGAGTGGTGTAGTTTCAGGAAAAACTTGACAGATTTAGAGGCTCATTTCCTGCCAGAATTTAACAAAAACCACCAACTCCGCAAGGCTGTTTACTAATTTTCTTTCTAAAGTAATTTTGGAATGACAGTGAGACTTTCCCTTTTATATCTCTTTCAAGAGACATTTCTAAATGAGATCTCCAAGAAGTTGGATTCTCAGATATTTGGGCTAATTCAGAGTATAAAACACGTAGACAACTACTGTGCAGAAAATTAGGCAAAAAGTTGAAGGCAACAGTTAGGCAGAATTCATCCGTTCTTGGTTGTGTAATCAATAAGAGTGACTAACATTTGTGAATATTTGCTGTGTTAGATTACATTATTTTATTTATTTATTTAAAGATTTATGCATACAGAACTGGGGTACAGGCCAGAGGTGCAGGGGCCTTGAGAGGGTTGCCAGAGGCAGAGTGGGGAGCAGAACAGGCATATCAACGAAGTAAACTGCTGAGGGAAGCAGCAGGCAGGTCAGGAGAGTCTGCCATGCCCTGTGGATCACCTCCTTAGCTGGGGATCGAACTGGTGTTCAAGCTGCTGCAGCAAGCTTCACAGTGCAGGGCTTTAACCCCTGTGCCACCAGGGAGGGCCTAATTACATGTATTTTATATGGACTATTTAACATAAAATTAGATGCATCAAATTTCCCTGGCTAACTCTAAATATAACTTATGTTGTGTAAATATAAAATTTAGTTTTATTGCTAATAAAGTAGCAACAGACTTTCCTTTAAAAATTGCTATTTCAGACAAAATATACATATTATTCATTGCTGGTCATTTCATTTATTTCTGTCATTTCTTTGACCTTTTCTCTTGAAAGGCTTTCCCCCTCTTTTTTCCTACAGTGAAACAAAATTGGTTTTGTTCAATTCCCTTTTGAGAGACAGTTTTATCTATGAAATAATCTGTTGTTCTGCCTTGAGAATGAAGCAAAAAACAGCCATCTGCACAGCAATAGTATTTTGATGGTTCACTTATGACAAAGTAGATTGTTTTATATTCTGTGATTAAAATGTCCTTGAATAATTTAGTGGTATTGTGATTAGCAATCTGCTTCTTATATGTCCTTCAAGAGGAATTTCAAAAACACTTAATTACATCACCTTATTTTCCTTAAATGATTAAATTAACAGAAATTATTGCATTTAGCTGCATTTTAAGCATTTACAGATGTTTATTTGAAATGTTTTTCTTACATGATGATTTTGCCTTTTGTTTTTAAATAGTAAGGACTAGCTTTATTTTTCTTATTCAGAAGTTCTTGTTTTTTGGTTAGTAATTGACACGGTCTTGGTTTTTTTTGTTTGTATTTTTTGTTGGCTTTTCCTTTGCTTAAGTATTTGATTAGTCATCTAAAATTATTAAACATTTGTATTTTTAAAAATAAATTTCAGTTTACTTTTGTATTGTTTTAAGCATTTAAATAATGTAAGTTTATCTTTTTTTAATTACTATTTTTTTTGTTTGTAGGCTATAAGAAAAATGGCCCTGTCAGCCCAACAGTTACCCAGGTGTTTCAGCTCAATTACATTTAGTACCTTCATTAATGCTGCACAACTCAGAAAACCTTTTCAGAGACTGGGAAAAGCACGGTTGCAAGGCTTTTCTGCTCAGCTTCAGCTGCCCTCTGACAATTGCTTTCTCCAGTGGGGATTTAAGACATACAGGACTTCCTCCTTATGGAATTGTTCCCAGTCTTCCACCTCAAGTAGGCAAGAGAATAATTCTGTTCAGAGGCCTCTTGTTCCTTCTGTGAATGAGCAGGCACAGAAGACACAAACACTACCCACCTTTGATTCTGAACTATCTCTAGAAGGTAATTCTGAACTGAAGGTAACTGCATAGCTTTGGTAGTTTAAACAAGTGACCTGTTTACATCCTGTTAGGCCATTTCAAGTCATACATAGAACTAAGAAAAAGTGAAGGAATATTGTATATTCCTTTCAGGACTTTCACCTTTGGTAAATAGAAGTTTACCAATAAATTTCTTATCTTGGAGGAATGGTAACTGGTCACTTTTAAAATAGTCTTAATTTTTATCTCTTTGAAGATAGACTATCTTTGGACCTTTTAGGTAAAATCTGAAATTATTACAAGGTTTAAAAAAAAAGAAACAAACTAGAGAGGTTGTCTTTGTAGAAGAAGCACTGAATACAGATTAAAGAGTTTACTAACTTCCTTCTTTCTGCACGCTGGCTTCACAGAACTGGATGATTTGCCTCCATTGTCTCCACTGCAGCCCATTTCTGATGAGGAGGCCATTCAAATAATTGCAGACCCTCCACTGCCCCCAATTTCATTTACACTTCGAGACTATGTAGATCATTCTGAGACTCTTCAGAAATTAGTGCATCTAGGTAAGTGAGTAACATGCTGGTACTTCTTGAGTGTACACTGCTTTTTTCTTTTACTTTTGTGTTTAGGATTTATCAAAGTGGCTCATACACATGAACCTACTTTATCCATTCTGACCTTGCATCCCTTTCCCCAGAGGTTATTACTTTTATAATCTTTCTGGTTAATTTTACCCTCTAAAGATATATGTAATTGTTAATAGTACTGTTGCTTGGTTAATCATTTTAAAAATCAATTAATCTTATATAACATTTATCCCTATTTTCTTTAATATTCCCAAAATAGTTAATTAACTTCTTTTTAGATAAATCATTAGCCAGTGATTACATTATGAGTATAAACATCGCTTGCTAATTGTTTCCCGTTATGTACTTTTTATTTTTCTAGAATTAGTAATTGCCTTCTTTTTTATTTGACTCATTTTTTTCATTCCTTGGACCGAATTTTCCCACTCCTTCCACTGGCCTCTCAGGACAGTTTTTTCATACAGTCAGTCCTGTCAGTTGATGCATTAGTTCCATTCCCCCACTACCCTATGACCTTCCTCTTGGAACCCATTATCTTGATTTGAAATTTGAATGGTCTCTCTTTAGGTCTGTTCTATAACTATCTTAGTTTGCTGGCAGGTACGGTGTGCTCGTGGATCTAGTTGATGGCAGCACTACAAACTTTTACTTAGTCCTGTTTTCAATGTAGCACCTTATTGTAACCCTCGGTTTTTTTTTTTTTTTTTTTTTTTTTTTTTTTTTTACCATTGTTACTTGCTCTGGGCACTTCTCTTACTTTTCTTGCTCAGATAATGAGTCTTTCTCCTGGGGGATTGAGAGAGACAGCTAGGGATTATCTCTCAAATTCATTGCCTCTCTCCTACACTCACTGTCTTAGTTTAGGTCTTCATTTTCACAAAGTTAGGAATATTTAACTTGATAGTCTTCTCAGCAGTATTGCCCTGATTATCTCTCTGATTTTAATGTTCTTTCTAAAATGCAAATCGACTATGTCAGTGACCCAATCTTTAAAACTCTTGCTGTGGCATCAGAGATCTTTCTAATCTAGCCTTTGCTTACCTTGATCTAATGTAACAATTTAAGAAGTAATTTCTAATTTATTCTCTAACTCTCTAAATAGTGAACCTTCCCTGGACTCATGCATCACCTCTTGTGTCATTCTTAGCACTGATAACACTATTATAATTGTGTCCTGTGCAAGTGACACAAATATATAGGTAATGGCTTTTGCTCTCAAGAAATTCAAGACTTTTGAAGCAGTTAAACACACATGTAAACTAGCTGAAAGTAAAGATGAAAGGTAAAGTGATTGGTCCCATATGAGAGATAATACAGTGTTCCGTGGGCTCAAAGGAAAGAGAAAGATGATACAAGCTGCCAGTAGGAGAGACAGTCACCTCCTTTTGGAACAGCTTTCCCATTCTTTAGATGGTTACTATGGATGAAACAAGGTAAACATAAAATGCGGCTCCCCCCTTTAAATAATTAACAGTATAATTAGAGCTTTGTAATATATTTCAATCAGTCCTTCATCTGTGTGCTGACACTCTGACAGCATATCTTAAAGCAATTTAACTGGAAGTGCCTGAGAGGAACCACGGTGCCTTATCGGGCAGTATTTTTTGAGCACCTAAGTGTCCTGGTTTTTTGTTTGCTACCTGATCAGTTTTCTGCCTTCTCTGCTTGTTCTGTATCCCAAGAGGCTAGCCTCTGTGCATCAGGCTCCTTTACCAGCTGGCTTCTAGGCAGCTTCAATCAGTGGGAGGCACCTGAAAAAGGAGAAGGGGGGCAGGTGGGAATAGTTTTTCCCCATCCTGCTTTGGTTCTGGGTCATATGACAGGCTTGCTCCCTGACAACAGCTCCTACAGAGCATCCCTTTCTTAATAACTTCCAGTGTCTTCTGCATTTGGGTAATACTTTTTTGTCCCTTGTCTGTTAGTGCTAAGATTGCCCTTGCTGCTGCTTTTACTCTGGTCAGACCACTGGAGAGTGCTTGTGGTCACCTAGAAATTAGAATCATATATTACTCAATTTTTGTATTTCCAGAGCCTACCAGAAATGCCTGCTCATATTTATTGACTTTCTGAGCTAATGAAATCATGGAAGCCAAGTGATTTGTGCTGACAGCAATGTGCTCTCCTGATGAGAGTCTGCTGTCCCATTGCTGTTAAAAAGCAGCTTTTCAGGATTTCTGTTTCAGCACAGCCAGGGTGTGACAGCTCATGCTGTGCTAGACACTTCTGCACATGCAGGCTGTAATGTTTAGTTACAGTCGAAGCCTAAATCCTTTATATTATTTTTAAAGCATTCCTTCCCTTTATCATAGATTTTTGGAACTAGTTTCTATCTTATTTATCCATCCATTCGATTCATGCAATTTAGTTTTCTATTAACTTTAGTTTTAAATTTAAACAAAATTACATTTAGTAGTTAAAAGTGCAAAGATTGGGCCCTCCCTGGTGGCGCAGCAGGTTAAAGCACAGCACTAAGAAGCTAAAGCCACTTCCGCATGAGTTCGATTCCCGCCTGCCCCGAGGTGACCA
>NW_004567110.1:29208244-29278284 GCF_000260355.1 Condylura cristata
AGACTCCTACTTGAAATGAATTTTGTATCAGATATAAGGGAATTCTTTTTTTTTACATATTGATAGATGGGGTGGGTCTATTATATTTTAATGACTAGTCCCATCTTTTCTCCACTGATTTGAAGTGCCATTACTATTGTATGCTAAATCTGTCTTCACCTGAGAACTGTTTCTGATCCTCACTATGTGCGAATAATCTTTATTTCTGGTCATAGCCACCTTGTATCAATTTCTGCTTAATATCAGGAAATATAATTTTAGAATGGGTAATAATTTATTTTTCTGACTGTATTCTATAAAGAATGTTATATCATTGCTTTTATATTTCAGATTTGTGTTGTATCTAGAAATCAAATTGAAAGCTATTTTTAATTCTGAAGAAATATTTTTATAAATATGAAATTTGAGTCTAGATTTAAGGTTTTAGGTTACCATCAAATGGTTGAGAAATGGGCTTACATGTAATTATTTCTATAGCCAAAGAATGTTTTAAATTAACAATTTAATTTCTCACAATCTTTATCTCTCTTGCCTTGTGACTCAGTTACTGAGATTACTTAAGATTATAAGGCTATATGGAAAGTAAAGGTTGTATACTTTCTGCTTTGTTGTATACCTGAGTATATACATTTACCTGTTCTCTCACAGACATTTCTTAAGCTGATTCAAGGTACTTGTCTCTATTCTAAAGACATATAGATTACAGTAAGTGAGAAAGGAAGGTCATTTTTATTCTCCTTCAGAGAGAAGCATAATTATACTCTTTAAACATTGCTTATGACTAAAAATGATAAAAAATAGTTAAAAGAAAGAAGTAATTCACAGGATCTGTTACCCTGCAGCATTACCAGTTAAGGAGTTACTATGAGGATCTTTGGAACTCATAAGCATCCTTCAAAAATGAAGAAATCAGAGATAAAAATGATGATACTGGTCAATATTACTTAGCAAATTTGGGGGTAGAAATTTAACCCTAAATGCATTGTCTTCCTCTGTACATGGCTTTGAAGTAAATAAATACATGTTTTCATTTTAATGTTAATTTCTGCAGCTGGTTTCATTTAAAAATATTTAGAGGCCTCCCTGATAGCCTAGGGATTAAGTCCCAGTGCTGTCACCATGATGGCATGGCTTCAGTCCACACTCAGGATGCTGACTCACATGGTGCAGCGACCTCTCCTGTTTTGCCTTAACAGTGTATTTCAGGTCTGCTCCCCACTCTGTCTCTGATGAATCCTCTCACCCCCTTGCATCTCTGGCCTGCATGCTAGTTCTATGCAGAAATAAATAAAATCTAAAAAAAAAATTGACTTTTCTATTGACTTATATCAGTTCTTTGGATAGATTGTTTATATGCATCAGTAATTTCTTGGATTTCTATTTGAAGCTTAATGACTGAGCTAAGGGATTATCTTCAACAGTGTTTGCTATTTATTATAGGGGTTGATTTGTCCAAGATAGAAAAACATCCTGATGCGGCCAACCACATCTTAAGACTGGATTTTGAAAAAGACATTAAGCAAATACTCCTGTTTCTTAAAGATTTGGGTATAGAGGATAACCAACTGGGAGCATTCCTGACTAAAAACTATGCTATTTTCTCCGAAGACCTTGAAAATCTTAAAACCAGGTACAACTTTCAGAATGATTCTCATATCTCCCAAGTAGTTATGAAGGAAATATATGTACATTTAAATTTAACTTTATTTTCAGGAAAGTAAATAAGTTTTTAAAAATAATCTATTAATAAATGACTAAGTAATCGAGTTCTCTAAGTTGGGCACTTTAGTTCCTTTTTTTTTTTTTCTTAACAGTTTAAACATTTGTACTTCATTTGAAATTCAAAGAATATATTGATACCATAAGAATTAAGACAGTGAGATTAGCGTTAATCCATGGGTAAGAATCCTGCTAGGCATTCAGATTGCCACAGAGGACAAGACAGAGTCCCTGTTTTTGGTTCACCCTCACCTCTTACCCAAATCAGAACTTGCCTGTATTCCCAGGTGCCCTGAATGGGAACACTTTCACCCTGTTGTCCTGGTCAGAAATATGGTTATTAGCTTTGGCTTCTTTCTTCTTGGCATCCACACCTAATACATTACTAAGACCTATTAGTTTTGTCATTTTATATCTGTCAAATCACCCATTGCCCTTCATTTACTCTTCATTGTGAATGCCTCACCTCAGATTCTCATCACTTCACACTCCAGCAGGCTGCATTCTTAGTCTTTTTCCCCTGGGCTGTTTCAAACTGATTTTGAGCCTCATCATATATCAAAGAGTGAATGTTTTCTAAATTAGGAAAAAGTACAAAATTTCATGAACTAGAATTGAGCCCTTTCTTTTCATTGGACTTACATTTGCTATAGTATAAACAGGCTGTACAATACTGGGGAGAGAGAATGGTTCCAAGACACTCAGTCTGACAGGGCTCTCCCTGATAGCACAAGGGATTAAAGACAGTGCTGTCAAGCTGTCACCAGCCACTGCAGTACCACTGCAGTACAAGTTCGATCCGCAGCAAGGGAGCTGACTCACATGGCATAGCAGTCCCTTCCTGTCTCACCTGCTGCTCCCTCAGCAGCATATTTCAGTAGATCTGCCTGCTCTGCACCCCACTCTGTCTCTGGTGAACCCTCTCAGTTCACACCTCTGGCCTGCACCCCAGTTCTATGTAAAAATAAATGAAATCGTTAAAAAAAAAAAAAAAAAAATCTGACATATCCAGCTCTGCTCTTCCTAATTACCATTTTTTCTCTTATGACCTTGAAAGAATAGCTTTAAAGGAGTAATAATCATTGGAGTATAACCTGTAACTTCTGATATGCATGGTGTAGAAATGCCGTAACTATTAAATATCAGAAAACCTGAGTTCAAATCACAATTCTATTATTAATTACCTTACAGTTTTTTGTTTGGTTGGTTTTTTTGGGGGGGAGGGTAGTTGTTCTGATGAAAATTAAGGTAATCTGTTGTTTTCAGGTTTTAATAAAACTGCTATTTACTATGTTTATAAATTAAATAAAATCACTGGTATTTTATTACTTTATTTTGACTCCCAAGAATTGCAGGAATTTTTCAGTTGTTAACAAAATACATACTGAAAGATTGAAATAAAAATTAATTATAAAAATACAACGAAAATAAAAAAAACCCTCAGTTTTAACCACTCTTGAGTCTTTTGTAAGAATGTGAAATGTCTCATTTTCTTAATTTGTAAGGTATATTTTTGTTTTCTGCAAAAAAATATTCTTAGTATTTTAGTGTTTTCTGCCACATAACAAATCAGGTTAACTGTAAAGGGAATCTGTTGCTGGATTTTGGCATTTATTTCTATGTCTATGGAAACCATTTCATAATGGAATGGGTGCTTGCTTTGTTTTAACTATATCTGGGTCATCGTTATAGAATGGTTTTACTTACCCTTTTGGGGGGAGATGGGGATCATTTTGAAAGTTGTTACTTTGGAGAGGTTCATGATATTAGTAAATGTGTTATATACAGGTAATTCTTCATTTCTTTAGAGTGACTTATCTACAATCAAAAAATTTCAGTAAGGCAGATATCACACAGATGGTCAGAAATGCACCATTTCTGCTGAATTTTTCAGTGGAAAGACTGGATAACAGATTGGGATTTTTTCAGAAAGAACTTGAACTTAGTGTGAAGAAGGTAAAGAAAAGGGGAGAATTTGTATATTTCCACATCAGGTATACTTAATACTGCTAAATCGCCTGTTTCTAACAGATCCCAACCCCAATGTGAATCCTATAAATGCCTGGGAATAAATTACCCTTCTAAGTTAAACACAGCTGTATCATTTTATAATATTCCATCAAATTGGTTGTTCTGAATTTTGTTCTGTTGTTTTTGAATTTATTAATGAGAGACTGTTTTATAACTATAGACTAGAGATCTGGTAGTTCGTCTCCCAAGGTTACTAACTGGAAGTCTGGAACCTGTGAAAGAAAATATGAAGGTAGGAGATTTTAAGCTTTTGAGAACTTGCTTTTTTTTCTTTTAAGCGTTAATGTCCACTGCAGAGGATAGAGTTTGCTATTATAATCTTAAAGAAAACTATGTTGCTATGATGTTTCTTAAAAAATGAGTATAAGAAATAATATAATAAGTATCTAGCTGGCAGTTTATTTTAATCAATAATAATGACACGTGTTGGCAAGGTGTTAGGTCAGTAAGTCACCTGGCAAGCATTTGTGCCCATAGTACTAGAGTAAGAGATTGGTATCTGGGTGGTACCTGAAACCTGCTTTTGTTGCCCAGTTATGAGAGTCTGTGTCCATGACACATAGGCAGGAGATGATTTTTGGAGGCTGGATCCAAAAGAATCGAGCACACTATTCTCCTTAGTAACTGTGCCAATTGCTTGTCTAGTTGTGTCAGAACTCTTTTCTTCCATTCTGCCAAGAGAATAGTATGGAGCCAATGGCAGTTGACTAGTTGGTATACATAACTATAACAGTGTTTGAAATTACCAGAGAAGTTCTCTTTTCTCAGGTGCTCATTGCATTTTGTATTCAGTTGTTGAAGAAATTTTTGTTAAGCATGTACCAATATGCACTGTCCTGGTGAGTTAGTCCCTGCTCTCAGGGAGCATACATCTATCTAAGAGGGTGATAGCATCCAAAGTGGAAAGACTAGTGTATTAGTAGGTGAGAATAGGAACTAAGTGCATATAGCAAATCTAACCCACTTTTGGGTGTTCAGTTCTAGCACCTCTGGGACTATGACAACGTTTTTCAGATAACAGGTATACGTGGGAGTAGCGGCTCAAAAAATACTTTGGAAATCTTATTGCTGGTCTTTGTGGTATGGGGCCCATACAGATAACCTGGCCAGACCTCCCCTGCCCACCATCGTCCTAGCTTATTCTAATAGCCCCTTTTGTTGAGTTTCATGATGCTTACCAGTCTATGAGTGGCTCATTCTCAAGAAAGGGGTCTGAAATTCAGGTTACCCCACAAATAAGGATACTAATCCCTTGGGGCTTTGACAAAGCAATCTCCAGATTTCAGTGTTCTTGTTCTGAAAGGACCAGTGTGTCTTCTGGCATAGCACCAAAATAACTTTCTAATCACGATTCATAGCAGCTCTTCTTCCTTTTAGGTTTATCAGCTCGAACTAGGTTTTAAACGTAATGAAATCCAGCATATGATCACCAGAATCCCGAAGATATTAACTGTAAATAAAAGGAAACTTGCCGAGACTTTTGATTATGTGCACAGTGTGATGAGCATTCCCCACCACATCATTGCCCGGTGCCCTCAGGTAACGAGCGCGCGAGCCTCTCTGTGGTGCTGTTGCTGCCCTTCACTCAGACCTGCTCCCTCAGCATACATGCTGTTCCCTTGTGAAAACCCCTGGCTGTTTGTGCAGGAATTGGACTAAAGGCAGTGTAGACTGAACATGAATTAAGATTGTGTTTTGCTCATCTTTATAGCAGAAACACATCTGGCCAGAGGAGTAGGTAAATCACTTTGAAAAGCTTAACATCCTTCAGAGCACACATGTACATCTGAGGAGAAATAAATGATTATTTCCCTGCAGTTTTTGCCTTTTCCTGGTTTTGCCCTTTGACAAATTTAAATGTGCATTAGATTGCTATCCTCAAAGTTCCTTTATATGCTACATGCAATGTATTCACAGTCCAAGTCCATTCGTTAACAAGCCATATTGTAGTGACTTCCCAAAGTATAAAAGAGCTGTAGTTTGTTAGTATGTCAAAACTAATCAGACTTTCCCATGCTTTGCCTGTGACACTGTTGCTTGCTCACAAGAATGTTAAAGTGACGTTCTGGCCATGACCAGTATTTCCAGTATACTGGCCATAAAGCCAAGAGAAGAAATTGAGACAAAATCCTGAATGAGCTTCATAGGGGCCTAGGGTTACAAAATCTCCTCAGCTTTAGGGCTCTATTTCTAGTCTGACCAGACTAGAAGTTCTCCCTTCTCACAGCGGGCTGAGGGGATTTAGTCTGCTTCTGATCCCTTTTCAGAGTTGGTGCCGCTCACTCTACTTCTTGGTGTTTCAGTCCCAAGATTGGCAAGACATACTTTTTCTAGTCACTCCCCTAAGAATTCAGGTTCATTTCATTTTAATGCTAATCAAAGCAGTGGCAGCAGGAATTAAAAAATTGGGAAATTATAAAGTCTTGTTTAATATTTTCATCAGAAATTTCTAGTACAAACTGTATTTGTGGCATTTACCAGAGTTACTGGGCATTTGGTCAATAGTTTATATTTGTTAGCCTTGTAGTACTTTTAACCAATAAATAGTGTATCTTTCATACAAAATCAGTTTATAATTTTTTTTTCTTTTCTAGATATTTAACACAAGGTTGTTTAAAGTCAAAGAAAGACACTTGTTTCTTAATTATTTAGGAAGAGCACAGTATGATCCAGCAAAACCTAACTACATTTCTTTGGACAAATTAGTATCTGTGCCCGATGAAACATTCTGTGAGGAAATTGCCAAAGCCTCAGTAAAGGACTTTGAGAAATTTTTAAAAACTCTTTAGTTTTTGATGTTAAAATGTAATAAAGTGAATGTATATATGAATAAATGAATATATTTTTAAATAAATGACTCAGGTCTTTCTTGATATTTGAAATAATTGGTTATCATAAATTTGGGCATACTTTTAAGATCTCCTTCTTACATGTTCCCAGTGACTTGACTCAACCATTTCCTTCCTTCTCAGAAAAAAGAACTGCCAGCACAGCAAGCTTAGGGTAAGATAGTTACTGTAGCTAATGCATTGTCATTCTGGTAGATTTTCTGGCCCATATTCACAGGTCTTTTAAAGTGATTTCATCTCTCTTGGTGCATACAGTATTATTTATCTAATATCTGCTACTCACTTGGATAACACTATGAAACATTCCACTTCAGGTGTTGTTATCCAGAGCAGATACTCAACTGTTGTCCATAGCTGGCTACTGAGAATCAGGAAGGAAAAAAAACAGTTTGTAAGAAGTCAATGAGACAGTAAAAGGTCAAAACAAACCTGTGACTTCCTGCCAGTATGCAAAGATTTATAGCATAAATTGATACTGTTTTTTCCCACTTACCACTTAGGTAATCTTGGGTAAACAATTTAATCTGAGTTGATTGAGTTGTCAAATGAGGCATCCTGCCTTGTTCTCTGCCTTAGGATCACAAGCTTGATAGCATGTTAACACTGGTGGAACCACTCACATTTACTCCCCACCACAATCCGAGCCAATGGGATTTGATCGATAGGACATTATCAAACAAGCTTCATAAAGACTTGACTGTTGGGGCTTGTCATCTTGAAACATTTGCTCTTGGAATCCTGAGCCACTAGGTAGATAGGTCTGGTGATAATACTGAAGAAATGAGGTGGAGACAGATGCCTGGACAAACCTCAGCCATGACCCTGAGCACCGGGCATGTGAGTGAAGATACTACCTTGGATATTCCAGCCTCAGCAGGTAACACATGAAGCAGAATTACTCAGATGAATTAAGAATTGAGAGAAATAGTGTTTTAAATTACAAACATTGGGGGTGTGTGAGGGAGGGGATCATTTGTTGTGTACCAGGGCTTTGTGATATATCAAATGTCCTGATGTCCTCAGCCTGGTGAGATTTTACATTCAAGTTGTGCAGGGCCAATTGTAGTGGCTTTTCTATTAGGTGTTTTATTCACTTGCTCAGCAGACATTTGAGTTTGTAGAACATAGTGGTAAAAGTACAACAGATACGTGCCTTCATGGAATTCTTTAATAAATGAGCTCAAAAAGCAGGAAGCAACAAGGAAGATACAGCCAGGACAAAGGATAAACAGTCCTACCTGATCTATATTCAGAACCTCATTTTGCCTTTACAGTGTACTCATACCAATGAGACTGGCTGAGTGGGACGGCACTAAAATGACCTGATTTAAACCAAAGTAATTCATCATACCTGTCTAGCTTGGTGTCCAAAATGTTCCACATCTATAGCGATACTTCAAGTCTGGAGTATAGGCCTGTCTGTGGAAGGGAAAAGAAATTTAGAGAATCACTTTTTTTTTTTTTTAAAGAACTGGGGTACACACCAGAGGTGTGGGGGTGGGGGAGTGACAGGACTCACCAGAGACAGAGTAGGGAACCTAACAGGCTTACTGTCAGTAAGCCTTAAAACATGCTGCTGAAGGGAACAGCAGGCAGGGCAGGAGAGGTCTGCCACACCATGTAGGTCACCCCCGTGCCCCGGGGTCGAATGCATGCTGCAGTGGCTGAGGATAACTCCATAGTCCTGTACCACCAGGTAGGGCCCAAGAATCGCTCTTACCACATTTTTCTTGGCTAAAATGTCACATGGGCACACCCAGGTTTAAGGTGATAGAGATATATAATCTTACTATTGATATCTAATGTAGTAGGAGGGAAAAAAATTCTGTATCAACACCAATGTTACCAGCAAACACTCAGGTTTCACAGACTTAATGCCTGTGGGAGCTGGTTTTGTGACAGACTTGCCACCTTCTCATTCTATAACTAGCAAGTTGAAGCTTAAAGGCTAAAAAGGAAAGAAGAGTTTATTGATTATGTCTTGGAAAGCAATGTGCTAGTGTACAAATATTACTTCCAGATTTCACTTTGTAGCAAATTACCATTCTCCAGTGGCTTTGTATTCTGGGTGTTTCGGTGCAGTGCTTTATCCAGGACTGAGTAATATGAGAAAATGGCACAGAGAAAAAAAATGCAGAAGCAATAATACTTTAGAACTGGATTGTAAGACCACTTATGAATTTACAATAAAATAGAGTTATATGTTGTCTCAGGTCTCAGCTGAAAGCTAAAGAAAAAAGAGTTAGATACTGGTGGGGAGTTACTATGGATTCAATTGTGTATCCCACTCCTCACCCCCAAATTCTAAGTAACCCTAATCCCAATGTGATGGTATTTGGAGAAGACTAACTAGGTTTAGACCAGTGCATGTGAGGGGGAGGATCCTCATGATAGGATTAGTAAATTTACAATTCACTCGAGCTTTTTCTCTCTGCCATGAGGACACAGCTGAATAGCTAACTTTCTATAATCCAGAGATCTCTCAACTAAAAGTTCACACCAGCACCTTGAGCTTGGGCTTTTGGCCTCCAGACTAAGAAAATAAGCTTCTAATTAAGCCACTAGAGAATGGTAATTTGCTAAAGCAGCCTGAGTCGAATAAGACAGCAACTGTTTTAGAAGCTGACCAGTAATGGAATCATTCAAACTAGTTTTCCCAGCTGTTTTTTTTTTTTTTTGTCCCTATAAGATTTATTTATTTATACATACAAGAACTGGGGTGTAGGCCAGAAGTATGTCAGGGGAGATAGGGGTGAGAAGATTCACCAGAGAGGGAGTGAGGAGCTAAACAGGTGGATCTACTGAAATACACTACTGAGGAGGGCAGTGGGTAAGATAGGAGAGATCTGCTGTCATGTGGGTCAGCTCCCTGGCCAGGGATCAAACTTGTGCTGCAGTGGCTGCCAATAACTTCATAGCACTGAGACTCAACCCCTTGTGCTACGAGGGAGGCCCTGCTCCTATATTTGTAAGCCTAGATATGATGTGATGGTGCCGAACCTTAGAAGTGTACTTGATTCTACCTTAAAGTTGCAAGCAAACTCTGCCATACATGTTATGTAACAGGGTGGTCCCAAGGAAAAGGGGAAGTTCCAGGTTCCCTGCCCCACCCAGAAGGAGGGTGAAAGAGAGCAGAGAAGGAATCTGAAGAAGAAAGCAGGATGGAGAGCCAGGAGACCTGAGGAAGCCCCATGGAGCAGAGAGAGAGATGTGAAGAAACCATGCTGATTTCTTGGCCCTTGGCTGGTTGAAACAAATGTGGGTGAGACACCAGTGGGGAGGTTGACTATGGCAGCCTTTATCTTAATTTTAATTTTGCTCTTTTCCTCCCAGACTCGTCTGGCCATTTCTGACCCTTTTCTATGGGTCCTTGCCAGAAAGTGCTTTAGGCTTGTGGCAGGCTTTCAGGGCTTGCTTTGGGCCCATCCCTTTTGGGTAGACTTTTACCTGAGGTGACTTTAGGTGTTTGATTTAGAGAATATATTCGTCTTTTCTGTATTGTATACTAATTGTATTAAAGTTCCTTTCCATTTAAAGCTCTTATGTCTTGTCCTGATGCGCCGGATGACAGAACCTATTTAGAGCAGACAGGTTTGGGGGGTTCAGGGGTGCCCCTCGCTCCCTACCCTGTGGCAGATTTCATATTTTTTCCTAACATACCCCAAAGTGATGTGACCAGAGGTGTTTAGTAGTGTATTACATTTCTCCATAAGTAACGAGCCCAAAAGTTTTATCTGAATTCTCAGATTCTGGAGGATGAAATCTGTATTACTCCTGTATTTGTCTTTGTACAGTTTATCCAAACTTTTCTGAGTCTCCATTTCTCCCCTCTACAAAGGAGACAATCAAAATATTTTCCTTGGAGATTTATAATTAAAGGAAAATATGCCTGTAATACAATTAATTACTTGACACAATTAATACTCCCCAGACACACAGCTAGCTTAGCAGCAGCAAAGCCCTGCAGCTTAAAGGCCCTGATCTCCGATTCCAAATCCAGCGTCCTTCCCATTGGTTAGAACCACGCGGGGAGGAGCTAACGGCAGGTGACCGAAAAAAGAGCATCAGAACTGCGCGTGCGCGGGCAGACCTCCCAGCCTCCAGACGCAGCGTAAGGCGCCTGCGCGATGGGGTCAGCGCGTCCTCCAGGACTTACCCAGTAGGCAACGCGTCTGTCTCGGGTCAAAATGGCGAGCAGGCCAGCTGGTAAGTGGCTTGTTTTCTGTATGATGGGGATCGGGAGTCTCAACCTCTTGTTCTCTAAGCAATTTGGTCCTCTTCCTCGGTCCTCCGAGTGGCCCGGTTCGCAGCCTACGGAAAGTGGTAGCTCCGGTGCAGCCTAGAAGACGATCTAGCCCCCCCACCCTCCTGCTGCCCCCAGATCGGGTTCGCCTAGTGGGTTGCGATGTGGACCGGCTGTTGGTGAAGGTGTCCGTTTGGCTCCGACATCCCAGGCGTTCTGCTGCCGGTGCTCGGAAGCTCTTTTCCTCGGTCTCCGAGAACTCAAGGGCACAAGAGTCAATGACTTTCAACCAGAAAGAACCGAGAGTTTATTGGAGCCAAGATTTAACGCGAACATTAGCTCGGATTCCGCCGAGTCCGACGAGGGAGCTCTTATTTCCCTTTCGTGCTAGGATAACAGAGGCGAAGTGACCGGAGAAAGGAGAATCGGAAACCTCATTTCAACCCTCGCGCTTCACAGACCGGGAAATAGCGCTAAGCAAGGGTTACAGCGAAGTTTCAGTTTAACTTTGGCTGATCCAGAACGTCAGCTTGATCTGTAGGTTTGGAGAAATTGATATTTAAGTTGTAGGGCATCATGACAAACACATTATGGAACGATAGAAAAATTAACAGTATGTCTAAAACAGCGTGAACTGCCTTTTCCCCTTGCCAGTATCCGTCCTCTAGCGGTTTAAATTGGAATAGCTTTTAAAAGATAATTGCTTCTCTTCTCCCCACCCTCAGCAATGGTGACATCACGTAACCAGAAAACCTAAAGACCTGAGACTGAAGCGTTAACTTAAGTGACATCGAGCATTTGGAGATTGGAGAGACATTTAAGAATTTTATTAGTTCGTAAATTTGACAAATGTCGAGATTTTCCGCTTCTGTGCAGTGTCAGGAAACCGATCAGGTCTTAACCCTTTCACTAGCTGGCTCTTACTTGAGTACTTGAAAAGGATAATTCCTGATGGTTTATGCTTATGCAGTGATAGGAGTGTTGGGGTAGGGCGGGGGAGGATACCAGCTAATGTAGGTAAAGCAAATAAGAGGTAATGTTTGGTACACTGTAAGTGGTCAGTGAATACTAACCTTGATCATCATCACGGGTAAATATGTTTACGATTAAGTTGTCAACAACAAGTATGTGTGTTGATTCTTTGGTACTTGTTTTTCTAAAAACAGCTTTATACTTAGTGTTGAATTCCCAAGGAGATTTACCAAAGCCATGTAATCTGTAATGAACTAAGGAGCAGGGGATAGTGTGGGAAAAGGGAGTTTGATTTAGTTGTTAAGGGACAGAACTTTAAAGGAAAATTTAAACTTGTTCCACCTTCCCTCTATACTACATTTCTCCTATAAAGGCCAGGCACTAACTGTTGTATTGCGCTTAGCTCCTATTGGGTTAACCTAGGCACTCATCTTCTCAGTTTTAACCTCACCTATTTCTACACCCACTATCATATCCATTCTGTCGATGGGTTAGCAACTTGGGAGGAGGAAAATGGGCTTCTTTTATAACTCATGTTAACTTTGTTAACTATTATCACAATTTTACTAGAAATGAGTATTTTTTTAATATTTTTTATAAATTTTCTTACATCATTCTTCATTTTGTGCATTTTTTCGTCTCAGTTGTAATCCCTGTGGGCTTCCCACCACCAGTTCACCTGTGTGCCATCACCACAGTCCACTGCGCTCTTCCACCCCATTTCTGATCCCATTCCCCCTCCCACCCCACATAAAATGTCTTTGGTTTATAGTTGGTCATTGTTTTCATTTTTACTCTGCTACATATGTTTGTCTCTCTTTTTTCTGATCCCTCATGCTCCTGCTATTACTGAAACCATCTGGTATTTTTCTTTTTCTTTCTGGCTTATCTCACTAAACATGATCCCTTCCATCTCCATCCATGAATATAATTTTAAAGAGAGTTGCTCAGTGAAATAAAGGTAATATAGAATAAAAATTTTGAGGATGAGTGTCATTTAGACTTACTTGAAGTCTTACCTTTTCATACAACTTTAACTGCCTTTAGAAGTTTAGTTATTTCCTATAATCTGTGAAACTAGGAGTGACAAGTGTTCTGAGTTCCTTTCCCATTTTCTACCCCTCTAGTTCTGATGGTAGCAGGGAAACATGAAGAGATAGCAGGTTTGTCATTAAAAGGTTAAGGTGATGATAATTCTTTCTGTAGGTCTTTTGTACATTAACATTTTTCCCATGGCTGTGTTAGTTTTACTCATAGATAAAATTTTATCTACAATATTTAGAGTGCATTATGCTTTTAACAGGGGTTCCCTTTCTACGTTTGCATTCTCTAACAAGATGACTTAAAGTACTGTTACCATGGCTGTCGACCTGTTTATATAGTGTAAGAGAATTATAGCTACTAACAGTGTTTCAATGTCAGTTTCAGCATCAGGCAGGTGGCTGGAGGGTATTCGAAAATGGTATTACAATGCTGCAGGATTCAATAAACTGGGTGAGTGTCTGTGCTTTTGTTTTTATTTTTCTGAGAGTTGAGCTTTTGCAAGTAATTTTGGTTGCAAATGATACTTCAGTTGTACCTATGTTCATGAAGAGATTTTAGAAATAGGTCATACATTTTATTATTGAATGTATTCCCTTTACAGTATTTTGAGAAAAGAGAAATGAAATTCTTAAATGTTTGAGGTGAAAATGATTTATGTCTTAAATATTGTGACCATCAATCTCCTTATGTGTTTCTTCCACTTAGCATTGTAAATTTTAAGATATATGAAGTTTGAAAGTAGAACTTTTTCAAATGTTAAAACAGTCTGACATCTTTACAGTCATTTGATGCTTGAACTTTTTTTTACAAATTATAATTTGCCATAACCTTTTATTTTTTGTTATTGAAGCTAGCTAGAAGCTTTGTTGAATGTTACTGGTCCATTAATACACTGTTTTAAAATTCTCTATTACCTTGATCTCACATTTAAAGCATAAGAAAATAGAGGGGTGGTTTGTTGATGTGTGTTTGAAAAAAGACATATCAGTAAATACTTTTAAATATTGTAAAAAATGTTTTATATAAAAATGTGAATTTGTGGCAGTAGATTTTAAGACTCATACATTACTTCCACAATACTGTTTAAGAAACAACCCATTAAATAGCCATCATTATGTATGAAATACACTCTGTCATATCGAACTCTGATACTTTGCCCATATCTTATAAGATAGTTTACTCATTTAAAAAAATGTTAAGATGTATATTCATTCTAACTCTCTTGTTTTCTATCATAGGGTTAATGCGAGATGATACAATATATGAAGATGATGATGTAAAAGAAGCCATAAAAAGACTTCCTGAAAAACTTTATAATGACAGGATGTTTCGCATTAAGAGAGCTCTGGACCTGACCGTCAGGCACCAGATCTTGCCTAAAGAGCAGTGGACAAAATACGAGGAGGTGGCCTAGCTTTTATGGGACTCATACCCTTGGCGGTTAAAAGTTTAGTATAGAAAGAGACATATTCATGATTTAGTACTTTAGAGTTCTTAAAGTTCTGTCAAATAAATATCCTTATAGAATTCACTATGATTAATAGACAAAAGTCAGCTCTGTTTTATGGAGAAACACATTGAGACGTAAGAGGTGAAACTTGTGTTTTCCAGATCACTAAGCAGGTCTCAGATGGTGACCCAAAACTAACATCCACATCTCAGGCTGCTGTTTTTCTGCTTCTGCACTGCTTCCTGACCAGATGAAAAGTTGTGCTGGTTTTCCTGGGAGCAGCCCTTTGACTGGCCCTCTGGCTCCCATGAAGGACTCTGCGAAGCAAGCAAACCCTTGTCCCTTGAGCTGCAGTGAAACTAGACATAGGCATTAGACTTTCCTTTTCTCTGGCAGACTTTGCTCTCACAACATATCAAAGCAACTTATTGACAGTACCTATATTTTAGAAAAGCCGACTCATTTTAGTCAGCTTGAGAATGCATTTTCTTAGTTGGAAATAAAAACAGGTTTTGATGAGTTTTATTAATGGTTAGTAAGCATTTGGTCAGTATGTGATGGTGGCCTATAATATTTGTATTTTTTCATTCTTTAGGATAAATTCTACCTTGAACCATACCTGAAGGAGGTTATTCGGGAAAGAAGAGAGAGAGAAGAATGGGCAAAGAAATAATCATGTGGTCAAAATGTGGCTGCAGCTGCCCGCAGAGGATTTTTATGAAGTTCGTTAAACCTGAAATGTACAATTTAGAACTTAATCTGAGTTGCATATGTATTACTTTAAATAAATATCTATCATATTGGTTGGATTTCTTTTTTAATTCTAAACCTTATTCTGAATAACTACTAAATTCACCTGTCAATTCTCAGGATGTCTAAGTTTTTTTTTTTGTTTGTTTGTTTTTAAAGATTTATTTATTTATGCATACAGAACTGGGATACAGGCCAGAGGTGCAGGAGCGGCGAGGCTTCACCAGAGTCAGAGTGGGGAGCAGAACAGGCAGATCAACGAAGTACACTGCTGAGGGGAGCAGCGGGCGGGTCAGGAGAGGTCTGCCACGCCATGTGGTCTCCTCGGGACAGGCGGGAATCGAACTCATGCAGAAGTGGCTTTAGCTTCTCAGTGCTATGCTTTAACCCGCTGTGCCACCAGGGAGGGCCATGTCTAAGGTATTTTTTTTATTGTTTAACAGCCTCTTAGAGCTCAGCAAGGCCACTTCAGTAATTTTTCCTCTCTAGTTGGATAACTGTCCTTTATAATATCTTTGCAGATTAGCATGATACTTAGGGTCTATCTTTCATGGATACAGGAAAGCACCTGTGACTTAATTTTACCTAATGCAAGTAACAGTTGGCTGCCCGACTTAGACGAAGGTGCCAACGAAAGGAGAGAAGACTGATTCACCCCTAGTATGCCAGGATTGGAGTATGGCCCTTTTCAATCATTGCTCCAAATAGATTTGGTTTGCCATCTTAGCTTTTTTAGAACAAATGTATGCAACCCCAGGTGGATCTGCATAAATTGTGTCATTGTGCTAATATATATATTAGAAAACAATATACACTGAAAAACAAAGACAAATGTTACTTTACCCCCATATCTCAGTGACTTCTACTTTGAAAATTATTGCTGTGAAGCTTATTATAAGGGTTGGATATAGCAATATTCAAAATTTAAAGGTTATAGGCTAATTTCTAATACATAAGTTAGAACCATTGACTCATGGCATCATCCCCACCCCTAAGTCCTACAATGCTGTTTTTGGTGGACATGAGCATGAACAACAGCAAATAGAAAGGAGAATTTGCATTGAGGGTGTGCTGCAGGCCACTGCAGTGTATTGTAGGAATGTGTGACTAGGAGCTTAGCTTGAACAAAACTGAAAACAATTTTTTTGTGACATTTAAAATTCCTAAAACAGATTTGGTATAATTTTCACAAAATAATGGTTGACATTTGTGTATCATTTTCACAACTTAAATATTAAAGCATACTTAAAGATTTTTGATAAAATATTAGCCTCCTTAAGAGCCTTTTTGATATTCAGGTTTTCTGTGAAGCCTCTCGAAATTCATGTTAGGTTTTTGACATCAAAGTTGCTTAGATCCGGCCCTCCCTGGTGGCGCAATGGGTTAAAGCACAGCACTAGAACGCTAAAGCCACTTCTGCATGAGTTTGATCCCCGCCCACCCCGGAGGTGACCCACATGGCGCTGTGGCAGACCTCTCCTGACCCTCCCGCTGCTCCCCTCGGCTGCTTCGTCAATCTACCTGTTCTGTGCCCCACTCTGTCTCTGGTGAATCTTTTCACATGCCCTTGCACCTCTGGCCTGTACCCCAGTTCTGTGTAAATAATTGCCTCCATCCTCCATTAAGAATGGCTCCGGTCATAATTAAAGCAGCTTTTACTTAGTATTTTGTAGTTAGTGATTTGGCTTTGTAATCAACTTGAATTATGTTGTTGGAATAGTTAGAAACCAAAGAAACACGTAGGTATATAAAGGGTGTTTTTTGTAAGGGACTATTTGTGTAAGGGCCAGTTAATGAGTAAACACTTTTGTTTCAATATGCTTCCCTGTCAAACCCAACTAGATAACAAATTCTCAACCAAGGACTGCCCCTGTATTTAAGTGTTCCAGTTCTGTCCTTGGGTTTTTCAAGTAAATTTGAATTTCATATGTTGTTTATTGATTTTATATTCATATCACCCATTTGGATAACATTTTATCAGTATAGAAGACCTGCAAATAATTTTAAATTTCAGTAACAGACACCATGTATTACCTAGATGACATTTTTCAATCGATGTGAAATACCGTAATGAGTTCACTAGTATTATTACTCCTTCACAAACGAGGCTGAGTTTTACAGAGGTCAAGCAAAGTGTCCAAGAGCATGTATCCACAGAAATAGACTGCAGAGTTGCTTGTAAAATTGGAAAGGTGAGCTTTCTGTAAACTTTGATACTAAGATGTCATAAGTAAGGAAAAAGTATATTTACATAGGTAGTTTTAAAACTTGTAAGCTTTTTTCAGTATTGCAGTTAAGCAAAAAATGAGGCTGTAACTAGATAAATTTCTCAACTCTTCATTAAAGACTGAGAAACACTGAAATGGCAGCAGTGATCTTTCAGTGAGTAATGGTGATCTTGATGCTTTTTCCTATCATCTTTTTATAATTGAGTAGTAACCACCTTTATTATAGAAATGGCAATAGCAGGTATGTTTTCATTCCAAGCCGTAGGTCATAAGACCTCTGGTCTAGCACTAGCGGCCTGTTGCAGAGGCTCTTGTGTGTGGAGTAGTAGCTCGCGATAACATGAAATCCTCGTCCTAAATCATTTGCAGACTGAAAAACGATGTGGGAGCTGAAGAGTGTAGCCTGTGCCCTGTGTTCCCACATGACCAGTGCATTCCCAAGCACAGTGAGGACTGAAGTCCACCGAGGGGCGATCAAGTCTCCCTGGAGTTTTGTGAGAAAAAGATTAGGTCACAGGTCAAGAAGATTTCAATGTAGGCTGTTTGACAGAAGGAGGCTGAGAAGAGGGATTGTCCAGAACCCCTGTTTTTTAAATCCTATGCATGCTCAAAACATTTCCCTGACAAAGACTCTCCAGATGCTCTTTTAATTGTGAGTTCAGGATCACTTTTGCAGGACTCTGGTTTCATTCAACCAGACAGCTGATGTTCATCTTTACAAGGAGACCAGAACTGAGGCATTTCGGACCAGAGTGCTACAAGGTGTGAGGGCAGCAACGGGAAGCTGGAACGTGAGTCTAGATGCCATCTTATAGATGCTGCCATCTTGAGAACAAGCCTGAGGGCACCACTGAAGGGTAGGGGCACAACCACCTGCCCAAGACTGATTGGTAACAGGAAGAAGACATTGGTGCAGCTGCCTGTGGCAGGCTGTGGGGCAACTTCTGATTTTGTGAGAGTTCTTCCTGCAGCCAAACTACACTGGTCCTACATCACTCATTGCTTCCTTGTTCTAAGTTGGAAAAAGGCTGCAAATGTTCTTTGAAAACCATGGAACGTTATATCCATGTTTTAATTATTGGCATTGTCCTACTAGCAAAGAATATAAAGAATAACACGAAATACAACTAGTATTTGTCCTATTGAGAGAGTAGGTAAAAGGGTAAGAATTTTGCTAACTCATCAGTGAAATCCTTTCATTTGATGAGAGGCCTCCCCTGTTATTGAAAACAGTATTTGAAAAGTCAACTGAGTGTCTGAAACAGACCCCTCACTCCCTACACGGAAGGAGAGAGTCGATTCTGGCTTATACCGCTCAGATCTACATCCATTCATTCATTGAGTTACTTTAGGTAAGCCATTTAACCTATGATACCTCCATTTCCTCATTTCTAAAATGGAGCTGATGATAGACCTTCCTTTATAGGACCATTGAAAATTAATAATGGATAAAAATTAACTGCTTTCATTGTATGTCAAATTGCAAAAATAGTTCTGGCACACAGTACACACTGTAGCTTCTTCACATGAATAAAAGGGACAATAAATGTTCTGAGGAATTGCTGAATATCATTCAGTCTAATAGCCAAGTAGATGTGGTCAGTTTCCCTTTATCTCCAATAAGGCACTCTCATTTCTGGTCAGTCTGACTGGGATGTCTGGCCTCCTTGGATGAAGCCTTTACCTGAGAGGAGTGGGTGACTCAGCTCTATATGGTGGCTTGATGACAAAGGAGACCAGGTTAGGCTTTACTGTCTTCTTGTTTTGCCTTTTAGATTGGTGATGTTTTTGTAAACTTCCAGCCTTTTATGTCCTACTGATTTTCTTTGTACAAAATGCTTGATAGCTTTTAATGTTTAATGTTGAAGTAGGTTTTGCGTATAGGTTTCCTAGATCTTGAAGGACTTGCTGACTCTGAAAAGGTCTCCTTCCTGTTTTTCAGGCCTTTGCAGAATTGTGAAAATTGCAAACAGCAGCTGGCTTATGTTCACTTATGCCCATATTGATGTTATTGAGGTATAGGAAGCAGAGTAAGGGATCTTAGGCCCTCAGACCTCCAAATGCTGACTGTGATCCCAATCCCAAATGGCACAGAAATATTTGAGAATAGTTCCAAAATGAGTTCTCATGACCTAAGTATTCACAGGATGCTCTATAAACGCTATCAGAATGCTGGTGAAGGAATCTTCATGAATAGCACTATTGCCTGTTTTCAAAATCTAGACTAGTATAAAATCCAAAGTGTCATTTTTGGTAATGTATCTAGATGTTCACTTCACAGCATTAACTCTGCACTAATTCTGTCTTGTTACAAGATTCATCAATAAGAATAAAAACTGGACCAAATCCCAGAGTTCCTATAGTCATAAAAACCCTTTATTCACAAACAGGATGGTGTTAGTAACATCATTCTGAGTGTGGCTTTGAAAATAACTGATGCACTTGGAATTTAAAAAGTTAGGAGGACATAAAAACTGTATTCGCTAAAAAAAAAAAAAAAGGAAGCAAAAACTGTACTTGCTAAATTCTTGACCGCCTGGTAGGTAAAGTACAAATAGGTTTACACTGCATGGGAAGCATTAAGTTAGGGACTTCTGTATCAAATTAGAGTATAGTTGAGGGGCGAGATACCTGACTCTGGAAAACAGGGAAAAAAAATCCCTTTATTGGAATAAATACTAAATTTCACCACTAGGTGGCAATGCACTACAACTTTACAACTTAAAAGGTGCCCCCAATCCGACGCCATTGAAGATTTATCCATCCTGTACCCCCACTCACTCACTCCCCTTCATTTTTCAGAATGACAACACCTTAGAGGTTTATGGCCATCAGGAGAATTTACCACTAAGCTATACACTGATGTAATGAAATCTAATATATGCTGTGCGATGAATTATGAGATGTTATTTAGTTTCAGGATTTTATTACTTCAATCAGTTATGACCATATTTCCTTTTATATGATTGCTCACTCTTTAAACATACCAGATGACTGTATAAGGAACACCTAATAAAGTCTATAGATGTTAAAATATAAATGTTTTAATTTATTTGCCATAATTTGTTTAAATTCTGGTTATACTGGTATTCATATTAAAAGCCATAACATGTTAGAATCTGAGACCTCAGATCATATGGTACCTCCAAGTTATATTTCATTAAGAAATTTCATTGTATATATTAACAATTGTGCAGGAAAGAAGAAAAGAATCATTACAAGGTAGTTAATTTTTTGCATAGATTCCAGAAAGCCTGTTAATATTTGAAGTATTATGACAAACTATTTAAATTGTCATTCTGGATTGTAACTCTATTTCTCTTACAGTAGAAAGAATGTAGTATTTGTTTAACTTTGTATTTTAATACATTTGCCTATTTTGCACAAATGCTAAAAATGCAATCTCAAAACAAATCCCTGCAAAACTTCTGGTAACATTATTCAATTGAATAATTGTTCTGCTAGTATTATAACTATTTTAAAGAGAATTTTATACATTATATAAATTGTATTTCTAAGCTAAACTTAAAAAAAAAGGTAATTATTTGTCTTACATGAGTCATGGTGCATGCATTTAAAATGTGGTTTGCTACTTAACCGTAAGCTGAGATCTGATACTAATGATTTAGGTAAGTCACTAGCTTTTATAGATTTGGGGTTCCTTAGCTGTAAAATAAAGGTGTTTTGCTAAAAGTCTTTAAGACTCACTTTATCGTCCGAATATTCTGGGGCTGTGGATTTAATCGATGCAAGTTATTGAGATAAATGGGGGTGGGGAGAGCAGCCTCATACCACACGCTGCTCATGAGGTTCTTTTAACCCTGTCTGCTGTCTCTGGCATAGACATTATTACATGCACTGCATGAATGGAGAAATTGGGCTTAAAAATTTATTTTACCGTTGTTCATTCCATATTATTTTGTTGTTAATTTTGGTATGTGTGTTTTAGATTCTGGGCTAGGCAAATGATAGATGGATAGAGGATGAGGTCTCCCCACCTCCTCACAGTTGACACTTTGATTGGATAGTTTCTGGGAAGTAAAAATTCCCAGAATTTTCTGGTTGGGTCAAGGGGGATGAATTTTTTTTTAAAAGGTTTATTTATTTATGCATACAGAACTGGGGTACAAGTCAAAGATGTGGGGGGGTGAGAGGATCCACCAGAGACAGAGTGGGGAGCAGAACAGACAGATTGAAGTACACTGCTGAGGGGAGCAGCGGATGGGTCAGGAGAGGTCTGCCGCGCCATGTGGTCACCTCCGGGGCAGGCTGGGATGGAACACATGAGGAAGTGGCTTAAGCTTCTTAGTGCTGTGCTTTAACCCACTGTGCTACCAGGGAGGGCCCAAGAAGGATAAATTTTAAAGTTTCTCAATACTAAACTGCCTGTTTGCTTTTCAAAACTTTATAATAACTTTTATTCCTCCAAGCAATTAATTCATCAAGGCCCATTTCACCCCACACCTCTGGCTGCATTGAGCACTCTCATTTAATAGCCTTTGTGAAATTGGGTGGAGACTTGCTTGTTTAAATTTGCATTTCTTGGGCCCTCCCTGGTGGTGCAGTGGGTTAAAGCACAACACTAAGAAGCTAAAGCCACTTTTGCATGAGTTCAATTCCCGCCTGCCCCAGAGGTGACCACATAGCGCAGCAGACCTCTCCTGACCTCCTGCTGCTCCCCTCAGCAGTGTACTTCCTTGATCTGCCTGTTCTGCTCTCTGCTCTGTCTCTGGTGAATCCTCTCGCAGCCCCCTGAGCCTCTGGCCTGTATCCCAGTTCTGTATGCACAAATAAATAAATCTTTAAAAAAATAATAAATAAATAAATAAATTTGCATTTCTTGGAGTGAGTAGTAGTTGAATATTTTTCCACATGCTGTTATCATGGGGTTTTTCCTCCTTAATCGGTCTTATTCATGGCCTTTGTTGTTGCATCTTTTTTTGTGTTCACAGTGTTTTCCTCATTTAGTTTTTCTTTCAGCCCCCTAGCCCCGCCCAAAATTTGGGTCAGTTTTTATTGATTGATATGAGATCTTCATATATTTTACTTCAATTGCTGAAATGATATTTTTTATTTTGTTTCAATTTTACTTTGGACTTTTTGTATGCCTTTTCAACTTCATTCATAGGGATTATTGTCAAATGGCTATTTCCAATTTTATGTAGTACATTTTTTTTTAAGATTTATTTATTTGTACATACAGAATTGGGGTACAGGCCAGAGAACTCAGGGGCGGTGAAAGACAGAGTGGGGAGCAGAACAGGCAGATCGACGAAGTACACTGCTGAGGGGAGCAGCGGGCGGGTCAGGAGAGGTCTGCCACGCCATGTGGTCTCCTCCAGGGCAGGCGGGAATCAAACTCATGCGGAAGTGGCTTTAGCTTCTCAGTGCAGTGCTTTAACCTGCTGCGCACCAGGGAGGGCCTTATGTAGTACATAAGTTTTCTCTTCTGTGGTTATGCCTTTAAGGACATGCTTTGAGAAGTCCTCTCTTTACACCAAAGTTATATAAATACGCAGTGAGGTTTTTATCCAGGGCTTTAGCTTGAAGAAACAAAACCATCAATCTTTAATCCCTGTGGAGTGTAGGTATATGAGGTGAGCAGGGTATATTTTTGAGAGACACTAGGAGGTCCAATTGGCAGAGCTGGATGATCAAACACAGGAACAGGGGGTGTGAGAGGGAGACTAGAGAGGGAATTGTGAGGGGGTTGGCCAAGGTGGATGCTGGAAATCTGGCCCTTCTGTGGGCTTGTCATCCAGTGAGATTGTCTCTGATATTCCACCTCTCCTCTCACTTCTCCCCCCTGCTCTGCACCCTGGGAGATTGGCCATTCTCTAAGCTGCACCAGTAGACACTCTGGCCCTCTGGCTTCTGGCTGGGGTTTGGCCAATATCAGGTCACCAGCAGGAAAGTGAGGACAAGACGGTGGTATTCACCTCCCGGGCTGGGGCACGCATGGTCAGTGCTGGTCACCCCCTTTAGGATTCCCGTGTTCTCTCCTCTCCACCCTAACCCTGCCTGCCCTTCCTTAGAAGTTCCTTCCTTGGCTGTTCCTGGCTTGCAGGCATGACACCAGACTGGCAAGCAAGACTGGCTCACACAGACAGAGCCAGCCTTCCCCAGGGTGGTGGGTTCTCTATCAGAAGCATCAGCTCTACGCCTTGGAAGTGGCCTGTACCGGGCAACCTTACAAACTTGCGTCTTCAAGGCTGACCACCTCATGGTCCAGAGTCGACCTCTAAGAGACCACACAGGTCTGTGGGGAGGGGAATGGCTTCCAAGGCCTGTCTCCTACCACCCCCACCTATGAGCCTCACGATCTGCTTCCAATCAGACTTAGTCTTCTACACAAGTGAATTCAGGGAAATGCCAGGGCTACAAAGATGCTGTATGACAGAAAACAGAAGGTTTTCTTGCCCCTCCTGACATACCACTGTGCTGTCTTTCTGGGCAAGCGCTTTCCTCCTTTTTAACTCCCTCTTCTCCAAACCTACTCTGCAAAATCCCACCTCTCACCTTTGTCGCTCCTGGTCCCTAATTCCTGGGAGGCCACAGACAACCATTCTCCCTGCTTGCCCAGCTTCTCACTTTAAGACAAACATTTAACGCTCCTATTTGAAGACACTCTCCGATCCCCAACACTTTTCTATTTCTTTGATTTCCTGAAGCACTTACTCCTTCATCAATTGTTGCCACATTAAAAAAAAAAATCTATTTACCGGCCCTCCCTGGTGGCGCAGTGGGTTAAAGCACAACACTGAGAAGTTAAAGCCACATGAGTTCGATTCCCGCCTGCCCCGGAGGAGACCACATAGCGTGGCAGACCTCTCCTGACCCGCCCACTGCTCCCCTCAGCAGTGTACTTCGTCATCTGCCTGTTCTGCTCCCCACTGTCTCTAGTGAAGCCTCTTGCCACCCCTGCACCTCTGGCCTGTACCCCAGTTCTGTGTACATAAATAAATAAATCTTTTAAAAAAATCTATTTACCTAGCACTCACTATAAACCTAGCTCATGTTCTCATTTAGTCCTTAAAAAAACTCCCTATGGGGGCATGGGGGAACTATTTGCTTTTCACAGAGACTCAAAAATGTTAGGTAGGTCCTCCCTGGTGGTGCCACATGTTAGGATGCACACTGCAAGCAAGCTGCAGCCACTTCAGTGCCAAGTTCAATCCCCAGCCCTGGAGGTCATCCACATGACAAAGCAGACCTCTCCTGACCCATCCGCTGCTCCTCTCAGCAGTGTACTTAGTCAGTCTGCCTGTTATACACCCCACTCTGTCTCTAGTGAATACTCTTATCGCCCCTGTACCTCTGGCCTGTATCCCAGTTCTGTATGCAAAAAAAAAAATCTTAGAAAAAAAAGGTAGTTAACTCAAGGTCATACTTAGAAGGTGAGCAAATTAAATTGAAATTTTATCCACTTCAAAATTGTGCTGTCTCATACTTCTGTGCGTTTAAAAATTCAATTTCAACATACACACATCTTTTGCTTTTATTTTTCTTTTGAAACGCTATTAGTCAAATGAAATCTTTAGTCTTAAAAGTGGTGCAACCATAATCATATTTGCTCTGAGGAGATGATTTGAACTACACCCTGCACTGGAAGAGGATCCACTGTGTGAAGTCCCCTGGCACTTAAGCTGGGCCATGCAGAGAATCACCTGAGAACCTTAAACACAAACAACCCAAACCCAAACCACCTGGAGATTCTGAGTTGGTAATTCTGGGATGTGGCCTGGGAGGCACATAATTTCCCTATGAAACTAAGGCTGAGGTGAGGCCGGTACCAGGTGAGAGTGTTACAGCGTACCCCAATGTGAAATGGGCTGACCCTGTGTGGGTCCTCACCGCGCTTAAGATTCAATTGTACTGCAGGCTCCCACAAAAAAGGTCAATAATGGGCTCATTTACAAAGGGGAAAGGAAAAGGTACAACCCAGAGAGAGAGAGAGAGAGATACAAGTTCACTAGAGCATCCTACCAGTTCCGCTGACTTGGAGCTGCAAGCACACTGATAGCTCATCAAGAGCCAAGCGACCAGCCACCAGCCATGTTGTCCAGCGAGAGAAAGCATCTAACATGGCGCTCTCAAATATATCTCCCCAAGTCCCAGAGTGCCTGCTTAGGTCCACCCTTGGGTCCTTGCAGTTCTCTCCATGATATTGCTGGGAATTGTAGTTTACTGGAGTAGGGGGTGGAGTCCACAAAACTCTGCAGAACTCCTCAGGACATTCTTTCCCCCTAACAGGAAAGCAAGAGAAAGGACCTGGGGTGGCCATCAGCTGGAGCAGCAGAGAGAGTGGATGCAGGCGCCATCTTGCTGAATCCCAGTGGAGGGGGCGGGCCTGCTGGATCAGAGAGAATCAGAGCGCCTCCCAGTGGAGGGCCTTTTAGGCCAGGGGAAAGAGTTTGAATTTTACATACATACAACTGGAAGCCCTGGAGGGTTTTAAGCTGAACAGTGAACTATGACTTTTTTCAAGCAAGTAGTGTGTAAAAACTACCTCTCTCTCTCTCTCTCTCTCTCTCTCTCTCTCTTTTTTTTAAGGAATGCATAAGCCTCCAGACTAAGAAATGTCCCATGATTTATTCAACCACTTTCACACTGATTGACAGCTGGGTTGCTTCCAATGGAATGCTATTACACATAACGCTGGAGTCCGTGGCGGTGTGTACTTGTGCTTTTGCATTTTTGTAGGACAGAGTCCAAAGGCTTAAATAATTTAGACAGGGAACATGGTTGGTGGGGAGGGGAAAAATCCTTTCAAATTCCCTGTCATGCTAGGGAGAGAGCACTCTTAAGCCCAAGCATCTCAATTGCATGTTCCACACCAGCCTGGATAAAGCCAGGTTTAGCAGACCATCAAGATTTTGCAACCAGCTGCTGGAGTGTCCTACAATAACACCGAAGTGTGAGAAACATGGACACACCCAGAGTTACTGAAATGGACATTTCATTTCCCCTTAGGTTTTAATAACATCACAAACTGATTACATTTGCTCTGCTTTCAGTTCTGTCCAAGCGATTTAGCTAACATATTGTATGTTTAGAATTTTATGTTCACATAAAAGTCAACTTTAAAAAATGGTGTCATAAATCAGAACAGAATTTCCTTTTCAATAGATAAGTATGCTATTTTAAAAATAAATTCCACTGTCTAAAGAAAGAGTCTAATAAGAATGTTTCTCTATCCAGTTTTTTTTCCTTAACCAATTTCTACTTTTTGTGCATTTGTGTCCAAATAAATGTTAACTTTCGCTCAATCAACACTCATCCATCGTGCTGGGTGCTGGGCTTCAAAGATGCATCACATCCAGCCTTTGCCCTGAATGGGTTCACAATCTAGAAGGGGAGATAGCCCAGTAAGGAGACAGCCACCCTCAGAGTGAACCCGGTTCCTCCCAGGATGGTGTGAGATGAGGGCAGGAGGAGGTGACCCTTGGCTGGTGACAAGCAATACTACAGATTGTGGCTTAATGGAGAAGACTTTGTGTTGGGAGAACACCAGAGAATCAGGATAGTGTCTTGTTTTCTATAGCTGCTGTAATAAATCACCACAAACTTAAAGGCTTAAAACAACACAAATGTGTGTCTCACCATGCTGAAGGTGGGCTCAGAACCAGGGCTGGCTTCTTCAGGAGCCTCTAAAGAAGAGCCTGTGCTTTACGTTTCCAGCTTCTACAGGGTGCCGCATTGCCTCAGTCATGGCCATGTCACCTGAATCTTCCCGTCTACCAGCACGACCTTCTTTGAGCTTTGACTTTCCGGTCTCCTCCTCTCGTTCAGTACCTGTGGTGACATTGAGCCCATAAGGATATTGCGTCTCAACATTCTTAACTGAATCACACCTGTAGGGTCCCTTCTGTCCCGGGAGGTAACATAGTCTCAGGTGATGACCACTCAGAAAAGGACATCTCTGAGGAGAAAGGCTCTTACCCAGGGTACCACCGAAGGCACAGAAGAAGCTTTCAGAAATTGACTGATGGCTCAAGTACACGCTGCCCAGATCCTGCCCAGGAAGAGGCTGAAACCCTTAGTTGCTGGGGTGATTTCTGAGCATCCCTGCCGTGTTCACACAGGTGCCCTGGGTTGCCTGTCAGGGCAGATGCTCCAGACACTCTGCAGCAGGAGGCGGGATTTGCCTTCCACAGGACCCACGCGGTGGTGTTTCCCTCCCTTGGCCTTGCAGGAGCATGTAGGGACGCTCGGACCACGATGTGACACAGCTACAAAGCAGAAGGAAGCCGCTTGCTCTCAGGGGCTCATGCCAGAGGAAGACTGAAGAAGGCCATGTTATAGATATAATATACAGTATGTAGCGCACACATACTGTATATTATATATAATGGGTGCTATATATAACTATATATGTTATGTATATATATGTGTGTGTGTGTGTGTGTGTGTGTGTGTGTGTATGTGTCCTTCTGGTAACTCATTCAAGGACACGTAGGCCCTTTCATCAGACTGTTTTCTTCAAAAGGACTTTACTAATAAAAGGGACCTGACAATAAAAAACACAATATATTTTCAAAGCATATCTGCAAAAGACTAGAACCGCTCACACTTTATACACATTCTAGGTGTGTGGGCTGTTGGACAGTTTTTTTTTTTCCTCAAAAGCAACAGTTGCAAAGAACTTTGAAAGAACAAACCATTTGACCCAGGTCCTTCTACATTTCAGAAAGTTGGGGGGAAGGGAACAAAGATGCAGAGGCTTATGCATGAGGAACTTTATCACAGCATTAGAACAGCAAACATGACATGGGTGGGATTACTGTGCAGCAGTGAGGAACGGTGCAGGGACTATTATTCACCCTTTAAAATGGTATTCCCAAAGGGGAGTAAAGGATGTAGGGAAATATCTTAATTGTAAAACACTTCCAAAATAAAACACACAATATCGCATTGATGTTGTATGTATATGTGTTATATACAGACATGCTATAGGCTATATATATAACCATATATAGCTATATATGTTGTGTATATGTGCGCATGTGTATATGTATATATGTTATGGGAAAAATGAATAATTTTTCATAAGAGGTGTTAACCATGGACCCTCCCAGTGACACTTAGGCTCCCTGGACAGAAAAGGACATCTGGCTAATGGGTTTAGAGATGATTTTAACTTTTTATATATTTTTTTTCATAGTTTTCAAGGCAGGCTTTATACTCAGAATATCAAAAACAAAAACTAATGGCATTTGAAAAATCAAGTTGTGATAGTAAGTTAAAATAAAGAAAAATGTATGCAGTCTATGAATTTTCTTAACCAGGAACATCTATTGGAAACACTAGTTGTGATTTTTCCCATAAGACGCAAGCCCAGACACCACCGCCACCCCAGAGAATTTGATTCAGGATGCAAATAAAGAACCATCAGCATCGGCTGGGTGTCCCTGGCTAAGGATCACTGATGCAAGATAATTTCAAACATGCATGTATTTCTCCTAAGACAAAACAAACTCCAAACCTCCCTCGAATGCCTTCACTCTTTTTTCCCCATAAGTAAGACATTTGTTGATACTTCATTTCTTCTCTTCTTTTTTATTTCTCACTAGCATGCCATCTACCAGGAAGCGCTTTTCTCTCTAACTTGTATCTTGGAAACTCCTAACCTTAATATTTCCTGTGTCATTATAAACCACACAGAGTATTGGAGATTGACCTTGCAGGCAGAGCAGTCCCAAATAAGTCTGCCAGAAGAGCAGTCAAAGCTACTCTGCCACCATTTAGATGATGTCCAAATGCCCAGCAACCCGACAGTGGTTCTTCCTGTTCCTACTTGAAAGTCTGGGAGCAGTTTGCTAACTGCAGAAAGAGCATTTTAAATTGCCTTTCAGAGCAAGGGTCAAGTCTTTACACTCCTCAATTAGAAAATTGCAAGGTTCAGTTGCTTCACTTGGTGAGCAAAACGTAGTATGCGAGCAACACATTTTGCTGACTTTCCTAGGGGGAGAGCCTCCTCTGGAAATTGAGAAGGCAGAGAACGTGTTGAACTATTTGCTGGAACTTATTTCTGGACGAAGAGAGAGTGCCTTATGTTTTTACCTTGCTCAAGTATTTACAGCACAAATTGATGAGCCAAAAGAAGCAATAGTCATTTGGGGGCAATGATTTACTCTTCTTTTTCTCCCCAAATTGTTTTTCTTTCCAATCTACATTAAAATGTTGGTATTCGATTCTGTTCACTAACTTGAGTATTGAGACCTAAAAGCATAGCTTAGCTCACTGACCCATATTTTAATCTCTTAACTGTTGAGACTGTTATATGAATATTAGGAGGAAGTAAGAAAACTGAGTTGCCAATGAACAATTGTTTCAAATGATCTCTTTGTTAAACAGCAAAATATGAACATTAGATCTTAACACTTCAACTTGGAACTTGGTCTTAGGGCTTGGCTGAATTTATAACCTCAACCCCATGGCTTCCTTGTACCTATGAAGAAAGAGTCCACAGACTTAGGCTCAGAGATTTTAAGATAGGGTTGGAGAGGAGAGGGATTGATAAAGGCAACCATTTAAATATCCAAAAAGAATCTTTCATTTGGCAAGTCTGTTTTTTTTTTTATTCATACAGAACTGGGGTACAGGCTAGAGATGCGGAGGGTGAGAGGATTCACCATAGACAGAGTGGGGAGCAGAACAGGCAGATCCACGAAGTACACTGCTGAGGGGAGCAGCGGGCGGGTCAGGAGCGGTCTGCCACGCCACGTGGATCTCCTCTGGAGCAGGCGGGTATCAAACTCATGCGGAAGTGACTTAAGCTTCTTACTGCTGTGCTTTAACCCGCTGCACCACCAGGGAGGGACTGGCAAGTCTGTTTTTTAAGTATAGGGGTTATGCCTGAGTTAAACAAAAATGGAAAGATAGTGTATTTTGGTTTCTCTTTAGTAATCTGGAAAATATTTAAATTAATCAGACCCAATAATATCCTTTCTCTAGAACCATTTAATTGTGAAAATATTGGCAGTAACTACAAATTGTAGCCATCTCCACAGTGAGTAGACAGACCTTGATTACATGCAGGAATGGGGCAGTCTGAGTAATGCAATTCAGCAGTTGTAGCTGAGCACCTCAGTGTTCCAGGCTAGAGAACAACTGAGCATACAGTGGGGAACAGAGCTGACACCTTGTCTGCCTAGTGACACGGTGATGTTAAAAAGCCATTTGATGGCCTCCCTGGTGGCGCAGCAGGTAAAAAGCACAGCACTAAGAAGCTAAAGCCACTGCAGCATGAGTTCGATCCCCCCGGAGCTGACCCACATGGCACGGCAGACCTCTCCTGACCCACCCTCTGCTCCCCTTAGTAGTGTATCTCCATCAGTTTGCTTGTTCTGCTCTCCACTCTGTCTCTGGTGAATCCTCTCACCCCCCACACCTCTGGCCTGTACCCCATCTGTAAGTGTAAATAAATAAATCTAAAAATAAAATGCCATTTGAAACATTGAGGGAATTAACTGAACTTTCAGCTTGCAAGAGGCAGAGTGGAGGTGCCCAATTGTGAGGCAGCCTGTGAACTTGGTCCAGGACTCCTTCTTTCTCTTTCCCATCTTTCTCCCCTTCTTCTCTTCTCCTATCTTTCCTCCTTCTTCCCTTCTCTTCCTACTTCTCCTTCTACCCCCCCCCCATCACTTATGGTTCCAGTGAAGTCTTCTAGAATGGCTCCTGCTATGGACTAAATGTTTTTATTCCCCACCATCACCATTACCACCACTACCATCAGCATTCTTACGTCAAAGCACTGAATCCCAACGGTCTTTGAAGATGGGGCCTTTGGTAAGTGGTGAAGTCATCATGGCTTTGGCCCTTTGTGAGCAGAGTCAGGAGAGCGCTTGCTTCCACTCTCTCTTTCTGTCAGGTGAGGATATGAGAGGACAGTCATCTGAAAGTCTGGAAGTCAGTCCTGGCCAGACTCAGAACTGTTGGCAGCTTGTATTTCCCAACCTCCAGAACTATAGAAAACAAATGTGTACTCTTTGAACCACGCAGTCTGTGGTGTTCTGTGGTAGCAGCCCAGAGGGAGTCAGAAGATAGCTAGCAGATCTTTTGGTTGTGTTGTGATTATTGAGCTTTGTCCTTTCTAGTCCACAAATGGATTTTAAACTCCATTTTTTTTGGGGGGGGTGTCCACTGGAAGGGGACATCCATTCTCATCAGGATCAGTGTCTCAATCTCTCCCACACTGAGGACATTTGTTGGCCTGGCCTTCTCTCCCATCAGGGTGCGTGATCATGCTTCCCACAGCATAAAGCTAAGGCCTCCTCTGCTGCCTGCGCGAGCCCTGTGCCTGGGTCCTCATGGTGAGACCTGTGTTCTTGGCAGTCCTGGCACAATGACTCAGTTCTGCCACTGCCTCCCCCTTATGTGGTTTTCCTGCTCTGCTAGGTGGCCCTCCCCTGGGGGATAGTGCTGGGGAGGTTGTTCCCCGGGCTGTATGGTCATCATGCTGCGTGGCCATCATCGTAAACCTTTTCTTAGGAGGAAGGCTGAGTCTGTGTGGGGATGGCTAAAAGCCTTGAACTTAGACTGTCTGGGTTTAAATCTCAGCTCTGCCTTTTACCAGCTGTGGCATCTAAGGCCAGTTACTTGGCTTCTCTGTGCCTCAGTTATCCTTATCTGTAAAAAATAAGGATGATAATATTATTCATTTGATCAGGTTGTATGATTTCATAAGTAAGAACAGAGAACATTGCATGACAGTAACCCTTAACATGTATTACCCATTAGGATTTCACAGGTTATAACAAGAGCTAAACATTCACCAGAACCTTCAGATGCCCAGCACTAAACCACATAGATTCTTCACGTAGAGGATCTTTGATTCTTGTAACTACACTGGTAAAAGTAGAAAAAGGGTTTATGTTACTGACCTGGAAACAGGTGAGTCCAGCAGCAGCTGGGACAGGCGGCCAGCTGGTCAATGACAGGAAAGGAGCTGGTCCCAGGGAGTCAACAGTGACCCCTCCAGCTTGAACAGCTTGTCTGCAGAGGCCTAGCTCCTGCCCATTTCCCTTCAACATCTTGTCATTTGAGGGGATGGATGCCTATGAGTAGCTGAAGACCTAAGAAACAGGGAGAGGCAAGGGTCAGTTCTGGGGCTACTTCTACATGCTTATGCTACAGAACATCCTGCCTGCTTCCTCCACCACCTAGCCACTGCTCTGAACTAGCAACAAAGCACAGCTCAACAAAGGATAGCTTGTCTCTTGGGTTTTTAAGTGGGAAAAGTCCTAGATTTGTACATTTGTAAAACAAAAATTATCTGGCCCATATCTTTGCCGCTTGTCGTCAACAGTAGATCAGTGACTTCCAAAGTTCCCTGACCACAGAAAGCTGAACTTCCCAACTCCAGCTTTCCGAGTAAGGTGAGACTGACCTCAGTGTTGTCTTTATCATTGGGTTTTGCCAAACAAACCAGTTTAATGAAAAACATGGAATTGAGACCGTTTTCATGGGGCCAAAAACCTGAAGTCACAAGAACAGAAACTTGGCGTTTGGGTTTCATTTGTTTCTGAAATACCTCTCTCATCCACCCCCACCCTTTCCCCAGGAGTATTTAAACAGTTGAATAAAGATTTTATTCAAAGGAAACTGATTGGCTCCCCCACAAACGGGGTGGAAGATGCGTCATTCAGTGTCAGCAGCCTCACTGAGGGGTGGAAGGTGGTTTGCTGGCACCATTTATGCCAGGAGATTGGTTTTCTCTTTTGGCTGAGAGTGCTTTGTTATTAGAGTTTGTTTAGAACTGGAATCCTTAGAGCTCCTTTTTGAATAGCTCCATCAGCATCTTTCTAAGGAGCAAAGATGTTTTTTCCCAGCCTCAGATCTGGCCTTAAAAAAACAGATCATGTCAGTTGACTTGTTTTGGTCTTCTAGACAATAGAAGCTTCAGACGTTCTGAAATCTCAGAAACTTTACCTTAAAGATAATGAAAATCTTGATTAAGAGATACATTTTAAAGATATAAGGCAAACCCACTTTAAAGATATGAGCACAAAGTACAACACTTCACAGACAGCAAGCTATGGTAAAAGTGAGCCTTAGTAAAGATGACTTAATACAACATTAAGGTGTTGAGATGAGACGGAGGGGAAGAGGGTTGGAAAACTTCCTCCAATCCCACCAACATTTATTGCAATGATACTTCAATGCTCTTGCCTAACAAAAGGCAACTGAACTAGGTCAAGGACATAAATTACCCACTGACCTCTTTTTCTTCTTTGTCAACAGAAGAACAGAGTTGTCAGAGGCAAATGTATGGTACTTTTGAGCTGTAAGCCCACGGTGGGATGGTGTGCAATGTACGGTGAAGGGGTAACAAAGACAAAAAATGTCACAGGTCTGGGCTTTTGGCTTTCACAAAAGCATGCCACAGAGGTTGGGAGAATGAATTCAAGTGACTAAAATAAGACCAAGAGAGACTCTTGAAGTTGGATAGTGAAGGAGAGTGGATGCAAACTTGAAGGGGATGGAAAGCTTCACAATTAAAAAAAAACAAAACTAGATTTGTACTGGTGGATGAAGAGAAGGAGCCACAAAAGACAGAAAGTTTAAAGATGGCAGAGAGCAATGAGGTATGGGTCAAGGATTTAAGAATTGAAGGATTTGAAAGAGGGGAGCCTTTCCTTACTTTTGTCAGCTGTCCTGCTAAGTACTGTTATGGGATGAATTGTGTGCCCCCAAATTTACATGGGAAAGGACTGAACCCCAATATCTAAAATGCGACTATATAGATAAAAAGGGTTTTAAAGAGATAATTAGGGTAAAATGAGGCCACGTAACGGGGCCCTATTCCAATATAGCTAGTGTCTTAATGAGAAGATTAAAGCAGGCAAACATGGAGTGAAGACACAGAGAGAAGATGGCATCTACGAGCCAGGGGGAGAGAGGGCCAAGAACCAACCGGCAGCATCTGGACTTCAAGACCGCCAGCCGTCAGACTTGTGAGAAGCTATACTTCTGCTGTCCAAGTCCCCCAGTCTGTGGTGCTTTGTTATGGATTTGGATTTGGCAAGCCCAGGCTTTCGGATCAGACAGGGTTTGTGATTCTTTCTGGCTGTGTGAAGTTTACTTACTTATTAAACCTGCAATCCCCAGTTTCCTTAGAAAAAATGGGAATCCTATTATTAGGGTTAGATGAGCTAATACAGGTAAGACCCTTCATACAGAGTTTGCAAGTGGTTACATAGTGAATACTTTTATCCTTTCAATAGATATTTAGAGGAAGATTATGTGTGAGGCGCTGTTGAATCCTGGACACATATCAGTGAATTAGACAAAAACTCTGCCTTCTGGGTCTTTCATTCTGTTTGGGAAGACAGACAAGAAATTACTGTATAAAATCTATAATAAATCAGGTAAGATGATGAAATAGGTAAGTTTTAGAGATGAGGAAGGCAGGAAAGATACAAATGAAATGTTATTGGGTATTGAAATTTAACTATGGTTGCCAGGTACAACCTCACTGAAGGATAACTTTAGAGTAAAGACCTGAAGGTTGTAGGAAGAGGAAAGAGAATGTGCAAAGTCTGTGACAGGAACAAGCTTGGACTACCTAAGATGCAGCGAGTAGGTTTGGCGTATGAAGAGGACATAGAGGACTGAAAGGGGAAGGTGAGGCCAGAGAGATGACGGGGAAGAGCAACAGGCCTAATAGCAGTTGAGGGGTCATTTTGCCCAAATGGATGTCTGTGCCCTCATCCCTGTAACCTGTGAGTAGGTTTTATTTGGCAAAAGGTGAATATTACCTTACATAGGAAAAATATGATTAGGGATCTTTAGAGGAGGAGCTTACACTAGATTATACAAGTGGCCCCCAGTGCAATGACATGTATCACAGAGAAGGCGATGGAAAAATGGAACAGGAGAGATGAACCACAAACCAAGAGTGCCAGCAGAAATCAAAATCTGGAAGAGGCAAGAAAGGCCTTCTTCCCCACAGCTTCCAAGGGAAGCTCGGGCCTGGATTTCAGACTCTGGGTCACCAGCAGTGTGAGAATCAGATTCTGCTGTTGTAAGTTACTAACGTTTAGCAACTTGCTAGGAAAGTAACACAGGCCCTAGAGGCCATATTAAGGAGTGTGACTTACAGTCTCATATGGGGACCCAATTTGGAAGGCTTTGAGTAGTGGAATAATATGATCTGATTTTTGTTTTAAAAAATCACTATAGAGACAATGTTGGGCAGATGAAGGGCACCAATGGCTCGAACTCACGTGAGTAGTGATGGTCGCCAGGACAAGGAGGCAGAATGAAGGTAACAAGAAGGACCAGATTTGGGGTACATTTGAAAGGCAAGTCAACAGGCTCCCTGGTAGACTTGCTGTGTGGTGTGAGAGAAAGCATCAAGGGCGATACCCAGATTTGGCTTGAGCCAATGTGAGGGCAGAGTTGACACTGCTGAGATGAGGTGGACAAAAGGGAGAACTGGTCTGGGCGGGAAGAGGCAAAGGACAGGGCAGCGCCTGGCTGAGGTGCCTGGGACGTCTAGCAGAAGCCCAGGGAGGGTCCCCAGTAGCAGCCGATGGCCAGGTGAGGGGCTGTGTCAGAGTTTCTGGCAGGCAACTGAAGTGAAGACTATATATTTTTTACCTTTAAAAAAATTAATAGAATGGTTTATTTTGCATCATTTTGTGCCTTTTTCCATCTCAGTTGTAATCCCTGTGGGCTTCCCATCACCAAACCACCTGTGTGTCATCATCTTAGTCCAGTGCACGCTCTCCCCACCCCCATTTTTTATCCCATTCCCCACTCCATCCCTATAAAATGTCTCTGGTATGTAGTTGTTCATTATTATCATTATTCCCCCTGGCCCTTTATATTCCTGCTATGAGTGAAACCATCGGTATTTTTCCTTTTCTTTCTGACTTATTTCACTAAGCATGATCCCTTCCAGCTCCATCCATGTTGCTGCAAAAGGCATGAGTTTATCTTTTTTGGTTGCTGAGTAATATTCCATTGTGTGTATGCACCACATTTTTTTTTTTTTTAAGAATAGTTATATTGGCCCTCCCTGGTGGCTCAGCGGGTTAAAGCACAACACTGAGAATCTAAAGCTGCTTCCGCATGAGTTCGATTCCCACCTGCCTCGGAGGAGACCACATGGCGCGGCAGACCTCTCCTGACCAGCCCGTTGCTCCCCTCAACAGTGTACTTCGTTGATCTGCCTGTTCTGCTTCCCACTCTGTCTCTGGTGAAGCCTCTCGCCGCCCCTGAGCCTCTGGCCTGTACCCCAGTTCTGTATGCACAAATAAATAAATCTTTAAAAAAAAAAAAGAATACTTATATTTTAATCAAACACATAAATAGGAACAAAATAATTGTAGAACATACACAAAAATTAATAGAGGAAAACAGAAACATATCATACACCAAAATAAACAGTGGAAAATTGCAACAAACTAGAATTTCTTTTTTTTCTTTATAATAGTTTATTTTTACATCATTTTGTACATTTTTTTTTCATCTCAATTGTAATCCCTGTGGGTTTCTCATCACCAAGTCCTGCACCACATCTTTTTAATCCAGCCATCCACTTTTGGACATTTGGGCTGTTTCCATGTCTTTCCTATTATAAATAAAGCAGCAATAAACATGAGGGTGCAGGTGTCTTTTTGATTCAGTGTTTTGTGTCTTTTGGGTAGATACCTACTAGTGGGATTGTTGGGTCATAGGAGGCTCCATTTTTAACAGTTGGAGAAACTTAGTGGAGACTGTATTTTAATCCAAGTTGGGTCTTCAACAAACGGGGGTGTCTGTCTTGTTGTGTATGTTGTGTCTTAATCGAGGGAACCATCACATTGCACAACCTTTATTCCGTGGAAGCAGCACAATGTCTGCCTCTAGATGTCACGATCCTCGTGTTGTCTCCTGATAAGTCCTAAATTCACTTGGGAGCTTTGCCCAGACCACAATTGCCAAGATCACGGTGTCATCTGGTGCCGATGTTGACTTCAGACTTAGGGAAATTCAAAATATTTAAAGATCAGTACTTTTGTAAATGCAGTCCAACCTTCCCTCCTCTGTAAAATATCCCATCTCCAAGCAGTTCTTCATGAAGAGTTTAAACAAGTCCTGTGTGCTGCTACTTTTCTCCCTCATACCTCAGCACCCAAATAGCATAGCTCTAAGGAAAGGAAGTCTTTGAGAACTGGAGCGTGGAATGCTGCAAATAAGGTTATGTTGAAAGAGCTGCATGGGCAAGTCGGTGAATTTTTTCTCAGAAAGATGTGAGTGAACACAAATTCGAAAGCAAGCAGTCTCTTACTTACTGCGACTATAGGCACAATTGGTCTCAATGCCTGTCTGTCCCTGATCATTGCCACCTGCGTCCTACTTCCTCTTGTGAGGGAACCTGAAATGATCACTGATCTAGGGAAAAAGTAAATTTAAAAATCAGAGAAAGGAAAATAGGTTACTTAGAAACAATTTTCTAAAATGTCTACTTTGACTTGCTTCCTTAATTACAGGACTTCATGGGTCAAGTATCCACTTGTTTAAAGAGAGCTGGGGTTTCAGGGGAGGCATCAAGTTGGAAGAAAGAATTTAGGAGTTGGAGTGAGAACTAGATTCACTTCCCAAGTCTGCCCTCCACTGAGTGTCCTTCCCCCCCCCCTTTTTTTTTTTAGATTTATTTATTCATGCGCAGAACTGTGGTACAGGTTAGAGGTGCAGCGGCAATGAGAGGCTTCACCAGAGACAGAGTGGGGAGCAGAACAGGCAGACTGACAAAGTACACTGCTGAGGGCAGCAGCCAGCGAGACAGGAGAGGTCTGCTGGGCCATGTGGGTCACCTCCAACCGGGGTCAGGGAACTAACTTGCTTGCTCTGAAGCAGCTGCTGTTAGCTTGCAGTGCTGCATCCTAACCCATTGCGCCACCAGGGAGGGCCCTCTTTCCCTTTTAAGTGGGGGCCACAGCAAGTGTTGTGAAGGTGAAAAGGCATTACCCAAGTCATGTAGCAGACACCCCTCATGGATGGGCCCACAGGTCAGTTGCTTTTGTGCACACCTCTAATTTGCATCAGAAAGTAGGTAACAAGCTCAAGTTACAAAGAGGCTAAAGTCACTAGCAAACGCTGGAGGTTAAAGGGTGAGTAAGGGGCACTCCAGGCTCTGCAGGCTTTCACAGACCTTTAGGAAATTCCCCAATATATTCATTCATTCAAATATTTGGCAGATATTTATGAAGTGCTTACTATATGTAGGCACTGTTCCAAGACACAATAGGCAAAAGCCCTCATGGAGCTTACCTCTTACTACAGGTGAGAGTAGTCCTACAATGAAAAGAATAATAGTAGGTCAGGGTCTGTGCTAGGAAGTAAACAGGGGGTGCAGTATGATGGTAGGAGATGCCAGAGTGATAGAAGCTTTGGGGCAGCCTCTCTGAGGAGGTGAACCTTGGGGAGAAACTTGAAGTGAAGGAGTAAGCCATGTGGTGCCAAGGAAGAGGATTTCTAGGAAGTAAAAAGCTCAGTGGTGGGGATGTGTCTGTTTGAGAAAGAGATGGGTGGCAAGTGTGGTTGGAGCATGAAAAACAAAGGAGACAGTGAAAGAGGCAATGTTGGAGAGATAACCAATTGTCAGGTGGTGGAGGATAGACACGACATGTAACTCAATGCAATGCAAGGAATTTGCTGGAGATATAAATGTGGTGCTTTGGGGCAGAAAAGGGTTTGTTAATTCTGCTTGGAATGAGGGATGGCATGTGGGTTGGCGGAAAGACTCCTCAGAAAGCTGGAGATAGAACTGAAACAAATGTGCTCAGGAGCAAAGACCACAAGGTATTTATCCCAAAGGGGTTTGTAATCTACTGAGTCTATGAAACAAAATACTTGACTTTTCAAAGCCTGAATGGGGTTCCATGAAGCCCCACAGGGCATGCAAACACCATATAGGGGTCACCACATAGGGAGTCAGACCTTAGGCACTAAAGCTCTTTGGGTAGCAAAGTGAAGAGACTAGGTCCCACATGAGTGACATTGAAGATGAACTGGAAGAGGAACAACGTGGGGTAAAGAGACATCAGCAGTAAACACAGGTTTCTGTTTCAGGATATTTGGTTGCAAAGGGAAGGAAATATTATGTGATTACTAGCGGAGACCTTTTAGGATGGATTTTAGGAAGGTTGCAGGTTTGGGCTGATGTGGCAGATGCAGCCGATGGAATGGGTGCTGCTCCGGATACCTTTGCTTCCAGGCAAAGGTTTGGTTCTTTACTCTGGCTGTGGGGTTGATAGGAAAAAGAGTATCAAGTCCACGCCATTTTGAGTTGACATCAGGAGAGTGGAAGCAAGACGGAGCCCTTGTCAGACACAACCTGTGGGTACCTAACAGCACCCATTGCCAGGGAAACTGCTTTGCTTACATCTCCAATCACACAGCTTTCACTCTTTGGTTAGCTCATTTTCACCATAGAGGAAAAAAGGACAACCAACCAACATTCTCACCGTCCTGCATCTTGCTGGCATACAGTATCTACCTAAGAGTTATTTCTTGTCTGTATGTAAATCTTTTCCCCCCCTCTAATCAAAAACTGAAATCATGATCTATTATTGGATGAAACTTAAAGTTATCCTGATGGCTAAATCAGATGATGAGATTAACTGGTCAATGTACAATCCACTCAAGTTCATGGTCGTAAACTAGAAATACCCTGCAAAAAACTACTAAAGATTCTACTACCAGAAGTCACATGCATTTTATTAGTCCATGTTCGCCAAAAAAGTGACACAGGTGAGACAATAATTGAAGTCAGCTTTTTTAATTTGCCTGTTGAAAGCCATTAGTGAGTCTGGGCAAAGAAATGGTTCTACATAGCAGAACCCTTTGACATTCTGAGATTTGAGGCATTAAGACTTACCAGCCGGATTCTACAGCTGGAAAATGATGGCACAGGAAGGGAAATGACTTGCTTAGTGCCACATCGGGGGCATGAATTTGGGATTCTTAGGGATAACTTTCTTCTGAAACTCATCAGCACACTGCCAAGCCAAAAGTATTCCACTGTTGTAACACAGAACTCACTAGAAGGAAGAGGTGGCAAGAGGAAGATGATTAAGCAGTAAAACTCTTTTTAGAGGAAAGTGAAAATGTGTCCAAAGTATATAGACAAGCAGCAATGTTAGAGTCAGCCAGAAGAGACCCAAGGAGTTACAACTGTTTAAATAAAATTGCCATTTTATATTCACAATGGGCCAGATTTTATCCCAGTATAGCTATGCAGGAATTCTTTGGAAAGTTTCCTAACTCTAGAATTACTTGCTGAGAGTGAATTGGGGCCCTATGAAAATGATACTTGGTGATGATTTTATGCAACTGCTTTTTAACCAGCTAATAGACATAGAATTGCTTTTCTACTAGTCCCACATTGGCACAACCCTGGGATGAACATTCAGCAAATCCCCTTATACGTGATTCGACTTTTCTTTCAGCTTGATACCTTTTGTGGAAAGAAATTCCAACAACTGTGTATTTGTCCAACTATCTTAGCATAAATATTCATTTCTACAGAATACGGGCACTCTCCAAAATTGGCTCAGTCATATAAGCTTATAAAAGTCCAGCACATGCTGTAAGAATCACTTAAGTAATGAGAATAAAAACCCCAGCAGTGTCTATATAATTAGAGAATCAGATTGCTTCTTCTGTTGTCCTTTCCCTTGCTATGGGCAGCAAATACCAGGCATTTCATTCTGCTTCCCTACTCCTCCCATTGTTGGCCCAATTGTAATTACATCTTATTTTTAAATGTTCAAGCCAACTGAGTCTTTTCTGAAGTTGTCCCCAATTTTGGGAACTGTTAATTTCTATCCTTACACTTCCTTGTTCCAAACACTTCAAATATGGGAGACCTCTCTTTCTCTCCCTTCCTTCCTCCCTTCTTTAGTCTGCTAGTGACATGGCGATATAAAGATGAACAAAATGTATTTGTTCTTGAGAAGCTTACAACCTGGAGGAAGATGGGAACGTGGTCAGGAGGCACTTGAGAGCTCCAAGAATCAGTTCTTCTGCCAGGATGGGGGGAATCCAGAAAGGTCTCCAGAAAGAAGTGTCATCAAAACTTAAGTTATAAGATAAGAATAAGAGCTTGGGGTGGACAAGAGAGGGTCCAGGGAGAGGGAATAAAGACCCATGTGAGGAAAACATAAGGAAGCAGGAGCTAGGCTAATGGTGTTGGGGTTTGGGGGTCGAGGACACTACAGGCAGTTGGCAAGATGGGGATGGAGAGATTCACAAAAGCCTTATCATCAGGTATGGTTGGGCTTGGAGGGTCTTTCTTTGAGTTCTATCTTAAAACTTGGGAGTTCTATTCCCTAAAGAGAGTGAGCCTCATTCCTCACAGTCACAGCGACAGAGGCATACCTTGTTGGAGGTATGGAAGAATGAATTGCACGGAATAGCTTTCATGGTAAGACTCACAGAATCATTAAATAATATATATGAAATTCTAAACACACTTCATAGCAACGACTTGGTTTCTGTGTAGATTAGTTTGGACACACCATCTGTTTGGTTATTGATTTATGCTGTTTTTATTATATAGAGCATTAATATAGAGCATTAATACAATGCACCATGCCTTGAGACAGACACTGAAAGCCCAAAGTGAAATGAGGCACTAGCATATCTGGAAGCACGTTGAGGGGTCCTTTTTGGAGGTATGACCTAAGATTAATTCCTGTCCTTGTGGGATTCATATTCTGGTTGCAAAGATAGAGAAATAGACACTATTTGAATGCGATGTTTAAGTCATCAAGGTTTGAAATAACCAGGGTAGTGATGAAGCCACCAATTTATAATTGAAAAGGTGTCAGCATGGCATAATAGAAAGATCATGAGCTAGGATGTAAGGACTCAAGCTACAGACTGTCCTCTATTACCAGCTGTGTAGGGCCTTGAAAAGTGACTGCTCCTGTGGCACTTGTGTTCCTATTTGTGAAATAGGGATAACGACATCAGTCTCAGAACGTCCAGGATATGTGCGCCAGGAACACTGTAGTCCTAACACATTTAATTTCAGCTAACACTCCTGAAACATGCAATTTGTGTTCCAGTCCAGTCTTCTTAATCTTCAAAGCACTATAGATTCAAAGATGAATCAGGTAAAGTTGGCATCTTTAAGGAACTCCCCACCAACTGTTAGATCTCTTCTGGTCATTCCAGCTACAAACTTCGATTTCTCCCTCACCCAGGAAATTAGGTCAATTTTCTTGTCCCCCTCCTTTTTCCTATAGAAAAAAAGCTGTTTTAAAGCCATCTGGGTGGCTCCACTTGGACACTAAGCCTCCAGAGAACATTAGTGATAGTACAGCTGATAAATGCCTTTCTAGTCCCTGACTTCCCTGGGGAGAAACAGGAAAGGACCAGGATGCTGAAGATATCCTAGCTTGTGGGTCACATCTGTCACACATTAAAATGACCATTTCAAAGAAGATTTCTTTTCATTTTGGATGGACAGCTGCAGCTGTCTCTTCCAGCATGTTATAACCTATTGAAGGCAGCCCAAACTTAGGAGTTGCTGAAAATTTCAATCATGTCAATAATGTGCCAGTGTATTTCCATGGAGCAGGAGCTGTCCAATGATGTCATGGTGTATATTTTTTCATTTATTCCTTCCATCTTTTATTTTTTTGAAAATGAATCTTTTTAGGTGATTCAGTTTTATTTCACCGTATACCCCACAGTCAGGAGAATCCTGTAAAATGTGTGATCTGAGGGGACTTTCTACAAAAAGATGGTGTTTAGAAACCTAAGGCAAAGATCAAAATTTGAAAAGTGTGCAAAGCATAATATGGCTAACCTCTGTGTGCAGAAAACAGCATGTACTCACCATGACTGCAAGATGCATGTGAGAGACACCAGGTATATTGTAACAATAAAGTTAGGGACAATTCTAGAGCAATCTGCCAGTCTATGGCCAAAGATAAACCAAGAACACAACATGGAGTTTTCCCTGCTCTTCTGACCGCCCCAGGATCCAGCCTCATTACCTCTTGTGTGTTAATCCCCCTATTCTGTCAGCAGAGCTCAAGGGAAATGAAACATGACTTGCTAGTGGAAAATGAGAGTAATTCCTAGGGAATTCTTATTGTAGCCTTATAGTTACAAGGAAGGGAAACTCTCAGTAGAGCTCCAGAAATGGGGGTTTCTTCAATAAAGACTAAATAGCAGGGGGGTCACAAAACACTATGGTGTGGGCAGGCTTTGGGGAGCCAAAGGTGGCTCAGAACATCTCTGAAGTTTTGGTGGTTTCAGCATTCACATAGATAATCCACATTCTTACCTCAGTTGCTCGGCCTCATCATTTCAATGACCGTTTCCTGCAGCTCTCATTAGACCTCTACTCCTACCTATGGTCTTACCCTAAATCTTGCCATACAAAAAAACAAAAACAAAAACAAAAAAACTTTATTTCCAGCATCCCATATTCCCCTGCCCTTTAAAAAAAATTTATTTATTTATGCATATAGAGGTGGGGCAAAGGCCAGGGGTGCAGGAGAGGGGAGAGGATTCACCAAGACCAGAGTGGGGAGCAGAACAGGCAGACTGACAAAGTACACTGCCGAGGGGAGCAGTCAGGAGAGGTCTGAGATCAAACTCACACTGAGCGGTTGCGGCTGGCTTGCAGTGCTGCGTCCTAACCCATTGAGCCACTGGGGAGGGCTCCCATATTTCCCTGATTAACCCAGATACCAAAAACTCTTACCCCCTCAAACCATTGACCTTCTTGTCCCTCACCACTGCTTCTTCTGCCCCTACCTCCTCATTTCCCTCTCAACCCAGCATGGATTCTGTGGTCCATCAAGGTAGTCCCTATCTCACACACGCCCCCAACTCTGTGAATCCTCTTTTGTTCCAACATACTTCCCTGAAAAGCCTCCAATTGCTTCTATTAAAGATTTATTTTATTTATTTATGCATACAAAAGCTGGGTGCAGGCCAGAAGTGAGGGGTAGGGGGGAGAGGATTCACTACAGACAGAGTGGGGAGCAGAACAGGCAGATTTACTGAAGTACACTGCTGAGGGGAGCAGGAGGCGAGACAGGAGAGGTCTGCCACACCAGGTAAGTCACCTCCCTGGCCACGGGTTGAACTCATGTTGCAGTGCCTGGAGATAGCTTGATAGTGTCGAGACTTTAACCCCTGTGCCACCAAGGAGGCCCCCTGAAAAGCTCCTGATTTTAATTAAAACCAACTCTGGCTACTCTGTCTGCACCCAACCAACCGGCTCAATTGTACTGTACTAGAGCATGAGGCCTGTCACCAGTGGCTTGTCCCTACCACAATGTTGACCTTCCTTCTCCTTCCCCAATTCACTTTCTGACCCCAAGACACATCTCCTTAAGCAACCACACCTATTGTACATAGGAAAGACATAGAATCAACCCAAATGCCCAAAAGTGGATGACTGGATTAAAAAGATGTGGTACATATATACAATGGAATATTACTCAACAATCAAAAAGATAAACTCATGCCTTTTGCAGCAACATGGATGGAGCTGGAAGGGATCATACTTAGTGAAATAAGCCAGAAAGAAAAATACTGGATGGTTTCACTAACAGCAGGAATATAAAGGACCAGGGGGAATAATAATAATAATAATACTAATGAACAACTATATGCCAGAGACATTTTACGGGGAGGGAGTGGGGAATGGGATCAAAAATGGTGGTGAGGTGCACTGGACAATGGTGATAGCACATGGGTGATTTGGTGATGGGAAGCCCACAGGGATTACATCTGAGATGGGAAAAGGCAAAAAATGATGTAAAAATTAACTACTATTAAAAAAAAAACTTTAGTATAATAGTATGTGGCTCTCCAAAGCTTAACCCTATTTGACAGCATCTTATTCCTTATTTAATTTTTATTGTTGGTGACATCGTTTTGGAGAGGTGTTGGGTTCAGAGAGTGGGTCCCTGGGTTGCCTCTGAGAAAAGTTTCAGCAGTTTCCTTTCTCTAAGAGGCAGAGACATTTAGTTACATTCAAAAGCACAGGTTTATCATCAAAAGGGAAGGAAGGAAAGGATGCTGACACAGACACACACAGGCAGAAGAGCTGCCCCTGGAGGGACAGGTTTGCTAAAAGAGAGGCCCGCAGAGTCACAGGCGGGCAGTCTGGGGAGAGTGGCTTCTGCTGCTTTGCAAAAGGTTGGGGAAGACAAACCCTGCAGTCCCAGGCGGGCAGGGGGCTGCTGCATCTCCCAGAGCAGAAACTGCCCTGATGCCTGCCAGCTTCTCTTGAGAGAGCTCACTCCTCTGTGGGGTTGTTGGGAAATTATTTCTAGGGTTGGCGCCTAGAAATGGCCCCCAGTCTCCATATCCTCCCCTGGTCCACAGGTGACCTGGAGAGGCACTTCACTTTTCTATATATCTTGTTTAACGATTATGATAAGCATTCCTGCACCTACCTCCAGCTTCTGGCCTTGGGTGAGCCAGTTTCTGGTCTTGGGATGCCTCCCTCCCAACGTTTCTACTCTTAGTTTCCATCAGTTGGGTTTTCTCAGGTACCACAACAGCATCATTGACAATGAGTTCAAGGAAAATGCACATGACGAGTGCTAAGTGGGTGCTGCAAAACTAGGCCGGACACCTGGCCAGGCCTGGATGTCTTGCGCCCACCTCACTGCTCACTGTGTGACAGTGGAGTCCTGTCTCCACCAGTGGCCTGTGCTTGCCTGTGGGGGCCATTAGCTGCCTTGTGAGGCTGTTTGCGCTTGCTCTGAGCCTTTGTCTCTGAGAATTAAATAACATAGTTGATTAATAGCCAATTGCCAGTTCATTGAAAAAGAAAAACGCAAAGGTTCTTCTCCCGGTGATTATGTTAAATGCTGAAAAGCAAAACAATTCACAATATCAAGTGATTATTCAGCAGCAGTTAGGAGATTCTTTCTCATATTGAGTTAAAATGAAAAGCTCACTGTGAGTAATTTTAAGAAATAATTTCCCAATTGTTTAATTTTTTCTGGAAAAATAATCTTGACTGATTTTTTTCAATTCAATTACATTGCTTGTATTATTATATTATTTTACATTAGTTGCTGATTCACATATGTAATTTTATACGTTCCAATTTATTTAAGTAAATGGCATTTAGAGTTACTGAACAGGCATAGTTATGTCAAAATTAATAGCATCTTTTTTTAATTTAACTTTACATTTCTACATTTTACTTAGATACCTTAACCTTGCATTGAATAAAAAGCAAGTCTTGCACTTTTTTTTTTTAAAAAGATTTGTGTATACATACAGATCTGGAGTTCAAGTCAGAGGTGCAGGGGCAATGAGAGGACTCACCAGAGACAGAGTGGGGAGCAGAACAGGCAGGTCAACGAAGTCCACTGCGCGCGGGTCAGGAGAGGTCTGTCGCACCACGTGGGTCATCTCCAGGGCGGGGATCCAACTTGCACTGAAGCGGCTGCAGCTGGCTTGCAGTGTTGCCCCTAACCCATTGCACTATCAGGGCGGACCCAAGTCTTGCACTTTTTAATGTACACACAGCATCTTCTGTTCCCTATGACTTATGTGAATCTATGCACAGAACATCTGGACACAGTGTGTAGATAGAGTACATCAGTGAGGTTGAGTACCACGGTCAGATTGCGCACATCCCGTTCGATTGTGCTACCTCCTTGCAAGTCTGTCACGTTTCTATGTCAGAGTCAGAGTTACATTACCTGAGGCCAGAGCAGCAACCAGTCCTGATGGTGGTTTGGAGAGGTGCTGGCTTCAGTGAGCACAGTCCTTGGGTTCCACACACAGCGAGTTAGCTAACATGGCAGAGATGTTTCATTATATCCCACGGGCAGGTTCGTGATATAATAAAATAAGAAGGGAAGGAGAAGACACTGGCACAGCCCCGAGAAAGCAGGAAGAGCTGTGCTTACATGGACAGCTTTGCTAAAACAGGAACCTGCCGCCACAGAAGGCCAGTCCAGAGAGCAGAGCTGCCCCTGGTCAGTGCAGAAATTGCACGGAGAGGGTGGTCTTCTTTCCCAGAGGGGCTCATGCCCCTGGTTAGCTAGTGTTAAAGTAACTACTTCCAGGGTGTGACTAGGTTGATTTGCAAGGACCAGTGATTCTCTCCTATGGCCTCTATCTCCGTATCCCACCTCAGGTCTGTGTCCAGGTACTTTCTGTAACAACCTGATACTGGCTAGGGCAGTAAGGATTTTTCCTTCTCATACTTGCTTTGACAGCTATGTCTTCTGTCTTCTACCCTCACCTCCAGTATCTGTTCTGTGACACCTTCCTCCTGAATTCTCTACTCCCAGCCTCCATCACTGATGATAGAGTAGATCCATCCAGATGCACCTAGAACCTGCCTGTTAGACTCAGGTAATGTGTTTCTCACCTTGCTGAGCTGGGTATGTTTTCATCTTTCTGGTTTCTCTGATAAGCCAAACACACCCACCTCAAGGTCTTTATGTCCAGCTTCCCTCTACCTGAAGTGCTCTTTGTCAGAGCAGGGTCTCTCCCTCCTTTGGCTCAGGGCTCTGCTGGAACTTCATGTCCTCCTCAGGTATCTTCCCCTTCTCCACAATCCCCTACTCTGCTTTTTCTTATTTCCTCCTGACATGCTATTCTGTACCTATTTGGTTGTTTTGTTGATTGTCTATCTCGCTCATTAGACCGGAGACTTCATCGGATGGGCTTTTGCTTACTCTGCCACTTCCACGGCTGTTCCCACTAGGAACTCAGTATTTGGAGAAGGTATGAAGGAATACAAGACTAAATTGCAGTACCTGCCTTTTTGACTCTTAGCCTGAAGGTAACAGGATTCCAAAGCTTCTTTTCTTTGCTTTAGGCAACCCTCTCCCTCCAGCTCTCTACTAACCATTACAAATGATTGGTATGTTATGGGCCCCTACTTGCAAGAAATAAACTCCCAAAGACTCCCTCCCAACTCTCCCTCTTCTTTTTTTCTCTCACACACACCTGCCTTGCTTAGAATGCACTGACATTCCCAGGCACATCCAGCCTTTGAAGGTGCTTTCTTCACCTGAATGCAAGGGAGAAACACCCACCCCTTGGCCACATACCACTGAAAAACTCACGGGGTCTTTCCCATCCCTGCCTACCAGGTCCTGTTATCAGGTGTGAGTTACTGGGGGCTCACGGTCTTATGCTGGAGTGGTGACAGCCTGCTCCAGGAAGATCATGCAAAATATTTCTCCAGGAATATATTGCTCTAATCAATTTCAGACCTTGCTTTAGATGTCCTCGAAGCTTCCCAGGAACCATCTGAATCCATATTATACATACTCCCGTGAGAGTCTACCCAGGACACCAGAGCACTTTGAGATTAAACTGCCTGATGAATTTAGACATTGCTATGTACATATTTCTGGGGCATCTAAAAATGCAACATAATTTCCATGATGGGATGGGGGGTTGTGTTTGTCTGTTATGTGAAATGGCAGAAAAGGAAACACATATTGATTTTTGCAAGTGTATACTTTTTTATAGTCTCTAAAGAAATGAAAGAAATCAGAGACTCCATTTGCTATTGCCATATGGAATACAGTGTGAGAAAAATTTACCAGCCTGCAAACCTGCAGTTTCTGGCCCTAAATCTTACCTCTGAGTAGTGTTTTTTGTCTGACAAATATACATCTCTGAACATGTAAATGAGGGACTCAGTTGCCTGTCCTTTGAATTGCAGTTCAATACAGAGACCCTTTCTATTAGATTGTTTAACTCCTTCTAGCCATGGATTGTTTTTTTAATGTCATCCACATTTTCTCCAGGAAAGTGAGTAGGTCTGGAGGAAAGATATCAACGTGAATTAAGTTTTGTGCTGATAACATGGGCTGCAGGTGTATAGTACAACATACTGGTTAAAGAGTACGTTTTGAAGTTGTGTAGATGCAGACTGTGTCTTGTTTGCCCCAATTTGTCAGTTCTGTAAGTTACCAAGGGAAGTGGTAACTTCAAACATGGACTTTTAGGTCTGACAACTTGTTTGAATCTTGGTTCTGCTGCTTATTCCATCATTTTTTGGACAGTGGACTTTACCTCCTACATCTCTGTTTCTTCTCTGGTGAAATGATACTGACTTTACTGCTTTGGTTCTGAGGATTGCTTGGAATAAAGCATGTAAAGCTCTTAGCATTGTGCCTTTTCTGGCACAAAGGAAAGGTGCATCATCATCTGTAACATTAGTAATTCTGATATTAGGATCACACAGCTAGTTACTAATGGAATTTTAAAAGTCCTTACTTACCTTATTGTTAGGCAACTGATTTTTCTCTCAAGTCAAAATATGTGGCCATGGGAGAAAAATAGTTAGAAAGGATGAGATAATTATGGTGATGAAGGTGAAGATGATTTCTGAAACCATAACTTTCTTTGTATCAGTGGTTCTCATCCTTGGTTACATACTAGAATCATCTGGGAAGTTTCAAAAATAGCTATGTTTGGAGTTCACCCCCAAATGATTTTGAACTAAATGGTTTGAAGAACAGCTTGGGTGATGAGATTTTTATTATATCCCTCTGGTAATTCTTTTGTACAGCCAACATTTTGAAGCACTTGTTTACAGGTGTCTCTTGTGACTTGCAAATCCTCAATGCCATTGGTCATAAGAGCAGATTTTGATGCCCTCTTGTTTTCCAAATAACATCACTGTGATGAATTTCATCTTTCTTTATGGATGAATAGTATTCCAGCATGAACAGACCACATCTCCTTGATCCAGTCATCTGTTGATACACATTTAAGGTGCTTCCATGTCCTACATATGGTAAATAGTGCCGCGTGTAGTCAGTAACTTTAAGCTGTGCGCTGCTCAACTTCTGTAGACTTTGATGAAAAATGACTGTGCTGGTGTGCTCTTCCCTATTTTTTCTAAATATTCCAAATACTACACTGTCTGTACTAAAAAAAAATAACAAAACTATATGTCTCTTCTAAAGAGTGACTTAGACTGTGTGAAGTTTTTTCCTCTCATATCATTGAGATATAGTTGACAATATGTGCTGTATAAGTTTAATGTATAATGATTTGCATAATGATTGACTTATATATGTACTGAAATTGTTATCACAATGGGTATGAGGGGGATTTTTCTTTCTTACATAGCTCAAAGCTTATGGAATGGAGTGGCATAGGGAATTAATAAATTCCTGTAATAGACAGGAGTTTCTCGACACTACAAGGTAAAAGACTGTTCACTTTCTTTCTAAATGTAAACACGCTCTGGACCCCACCCCATTCTCCAACTTAGGTGAACACTTCCGTGTAAGTTACTTATTGTGGCTTCTTCCTCATTCTTTGTGCCAATAGTGTCCTGGAGTCAGATTCTTCAGAAAAGTTGTAGAGGATGGGATCCAGTCTGGTGACAACACCCCATGGTCGCCATGGCCATGCCCCGGTCCAGATGCGGGGTCCGTACTCATCAGGATAATCCCCATGGTTACACCCATCCCCTCTGCACCAAACTCATGTGCTGCTTTTGTGGCAGGCTGAGGGGAAAGCAGGCGCATTTGGGGTGCCTCTTGGTGGCTGACTCACTTCCCGATGGGAAGTAAAGCTGTATCATACATTTGCGGTGGCGCCCATGCCCAGCGGCCAAGGCACACTGGTTCCTCTCTTGTGCGTTCTTCTCAACATGTCTGTGCCCAGTTTTAGTAAGTTTGACCATCCATCTTAGGCTCAGAGTTCTTTTCAGTCATTTCTGTTTAGATATGGGGGCAGTGGAGCAATGTTTTTTCCAATGGGAGGAGAGTGACATTCTATACATTTAAACAGAAAAGTAGATAAATTCCGATGATAATGCAGGGTTATTAACGGTGTTTCCAAGGCAGCTGTTGGACGCTCTCCAGCCCAGACAAGATTATGCCATGCAAGGTGTAGGGTTGGCTGTAGTTCCCTCTGGGTGCGGTCATTTATACCAGCCCATGTGGGGTCCCTGCCTTGAGCTCCCAGGATTACAAAGGTTTGTGCTGCTGCATGAACACCAGGGGGCGCCGTTAGCCCGGTTTCTGGCTGGCTATACCTGATGCGAACAAGAACCTGACAGTTATCACAAAACCCAGTATTTTAGCTCAATTTCAGAGCAAAGACTTGACTCTTTGCTATGAATTCAGGTCACAGAAAAATAACACAGAGCTCTCTTGGTTCCTGTCTGCCCAATGTCAAGACCAATAGGTAACTACGAGATTAGTTTAAAAAGTTTTCAAGGATAATTCCAGGCATCAGGGCTAATAATAGTGATTCCAAACGCTAGAGGCAAGGAGTCTTCTAGGATGGACAAGGACATCTTTTTAATTATTTCAGTGTGAAGTTTTCGAGGATCTCCTGCTTCATTCATCTTAAAATCATGTCCTCCTGCATCCCGCCTGCTCCAATATTGTTCCCAGAGTTTCTCTTTGCAAGTAAAACACCAGAGAGACCAACAGCAGTCCAGGTTCATAGCAGTCACTAGCTTTGTCTTCTTTTCGAACCTGGCCTAAACCAGAGTTAATTTACGAGAAAAAGTGCTCTTGGACCTTCATGGTGGGGCAAGGACTTAAGTCTCAGCACCATCAAGCTATCAGCAGCCACTGTAGCATGAGTTCCATCCCTGGCCAGGGCACTGACTCACCCACATGGTGTAGCAGACCTCTCCGGTTTCTCCGCTGCTCCCCTCAGCAGTGTATTTCAGTAGAGCTGCCTGTTTTGTTCCCCACTGTCTCTGGTGAATCCTCTCTCACATACACACCCACCTCTAGTCTATACCCCAGTTCTTAGATACATACATACATAAAAATAAATCTTAAAAAAGGGGAGTGTACTCACCAAGAAACTCACCCATAGTCCATGCCACAGGCCATTGTGCTTCCTCCCCTGTGTGGTCTCCCACTCCCAGCATACTTCAATAGTGGATGGGTGCAAAGGGATCTATCATAAGGATGGAACAACTTAGAACAACCAGAGCTCCGTGAGCTCTCAAAACTCACCAGCCAAGACTCACTTGCAGGACAAGTCCCATTCTGAATGGACTTCTGGGAGGTTCTACCAGCCCACCTGGGGATGAGAATGCCTTGTTTCCTTTTGACCTGAAAGACAGGTCAAAATTTCTTGACCACCCTCATGGAAACTAATGGATTATATGTCTCTAGAGGACGAGAAGAACAACTTTTGTTCCTAAGGGTCACTAACCCATAGAGAAACTGAAGAAAGAAGAAACAGATCCAGAAAAGTCAAAAGCAAGGTTGAGACACCGGCTTGAACATGCCTACCCTGAGATTGGGAATTAGTGGATGACATGGGTGGTTTCTGGAATTGAAAGACCATTTGACCATCATAACACTTTGGCATTAGCAATGGGGACATCAGAGGCTGAAAGAAACTTCATTAGTCAAGATTCCTTTGGTTGCAAATACCAGAAACCCAACCCAAACTAACTTCAGCCAGAAAGGGCAGGGGGGTCATAAAGGGATGGGAGCAAGAAGTATGCCCCACAGACTCTCTTCAGCTTAGCCTTTCTGGGGTAAGGGTGCCCCTCCTTCCCACGATGTACCAACTTTCTCTGAGGCACTAGAACTGACATGGCTTGCAATTCTTCGCTGACATCTCTTCAACTTTGCTAGTAGAGAGAAAGGGGTCTCCAACTTCATTCAGAAAAATCTCAGTGAAGAGTCCTGGTTGGCTCAGCACCTGTCTCTCGTGTTATGACTGACCCCACATCAGTGTGAGCAGTGGCTGAAGTGGGGAAACCTAGCTTTCCCAAAAGAATGAAGGCCCCATCACCAGCCAGGGACATGCACTGGTTGGAAGAAATTAACAACCACTGCAGCAACAGAATACTGCCTCGAAGAATTCTGGAGACCTCTTTCCTTGCTCAGAGAAGTCCTTCAGTGCAGTTGGTTCATACAAACTCTGTGTCACATAGTTTATTTTTCTCTAAAGTTATTTTTGCATATAAGAACTGGAGTACAGGCCAGAGGTGAGGGCGTTAACAGGACTCACCAGAGACAGAGTGAGGAGCAGAACAGGCAGCTCTACTGAAATACACTGCTGAGGGGAGCAGTGGGTGGGACAGAAGAGGTCTGCTGCTCCATGTGGGTCACCTCCCAGCTGGGGATAGAACTCATGCTGTAGTGGCTACTGATAGCTTCAAAGTGCTGAGACTCAACCCTTTGAGCCACCAAGGAGGTCCAGTGTGTCACATATTTTAATAATCAGTTCCGGAGTCAGGAAATCTTATTAATATCCTTACAGTGAGGAGAGAAACACTGTTAAAAACCCATTTTTAGGAAATCCACATTGTTCCTGCCTTTCAAAGATTGAGCAGACTATTTCAGATCAGGTCACCAAAAATTTGGCTTGCTTCAAAGGAAAAATAAGCTTTTAATTTCAAGAGGTCTGTGGGCTCCTGCCTGTCACGAGTAGATACTGGCCAAGTGGGTGTCTGTTGTTTGCCAGGTATTGAAATGTCTCTGGGGCAGCAGTAGAGGAAGAAACAAGAACTGAACTGATTTATATAATAGAGTGGAGTTTGCAATTCTCTGGACAATGTGTGTAGAGTGTGTGTAATCAGCGCAAAGACGAAGGGACGGAGTACAGAGACGGCAGAGAGGAGGTGGCGGAGGCTGCCAAGCTTCAGGCTGCTTCAGGACAGAGACATCTACTGATGTCCCTTAAGTCACTTGCTGGGGGTGTGGCAGCCCTGGGTTACACACCTCAGTACTATCTGTGTATGTGCGCTGGGGAGCCAGAGGCCAGAAGGGTGATAGTTATGTTCCAGGCTGAGAATACAAGAAGAGACAGTCGGAGAAGAACAGAGGGGAGAATTCAGCATAACCAGAATGGTGGAATAAGAGGACAATAGAACAGACATGACCCCCCAAGAACTCCCAGAAACAGGAAGAAGAGGCAACATGCTGATTTTCCTGTCTTCTATGGGCTGGAGGGCCCAGACATTTTAAATTCAATTACTGGAGAAAGGATACCCCACAAGGCAGCTGACTGGGTGGGTGTGTTTAAGTTGTAGCACTCATTCCAAGCACCAGGCTGGGGATTATCAACAGACTTTTTTGTTAATTTCCCTACAGGTGTCATCAACCTACTTCTGACATATGTTAGTATTCTCTGCAGATAAAGGAATGGATTGAGTTTACCTAAATTTAGAAATTGCACAAACAGTGATTTGATGAGGAGTAGGGATAAGGTGTGGAATAACCGGTTACATTCACCGTTTATGTAGTTGCATTCTACACCGAGTTTAAAATAACTGCATTGAACAGTTGCTGTAACCATCTTTTTCAGCCCTTTGTGGGGGAGAGTGGCAGGTGGAATTAATTGGCCTCAGTTCAGTTATTGGTTTCTTTCATCTCTAGCCATGTTAGAAAGATAATAGCAGAACAGAGGTGATTATAGAGTAATGGCAGCAAGTTGTTAAAGGTAAACCTAGCTGGTGGAGTACTAGGGATTGTGTAAACATTTTGTCAGTTTGCATTTTGCAGACAACTTTTAAGGAAACATCAGCTTGTTGGACAGGCTTCCTCGGGTGAGGTCACTGACTCCTCTGGTTAATCCTTTCACTCTAGCTGTTGCCTTTAATATTTTCTCAGTCATCAATCATGAAGCCAAAGCAATTAGTTTGATTGGAAATTTAGAGGCTTTGTTTAGGGCTGTGGGCTTAGCTGGTCCACAGGAGAGGTTTCTGGAAAATGATAGCAATGAACAGTTTCTCCTACAGCCTCGAGACCCCCAAGTGCTCTTTTCTGCTGATATTGTTGACATCTGACATCGATAAAGCAGGTGAGCACCAAAACAGAATTTCTAGAAGAGGTTTTGCTAATAAAACAATTAGTCCAAGAGAAGTAAAGAGGTGTTTCTTCTTCACTCTTTTCCTATCTTCCAGTTCTATGTTACGCTAAAGTATTAGAGACACTTTCTAAGGAAGTTTTTCAAAAATACAAAGCAATTTTAACTAACCCCCTTAGAATTTACTCACAACACACATGTACATGTCACAATATTTTCTAAGGGTATACTTGTGCTGTGCACAGCAATCTAGTATCTTCCATTCCATTCCACTCTTTAGTTCAAGAACTCTTGGTCATTGACATTCTGAGGTCATTACCCACTAACATGTCATAACCCACAGTGTGTAACCCTGTCATCTAGAGCATTTGGTACTGGGTGGTAATATCAATTTGTTTTGAATCCAGCATGCCTGGAAGGTATCTCCACCCTCTGATCAGCCCTTTTCTGATCTTAATAATCGTTACAACAGTCACTGTGACTTCCATGAAGGCGTATGCACCCTCCTCTTCTCTAGCTGAAGGGGAGTCAGAGGATATGGTTTCTCTTTTCAGCTCTTGTGCTAGCTTTGCTGTCATGTCTAAGACCTGAAGACACTTTATTTCTCTTGTCTGTATGATAATAATATGATTAACAGTGATAACATTTCTGTGTGCCTCTCGATATTTTGTCTTGCGAACATTCATTCATTGAACACCCCCCACAATGTGTGAGCCAGATGCCATGTTGACGCCCCATGATGGCTGAAGCTGTCAAATCCAGGAAGGTTAGAGAAGATGGCAAGGCTCTAGGTCCTCAATGTTAGAACTGAGATTTGCACCTGGACAACATGTACCATTGCTCCACCTACCACCTAAACTGGGAGATTTTTTACGATAAACTGCCAGATGTAGTGCCTCATCTGGGTGTGTCTGGAGTCTTAGAAGTCTGGCTGTCCCACATTCCCCTGCCAATGCCCCCTGTATGCTTGTTTGGAGAGTCTAAAGGGGAGTGCAGCAGTTTGGATACTAATGCCCAAATGGCCCTCCTCTAGGGAGGAGGCACATGGGGCAGGGAAAGAAGAAGGGGACCCCTGTCTAGCCAGTTAGGTGATGAGTGTGGTGACAGATGGCACAACCAGATCAAACTCACATTTTGGGTGATATCTTAGGTCTGTCTTTTTTTTGTCTGACTTTCTAAAATTCTCCTTGTGAAGTTTCTCAAAAGTGATTCCCATGAAATTATCCTCCTGAGGTTCTTTGAGTCTGTTTTGGGATCTAGGGCCTGAGAGCAATATTACTTCTATAAGATGACTCCCTGTTTTCTTGCTCGAGGAAAAGGAGTGTGTATGTGTATAGCGGTGATCTGGAACATGAAGACAGGAAGACTGATCAAACCGCTCAAGGAGATTTCCCCCCCTTACCCATCATCTCCACAAACTCTCCTGTCCCCTTGCAGGCCACATCAAAGTGTGTGACACAGGCTGGTGAGACAGGATGGGTCTGCATGTTAAGAGCCGATGGTAGAGAGGATGCAGGCAGGAAAGCCAGCCTTCCAGATGAGGTAGGTGACGAGAAATTGTGCAGGTTTAGAAGGATCCAGGACTTGGTATGTGACCACAACAGGCAGGTGTGAGTTCAGGAGCATTGGAGGCAAAGGTAGGATAAGATTGCAACAGACTTCATGTGCCAGAAGCTCACTGCTTATTGGAGAAACCTTTAGCATTAAAGTGATAATTTTAGGTATTACACTCCCAAAGTGATATTGTTGGCAAGTTGGGTACTGCCTAATATTGCTCAGATATGAATTACCTTCTAGGAGAGGGTCAATAATCCATGGCAGGCATTTGAACTTTTAAAAAAGTGCACCAGGGGAATAATTGTTTTGGCTCCATTTAGTTATAAAAATATAACATACAGGGAAAGAATCAGTATTTATTTGATGCCATATTTAAACAAATATCAAGTAATAAAATCCTTATGGAAGAGGTAAGTTTTTTTTCCCCCTCTTTCAGGGCCACTGTGGGAAAATAAAACTATCAAGGGACATTCTCACATAAAAGGAAAAGTAGTTTAATTTCAAGTGGCGGCTTTTTAAGGGGAAGATATAAAATTCAATTCATTTGGTACTTAAGTTAGGACCAATGTGACAGAAAAGTTCTTTAAATGTGCTTCAGTCCCAAATTCTAGCTAGCAAAAGGAGGAGTAGAAAGAGGGAGGCATGAGGAAGATAAAGGAGGAAGAGGAGGCAGCAGGAGTGGAGTCCTGGATCAGGGCGATGAGGACCCGAGGACCCAAGGCTGAGCGTGCAAGCAAGCCGAGAGCAAGCTGCCTGCAGTCTCGGGAGTCAGGAGAGTGGGCGAGACCAGAGCACACCCTCCTTCATGGCCGGTTTGGGGTCTTTTCCTTTCTCATTGCTTTCTTAAATCACCAAGGGGTGAATAACCACTGCGCAACTCCAGTTCTTCTTAAATGTCAAAATAATAGTGTATCTCAATGAATGGACGGGAGCTAAATTCCACCTCAGTGACTGTTTTCTAGTGTGAGAAGTGACGAAGATCAGAACTAAAAAATCCTTGATGATTGAATTCAATTACTGGAATACAGCTGACATCCATCCAGACTAACATTCACTCCGGCCTTTATATGGGGGGTGGGACATTCCTGGCAACAATGGGTTGCGTTGAAACATTTGAGGAAGCCAGGATTATTCAGGAAGAAGAGAGAAAATTGGCCATGAGTCCATAATGGTTTTCAAGGTAGCAAAATGCTCTGTAGGGATGGAAATGCCTGTGGAATTTGTCCTGTAGGAGAAGGAGCAAGAGAAAGTGGAGATCAGTCGATTTCAGCACAGATATTGGTAGAGACCATGAAGGCTGAGAACTGTATCACGTCTGCCTCACGCAGTAGAGTCCGCTTAAAAGTATATAAAGCATGCAAACACCTCTGTTGAACATCTGTACATATAGAGCACCTGAATCTCAGTGACAAGTCGGCCCACTCTGGTGGGGAACCCTTCCGGTATTAAGAATCACTTAGATGGTCTTCATAGTCCTCTGTCTCCCTGAGTGAAGACATTCAAATGAACGCTCAGAACAGTGCTGACAATGGCGCCACTGTGCGAGGGGAAGCCCTGGGCCCAGGCTAGGGACCAGGATGCTGTGGATGACCTGGGGCAACCTGAGAAAGCCCTTGACTAATTTCTTGAGCCATGAGTCCAAGTCTCTAAAACAAGGGGTCAGTCTATCTGATCTTGACAATTCTGTCCTCCCTGATGCATCTAGCTTTACAAAAGCACATGGGAAATGGGGTGCGGGCCCAGGGAAGGAATAGAGAGTCACGTGGACACAGGCTACCATCATCCTACTGCCCATTTGAGCTCTAAATTCTATACTTATTAATTTCAAGATGAAATTTCAACGTGCTCAGATTCAAGTGTTCATTTAATGAATTCTATATAAATAAGCATGTTTTTCTTTACTTTTAGTGACTCTTTGAAACAGATACATTGAAGTATTGTTTTTATTTGCTTATTTTTAAAGATTTGTTTATTTATGTATACAAGAACTGCAGTACAGGCCAGAAGTGCTGGGGCTGTGAGAGGATTCACCAGAGACAGAGTGGGGAGCAGAACAGACAGATGGAGTGAAGTACACTGCTGAGGGGAGCAGCAGGAGGGTCAGGAAAGGTCTGCCGCACCATGTGGGTCACCTCCCGGGCTGGGAATTGAACTTGAGTTGCAATGGCTGAGGACAGCTTCATAGCATTGTGCTTAAACCCTTTGTACCACCAGGGAGGGCCCGAAGTATTGTTTTTCAAAACAACATGGAAGTGAATAGTTGCATCAGTCATTTCTATTTGACTAGACTATACTGAAGCTAGTCAGGCTCATGCTTTAAATATTATTGTGAAAATTTTTAAGTTGTTTTAAAAGTGATTGAGAACATAGTCACTATGGTTGCTCCAGGTGTTCACTGTTCTCTGTGATTTCTTTTACAAGGAAACCTACCATATTAACCAACAGAGAAGAAAGCAAAAAGCAAACGATGGCGCAATCATTTGGCTAATGCTATTTAGAGTTCTGAAGCAAAAATAGATTATGATACATTGGTAGTAAATGTGACATTCTCAGTGCATGTAAATAAACCCTGAATTTGAGAACCTCTGTTTTCCCAGAGCCCTAGTAAATACACTTTTAACAGAGATCTCATGTAAAGTAGCCATATGTTTATAATTATCCAAATATCGTAGGACCCCTGTGTGAAATTTCACATCTTTATTGCTTCTATTTTAATGTTTACAAAGTTGGTAGTAATTTTTAAAACCAAATTTGATCCTAAACAGGAAAGACAATTTCCTATGTAATTGTAATTTTCTATGCAAGATTTGGCAAGGATCAAATCGTTCCTAGAATTTAATCATCTTTACTCTCATAAGCATCCTATACGCTCATTTGAGAAGGCATTTTGTCTGCTCAATACCCATTAGCAAACTGCAATGTGTTTTTAATCTAGAATATTTGGACAAACATAAAACATGTCAAATCATTACAGAAGAAAAGTGTTACCACAAATTCACAGCGAAATACAGTAAAAGCTCACTATGTCAAACAAACTTAGCCTTTTTAGAGAAGTTATTTAACAAAAAGAAACTCTTAAGAAGATATGAAAGCTAGTTAAATTGAAATTTTAAAATGCAGTTCCTGAGCAAAAGTATATAGAAAATGAGTACTAAGTTTAACAGAAAAGTATTTATTTTAAAAATCCAAATAGTTGAACAATTAATAATCACCATACTTACTGGTATCTGTAATAAGGATTTATATATATTGTTGTATGTAATCTGCATTTTAAAAAAGCCCAGAGGAATACATTTTCATCTCCATCTGATGCAATAAAAAAAAGTTAAAAGATTTTGAGGTCATGAAACTGTGATGGGACAGCTGACTCACTTCCCTTTTGTCTAGTAGCCATGAGCAAATAAGAAGACGTCCAGTCTGCTTTTTCTGATGTGATTTTGCCTCTCTTCCAGGTTCTAAAAAGGACCTGCTTACTTTAGCGATCAGGCCAGATCAGCCACTTTTGACCTGGCATGACTGTAGGCAATTGAACACACCTGGTTTGCATGGGGAATGAAAATTATTTGCTTATTAGGAATGAGAATCATTAATATGAAAATAAAGTTGCATACTATGCACTTCCTTTACAACTTTCTCTTAAAAATCAAAGCATTTCTTGAAGTTCTTGGCATATAGTTTTGCCCCTATTTCATGGTATAAATCAATGGTTCTCAAATCTCAATAGGCATCAGAGTCCCCCTGGGCTTGGTAAAGCCTAGATCACTGCACCTCAGTCCCAGAATTTCTGATTCATTAGATGAGGGTGAACTTCAGGCTAGAACTTAGGGTGAGATCTAAGAATGACATTGCTAACAACTTCCCAGGTGATCTGATGTGGCTGGTCCAGAGGCCACACTTTGAGAACCACTGGTATTGGCAAACTATTACATGGTTGCCTATCTACATACCCTGAGGTGGAACCAAAGAACCATAGAACTTGAATTCCCTGCCAATATCAGTACTGCCATCCTGATAGCAGACATGAGGCCACTGAATCTCTAAATCAACTGACAAAGGGGGGAAACTGAGGCCCAGAGAGCTTATGGATATTGTATTATCAAACACAACTCTTCATTCCATTTCATTTTAACTGTCTTTACTAAAAAAAAGCCACTGAAAAATTAAGTTTCCCCCTATTTCATGATGAATAGGTTTGAAACAATAAGTCAGTTCAGCAAAGTAGCAGGTTGCATTGGAATACTACTTACCTATCAAAAATGATAAGCTCCACTTATGGCAGCGTGGGTGGAGATGGAGGTGATTACAGAAGAAACGTCAGTCAGAAGAGGAAAGAAAAACACCAGATGGTGTCACTTGTTTGTGAAATATAGAGAAATCAAACCAAGGGTGAGATAAGCCAAACAAAGGCCTAATCCTAGAAAGCTGATTATAGGACTTGAGGCTTCCAGAAGGGGAGCAGGTAGGATGAGAACAAGTGAGGAAGGACTTGGTGGACTTGATGAAGGACTATGGGTGTTTTGGTGGTTGGCGTGGAGTCCTAACAATATGTGAAGGTGGAGTTCCTATATTTTTTAAACACTAAAACTAAAGCACTAAGACTAAATCAACGTTACCTCAATTTAAAAAAAAATAGTCTGTAAGTCATTCTGGAAAGAATGGGAATGCCAAAACAAACAAATTAACTAGCAAAGCAATGGAATAATCAGTCTCAATATAAATTAGAGGGAGCAGGGAGAATGACAGGACTGGTAGGTACCTCCTAGACTGTCTTGTGATGGGGAAGTTTCATCTTCTGTACCCTTCTCAGTGTCCTTCCCCCTAAATGGGTCTCCCCCTTCCTCCTGAGGCTCAGAGCTCCACACAGCTCTCATCCTCACCCAACTTTAGAGGACCATTACCCAGCATTCATGCCAATGATTTTCTTTCCTTTTCTTTTCTTTTTTGAGTGAGCTTGTCTTTAATGAAATTGTGTTAAAATGTCAGAAACAGGTAAGAGCAGGACTTCTTATGTTGAAGCGAGTTTGGGCAGTGTGAGTCTCCCCTGCTTGACTTTTTCCTCATTTCCTTTCCTGGTAATTCTAGCGATCCAACACAACAGAATTTACACCGAATGCCTGGACCATTTTGCCATCAGCCCTCTTTGAGTGGAAATCTACCAGTCTTAATTTTGGACCACATAGGTCACTGTTAGCAAATCTTTTCAGATTATATTCAGAAAGTGCAATGGTGGTAGTAAAAATGTGTAGAGACCCTGACACCTGCATTCTAACTGGGATCTTATTAAATCAGTAACTCCAACTAAAGCAATAATTTCATTGTTACTTCATCTGTGGGCACGTCCCTTCCTAAAAGGCAAATTTCTGTAGTCACTTCTATAAAAGCTGCCTTCTAGGGGTACTTCAACAGAAAAGGTAAGCTTCCCTGCTCGTTTCAGAGAATCTTCTCTCCCTGAGTCAATATGAAGTAACAGCTTGAAAACAATAGCAGCACAGATTTCAGGCAGTAACTGAGTAATTCTATTTGCTTATGGTGCTGCATCTCTGGGCAGGCAGTGCTGTCATTTATGGTTGTCTGATTGTCAAATACGATACATATTTATATGTGCCTTTCTTAATTTGTTAAAACCACGTGCATAGATACCACTTTTCCTTGTTCATTTTATGTCGATAAATATCCTCACATCCTGTATTACTTATTCTGCTCCGGTAACTTCCTCAGTGTCCACAAGGGGGCAGAACATACCACACTGCCTAGCTGTCTGTTTCCTTCTATTTGTGAGGGGGAAAAATCTAACCAAGAGTGAGTGCCCCAGTTAAACTCCGAAAGGTGCCTATACCGCACTCTCTTGCTCCAGCTCAAGAGCCTCTCACTTTTTAATGTTCTTTATAGAAAAAAACTGATGAAAAATTAGAAGGGAAATGTAAGGCCAAATTGAAAATTTAACAGCATTATTCCAGATTTGTAAAATGTTCTGAGATCTAAAGGCAGACTTTGACTTGAAGCTTGCTCTTTGTATATTTATTTTTTTAATGTTTTTTTTAAAGATTTATTTATTTATGCTTACAGAACTAGGGTACAGGCCAGCGGTGTGGTGGATGAGAGAGTTCACCAGAGACAGAGTGAGGAGCAGAACAGGCAGATTGACGAAGTACACTGCTGAGGGGAGCAGCGGGCGGGCCAGGAGAGGTCTGCCCAGCCATGTGGGTCAGCTCCCTGGCCAGGGATGGAACTTGTGCTGCAGTGGCTGTGAAGAGCTTCCTAATGTACTTTAACCTGTTGTACCACCAGGTATCTATTTTTAAGAGGGAGCATGAGCGAGCCCCTTGGAGTGGTCAAATTGATACTGGGGTGGAGTCTATTGGAACATACCCATGAGACAGGAAGAGGCAAGAGTTTGTTACAGTAGATGCTTGTCAACATAGTGACTTTTTTGTTTTTTGTTTTGTTTTGTTTTGAAGATAGGGAAGCACTAGATTATGAGTCAGAAAACCTTGCTTCTAGCCCCCTACCCCAGCTAGAGTCTGACTCGGGTGCCCTTTCTGAGTGTGTCTGTCCCTCTGTGACTTACCTGACAGCAGCCCTTGCAGGCACAGGCAGCAGCATTGTCCCCGCATAGACCAGAGGCCGGTAGCAACAAAGGAGAGTCCAACCTGCCAGAGGAATCCTGAGGCCTGGAGGAAGACGACAGACATCCTCTGTGCTCCCAGCATCAGAGTCATTCACTCTTATACATGACTCCTTGTAATGTGCTGAGAGTTCTGAAGCCACAGCAAATAGGTTCATTACTTTGTTTCCTGTTTACCGATAACTTGTAGAAGATAACAATTGCTGTGGGCAAAACAAAGAGAGAACAAGCAGGGAAGCAGCGGCAGGCAGGAAACAATCTTATTGGAATAAAGGGTCTGAAGCCGTGAATCATCACTCCCCAGACTCCACGTTGCTGGAAATTAAAATGCCGATAAGGAAAACCACAATTGTTCATTTCTCCCAAGGGAGGGGATGGAGAAAGACCACAGGAGGCAGTGTCCTGGATGGCAATCCAGAGATGGATGTAGGGAGCAAGGCTCAGAGCAGATCAGACCCGACCATGTGCACCCCAGGGGTGGCAGGTAGGGGTAGGGGGGAAATTTGCTTCTATACAGAAAAAACAAGGAGTTTTATATCTGTGCTTTTGCAAAGGTGGCCTGTGCAGTCCAGTGGAGGGGTGACGAAAATTTGCAGAGGGGAGCAGAAGGGCATCAGGACAGAGGTGAAGGAAACTTCTTGGCATAATACAAAAACCAAACCAAAAAATGAAGAGAAGCGGCAGACATGCTTTGGGCACATGGTTAAGTGACAAGGGAAGGCCATAACACAGTATCTGTATCTGGAGTGCAATAATGCAAAAATGCGGGCCCTCCCTGGTGGCACAACGGGTTAAAGCACAGCACTAAGAAGCTAAGCCACTTCCCCATGAGTTCGATCCCTGCCTGCCCCGGAGGTGATCCACTTGGCACAGCAGACCTCTCCTGACCCGCCCGCTGCTCCCCTCAGCAGTGTACTTCGTCAGTCTGGTGTTTTGCTCTCTACTCTGCATGATCTGCCTGTTCTGCTCCCCACTCTGTCTCTGGTGAATCCTCTCATCGCCCCCGCGCCTCTGGCCTGTACCTCAGTTCTGTATAAATAAAAAAGTAAATCTTAAAAAAAAATTAAAGTATTAACAAAGAAAGAATGGAGGTGAACCTAAAAAGGCCAAAGCATTGTTGATTTAGAATAGCAAATAAATATCTGAGAAAAGAGTTGTTTCTATAGTTATATTTTTGTTTGTTTTTACTATAGTAAATAATATTACTCTGTCTATATTAGATTGTAACTATAATTTTCAAATTTATTTTATTACAATAAATGCATATATTGTTAATATGGTAAATAACAAATAAAACACAGATAATACAGGAGAAAAGGTTGGTTGATTTGAACTTAAAAGTCTTAGAACTTGACAATCATGAGACTATAACAGGGAACATTATAGGTCTGGGATAAGCCCAGAGAGGCATCCTCATAGGAGGCCAAGAGGAGAACAGTCAGTTCAGTAGCTTAGTGGTGAAGAGCCCAGACTCTGGAGCAGTCTGACCTTGGGCCTCAGTTTCCCTATCTGAAAAATAGGGCTAATATAGTACTTATAAGACTGTGTTGAAGAGGAAATGAAATACTATATGTAAAGGGCTTAGAGTCCTCCTGACACACATGTTCTCTTGCACGCTTGCCATTATCTAGAGGCCTGTGCCCAGGGGTGAGAGCATAGCCCACCCAATGGTTAAGGTAGTTAAACAATAAAGGGCAGAAGGAAACAAAACTCCCTTCTTCTGAAACTTGTCAGCAGACTAGTCCCTCTATACAGAAAAAGGAATAAAAAGAAAAAAAAGGAGTGAGGGAGAAAGTGAGAGGGACTGGGGATAATAAATGAGGCCGGGAACACAGACAAAGCAATGTGTGTGTGTGTGTGTGTGTGTGTGTGTGTGTGTGTGTGTAGGGATCATCTGTGAGCAAATAAAGCCGTAAGAGAAAAAAGCCCAATAAATCAAATAAAGATGTTAGGCCAGGGATCCACTCTTCTGTGCTGCTGTGGGAAGAATTTGGAGTCTGATCCTGGGCTTGGTCACGCTATTGCATGACCTCTAGGCCTAGTGTTCTTGGAAAAGTCATCTATCCCCTCTGTCTCATCTGTTTAATCACTGACAGTGAAAACAGTAAATCTAACCTCCCAGAGCTGCTGGCACAATTAAAAGAGAACATTTTACTGTTGGTGCCCAAGTAGGAAACAAATGCATAGAGGATCTCTCTTGCATTCCAGGGCATAGAGCTCTGTGGGAAAGAAGTGCCCTCCGCCTCTCCTTCCAGCGTTTTGAGCGAGGCTGTGGAGGCTGTGGGCGGGGAAGACAGGCACGGGGAATCTGGGGACAGATAAAGGAAACTCGTGATGGGGCGAGGCTGGGCTGAAGAGAAACAGATTGGGGAAGAGTTACAAAGGGAGGGGTCCGTTGCAAGGGGAGGGGGACCCGAGGAAAGGGAGGGTGGGAAGGCAGTGAGATGGGAGGGCAGTGTGAGAAGAAAAGCAGGCTGGGGAAGAGGGATTGGAATGCAGAAGGAACTTGGGAAAGGAGGAAGTATTGAAGGCGGGAGGTGAAGAAGAGAGGGAAAATGGGGATGCTGTGGAGATGAGGGGGGCAGGCCTCTAACGGGAAGAGGACTAGGGAGCAGACCACGGAGCAATGAAGTGTCAGAAGATATTGGGGACGGCGAGAGGAGAGACTGGGGCCTGCAAGAGAGCCAGCAGTTTTTAGCATCCATCCAGACTCTCAAGACTGTGGCCTTTGCCTGACCTTGAGGGTCGGGACCAGACGCCCTGTCTTTGTGGAGAGCGGTACCCCACAGAGATGATAGGGTGCTTCCGAGGCGGGGCCTGCGCTGACCGGGCGGCGGGGCTTCTCTGGCCTTGGACAGGGTCCCTGAGGGCAGCGAACGGCCCACCTGGGTCTCGGGCCGCGAAAGGAAAAGTCCCACCACGGAGCCAGCAAGACCGCCGCAGAGGCGCCTGCTCTCGGCTGTCTGTGGGGGGCGCCGCCGCCGCCTTCCTCCTTCCCCGGCTGCAAGATCGCTGGAAAGTGCGGGCATCTTGTCAAGACCCAGATCCGGCACTGCGCGGCGGAGGCGCAGAGCTGTGGACCACGCGAGGGCTGCGCCGGCGCTGCGGAGGACCCTTGTTTCCTCGCGGCGGGACGGTGGCGTCCGCCCTCGCCAACCCAGTGCTCCGGGCGGGCTCCAGCGCTCAGCCCGCAGCCCGGTGCGCGCCCCACGGGGGCGCTGCGTCTCGCTGCCACCCCAGCGCGCCGCCGCCCCTCTCCCCCACACCTCCTGCCCGCACCACCCGGCCTTCCCCTCCCACCCCCTCTGCTCCCCACCCCTCGGCTCTCACCACTCCCCTCGCGGCGAGGGGCGGGAGGGGGCGTGGCAGGCCCGGGGTTTGTGTGGCTGGGACCCGGCTCCTCGCTCTCCTAGTCCGCGGGAGGAGCCGGGCCCCGGCCGCTGTCCAGCCGCTCCGTGCCCCTCGCGCCTGGCGCCGCCACCTCTCCGGGAGACGCAGCCCCTCGCTCGCCATGGATACGCCCAGGGTCCTGCTGTCGGCCGTCTTCCTCATCAGTTTCCTGTGGGATTTGCCCGGCTTCCAGCAAGCTTCTATCTCGTCCTCTTCGTCCGCTGAGTTGGGCTCCGCCAAGGGCGTGCGAAGTCGCAAGGAAGGGAAGATGCCGCGGGCGCAGCGAGAGAGTGCCGCGGCCCGGGCTTCCGTGGAGCGCCAGGAGCCAGAGCCGCGGCCGCGGGATGGTCCCCAGCGGCGGCCGCCAGGGCAGCCCCCCGCACAAGAGTCGCCTGGAAGGGGGCCGCGCGTGGTGCCCCACGAGTACATGCTGTCAATATACAGGACTTACTCCATCGCCGAGAAGCTGGGCATCAACGCCAGCTTTTTCCAGTCTTCCAAGTCGGCTAATACCATCACTAGCTTTGTAGACAGGGGGCTAGGTAAGTGGCAAAGAAGACGCCCTGCTTCCTCCCCCTGGAGCTCTCTGCCCGGTCTCAGCTGCGGCTCGGGCCGGAGCCTGCATTTGTGAATTACCTTTCCGATCTGGACGCCTCCCTCTTTCTCTTCTGAAAAATTTCCCCCAGCCCTAGTATGTTTCTGAATATGCAGCCGAGTTTACTCCAGTTTGCAGCTCTTTGCTCCTCGCCTCCTTCTTTCCCTCTTTTTCCCCCTGTCTTCTTCCTCTCGTATTTGCAGAAAGCAGCCCGGCGGCCGCTCTTCGCGCGGCTGGTGGTGGGAGAATAGAGGGCGGGAGGTGAAGGCAAATGACCGGGGCTGGAGAGGGGTCTCCGGAATGTGTGCCACGGGGTCCGGGCTTGTGCGGGGTGCGCAGGCTCAGTCCTGAGCAGCTGGGTCCGAACGGGTGGGCTCTGAAACATGAGTGAGCATTGGAAAATCCAGAATTCCGTTCCGCTGCAGGGAAAGCCTGCAGGAGCAAGTCCCGCGGCTGGAGCAGCGAATCCGCTAGCCGCCTCTGGCATTGCCCAGGTCCAGCCACTGCGTGGGTTCTCGCTCGGCTTGTTTTCGCGCTGGGTGTGAGCCTTGCCCAGCGGTCGGGAGCCCCGAGTCCTCGGTTGTTTTGTTTTTCTCCCGCAGAGCGCTCTTAGCCGCTTTCAGGTCGCAACTGATTCTTTCCTGCAAGAGGCAGCGGGCGGAACTGGCAGAGTGGGCTCCGGGTCGCGACGGGAACAGTTCAGCATGGGCTTTATGGCACCTAATCCGCAAGAGTGCGTGGGGAGGCTCCGCTAACTTTGTTAGTCAGACAACACTCCTTTTTCTGCACTTCCAGGAGAACCCTCTCCCTAGCCTCGCTGCTAGTGTGGGTATTTGCGGGAACCCCAGCGCCCCCTCCTTGTGACCCCGCTGGGTCCACTGCGAGGCGCGAGTGCCTACAAGACATCCTCATGTTTGCCGGGGCCCCAGATATTTGGGGAGGGACCCTTGGGCGCCAGAAACTCAGCTCCTAAAGAAAGACAATAACGCGGAAGGAACGCAGGAAAGGCAGGGAGCTAAAAGAAAAAAAACGTAAAGGGGTGGAAAGAGGGAGAGGAAAGGAAGGAGGAAATAAAAGAGATTTGAAGCAGCTACCCACTCCAACATCCTCCTCAGATTTAGTTCTGCGCCTTTGACCTGTTCCTCGTCTCCCGCTTGCAGGTCTGTGAAATAGGGTCTCCCAGAAACCTGTGAGCGCTGAGGATCAGGCTGAGGGGGCTGCTTGGGTCGGACTGCTTTATTGTACTTGCACGTTCTCGAAACTTTTTTTTCTGAGCAGGCAAGTGCCTTCCGACCCCTCGACTTCTAACGGTCTCTAGCTCCCAGCCTCCTCTGTCGCAGTAGCCATCGTCTGGGGCAGGAGTCCTGCCCACGCTCGGCTCGCCGCTGCAGTCAGAGGTCAGAGAGGTTCATGAGCTGCTGAAAGATCCCCAGGGCAAATTAACGCTGGGTATTTTATGGTGATTTTAGAACTCCTGAAGTCACCTTTGCAAATACACGTGGCTTCCTCACAGCGCTGCAACTGAGTCCCCGCCTCAGTGCTGCCAGGGCAGCTAACCAATTTCTCTTCATCCCACCTTGCTGCCTCTGTTGTCGTCCTTTCTCCAGTCCTTTCCAGCCCCTTCTCTGACACACTAGTAGAAGGTGAGCTTTAGAAAGCTCGGAGAATATTGCTGAAGATGTCGTTCCCCAAGGGAAGAATTCCCTGGGTCCAAGGCTAAGAGGCAATTGGGCGCTAATTTTCTTTCCCAGGATGCGAAGTAGCAGGCATCTCCGCCCCTCCCCCAAGCAGGCACCCCCTAACTCGTTCGCTGCGCCCAGTAACTTTGGCATCAATTCAAGGGAACCTGCAGGCTGTTCCGAGGTGTCTATGGAAGCCGGCAGCGTTAAAGCAAGATGGGAGCTGTGTGCGACCCCGCGCACGTGAGTGTGTGCGCAAAGGCCCGGGAGGGGTCTTTGGGGGGCTTCAAGCCCCGCGCAGACTCAGACTCGCTTCACCCGAGCTAGCGGGCCAACATTTCCCAGGGCATCGCGCTGGACTCCCCCGGGCGCCGGAGGTGGAGAAGGGACTGGCTGTATGCCCAGGCTGGGGGGCCTCTGTTCGTGAGCCAAGGTCTCCAGGCTAGCCGGACCAAGATCCAGACGTTTGTCTTCAACTCCCGAATACCGTCGAGGACTGAGCTGTGCGCGGTCCGCAGCTGGAAGAGATGCAGCGTGACCACCTGGACCGCAGTTTCCAAAGTGCGATCTCCTCCCAGCCTTCAGGTTCCCAGAAAACGCAAAGAAAGGCAGCTCGTTGGCTGGGAAGGCTGTGGAGCTGGTCGCACGCCGCGCGGGGGCGAAGGAGTACTGAGCTGGGGGCTGGAGGAGGCGCCCAGAGGAGGGGTACACGGCGGGCTGCAGCCCCAGCTTGATAAAGGGAAAGCCTCACTTTCCCTCTCACTGATTTTGATTTGATGTGTCACCGGCGGTGACCTCGGACTGGACCTTCCGGGGCTTGCTTAGCATTGGGCCCCTGATTGGAGCGTTTCAACTCAGCGATCTAATTGAGGGTTCATGTCATAACACATCAAACGGTGTCTAGTCTTCCGTGATGGAAGGGACCCGCCAGCCGCTCGCTCATCCCCCGCTCTTGGCAAGGACTTTCACCCCTCTCACGTGGGGACTCTTAACCGCGCCAAACCCTTCACCTTCCCCTCCCCCCACCCGTGGATGGCGGGGTGAGTCGGGAAGAGCAGCCGCCAGCTTAGAGCCGGGCCAGCCGCGCTAACTTGGCGCCTTGCCTCGGGTTGTTTAAATCGCCGTCGAGTGTGGCAGG
>NW_004567110.1:29278384-29290578 GCF_000260355.1 Condylura cristata
AGGGGAGGCAAAAAAAAAAAAAAAAAAAAAAAAAAAACAACCAAAACCAGAACTTTCCTGGGATGACCCACACATGCAACGGGATCGTCTCTGGCCTGTACCCCAGTTCTGTATGCACAAATAAAAAAAAAAAAAAAAAAAAAAAAAGGAAGGAATTCCGAGCCTTGAATTATTCACTCACGTACAGTATTGGTAAAAACCCTTCTTTACAAGGAAACCCAGAACACTCAAAGTTACATCTGTAGCTTGCGGTTAAGCGTGGAAGGACAGGAATCAGTTCTACCCAAAACGATTAACGAGCGTTTTAAGTCTGTAAGACGGCACGTTCTGTTGTACTATTTAACTTGCCACCTCCCATTCCTCTTGGCGAGAAGTTATAGTACGTTTTTTTGTTACCTAGGACTGTAAAAATTTTGTTATAGAGTATTTCATTTACTGTAACAACTATGTCCCCCAAATGGTATGGTTACTGTTTTACAGGTGAATTAATGAAGACAGAGAGGTTAAGTAAGTTGCTTAAGGTCACACAGCTAATAAAAGGTGAAACTCAAATGAATTCTAGGCCCTGCAATCTAAATTAACTGTGACAGTATATGGATAGCTTAAGGGGTTTCTAAAGGGTGGTGGCAAGAAGTGGAAGTAAAAAAAAAAAAAGAAAAGAAAAGAAAGATTTCCCTTCAGTCTAATATTCCTTGATAGTTTCTTAAGACCCATTTAGGAGATGAAGGAATGGAACTTGGGAGTTAAGGGTCTGAATCTGCTTGCTTTTCTTCCTTTTGGATTGGATGCCTTGCAAAAAGGTACCAGCAATATTGGCCCTTATCCTCTTAAATGTCATGACAGCGTGCTGTAGAGATGATTCTGATTCCAGCAAAATGAGAAAGGGTATGCACATGTGTGTTGGTGCAGTCAGGAGCAGAATGGAGCGGGGTTGATACAGAGAAATTAGTTTGATAATATAAGCCATCAAAAAGACCAATTGTTCTTGGACTATGGACCCTATCCCTGGAGCCGAGGAGAACGCAGACAATTAGAACATCTATGTATTCAACAAGACTGAGCCATAAAGGGGTGGAGGGGGGTGGGAAGGGAAGGAGGGAAAGAGAAATCAAACTCGGAATTTCAGTGGATGTAGAAGGAACACCACATAATTCTAACAGGCAAGACTGAAACAGCAACCTCTCAAGGATGACAAAACCAAATGAGTTTAAGAATATCGCTGTGACTTAGGTTTCTAGATCATTTTGAAATAATGATAGTCTTTTAAAAAAAAAATGGGAGGTTATTGGGAGGTGTTGCAACCTCACTCTCAGACCGGAGGCCATGGGGGAAGAGATAAAAACCAAACGAGATGGGAGCATCCTTGAGAAACTTGGCATCCTAGAAATGAATCTCTGAAGAGTTTGGCTCTCTGGTTTTCTTCTCAGTCCACTTTCTGGGTCTTGATGAGGTGGGGGGCGGGCAAGACAGGACAATTCTGGGGCTACTCCTGCTGGGGGAAGGCATCTTAAATGCTCCTTGGCGCCTTGGCGTTTGATGTCCCCCTGGTACATCAAGCGTATGCAAAACAGCTAGTTTCTACGTGGACCTGGGCCACGGAGTGGTGTCACCAACATAGCAGCGCGTTTGCCGGGACCCTATTGTCGCTGGCAAACGGAAAATGAAATATAAGCAGGGAAGTATTTTAATGGGGACGGAGGGAATTCACAACTGTTAATTATTTGGTGACCTTGTATTCGATTTGTTTGAGTCCCTTATAAAAACACTAATGCAGACCAGACGGCCAAGTGAGGAAGCCGGCAGAAGGTTCCAATCTAGGCTTTATTTCCCCGGAAAGAGGGAACAGCCTTGGAAAAGGATTGCTGAGCTTTCAAGTGTGTGCGTGTGAGGGCGCGTCCGCTTAAGAGCCAGCGCGGGGTTTGCTTTGCCTTCCAGGTTCAGGATCCTCCTCCATTCTCCGACCGGGTGAACTGGAAGATCCTGGAAAAAGCCCGGGGGTAAGGGAAGGAAGCCTTAAACTAGAAGTTTGTTCTGCTCTTCAGGTTGGAAAGATTAAAACATGTTTAAGGTCACAAACCAACCCCTTACCCATTGACTTGCTAAGGATCAGTTATTGTGACTCCCATCCTTAAGGCCTTCAGGGCTGCCGTTACAAGACCCTTACAAATGCCGCCTCACCCAGAAAGGAAGAACCCCTAGTACCTAACTCTGGGGGAGTTCCTCCGGCCGCGGAGGTTAAGCTAGGAAAGGCAATGAGTGGTTTCCCAGCGCAGGGGGCTCTCCAGGCTGAGAGTTTTCGCCAGAGTTGCTGGTGGGGGGAGGGGATCAAAAAATGTTCAAATAACCTTGTCGTTTCTGCACATTAAAAAAGGGACAAAAACACAAAACAAAAACCTAAATACAACCTAGTCCCTGCCCCAGCAAAGTGAGTCAGGACTTGAAAGCTCGTTTTCTGCGGCTGGAGAGGTTGCGTGTAGTTTGGACATTTAGGGAAAGCGGGGCGTTGCATTGATGGGGGTCCTAGCAAACTCGTTTTTTTTTTTTTCCCAGCTGAATTGCTCAGGGTTCTGGCGGCACAATTGCAGGAAATTGGTGACGTCTTTCTGGAGCGGCCTTGAGGGAGTGAGAGAAGGGGGAAAGACTGGAAAGGTGGGGGAGAAGACAGTAGAGGCCGATTTTTGTTTCTTGTCAGGACTGCTCCGTGCATCAAACGACCCAGGGCAAATCAACAGTAATCCCTGTGGGCTTTTAAGTGAAGTGAAGGACATTAGATGGCTCAAACGATGCTCTCTGAACTGCGGAGGAGGGGGTGTGGGGGGGGGGCGGGATCCTAGCAGAGGCTGCAGAGGTGGAAAGCCGGACGTGATCCGCGGTGTCATTGCATTGCTTGGCATCTCTACACTCCCCCCATCTCCCCGTTAAAACCCTGGCTGTTTATTTTTAAGCTCAAAGTCGGTTAAAGGGTGCCTTCTGTTTACAGGAATTAAATATGTCCTCGTTTGCCTAATGGGTTTCAGGGTTGCTGTTCCTCCGCCTTCCAGAGCAGTCCATTAGCTGTGCTGGAGTGAGGGTTGGGCTCTTTGGGCTGAGGGGCTACAGATGTTTGGAGGGGTCTGGCACCTGGCGTGGGTGGCTGGGCTGAGGTCTGGAAGAAGCGCGCTCATCGCTTATCCAAAGCTGGTGGCCTGCCTGCCTGCCTGGGGGCAACTCGCAGTTTGGGGATCCCCCCAGTTGGTGTGCAGGAGAGGAAAGGGGCTGGACTCTGGCTCAGGCTGGAGCTGGTTTAGCTTTAGTGTGGAGCAGAGAGCTGGAGCAGGGCAGCCCTGAGGGTTGGCTTTGAGGTAGAGTTCACATTCCGGTACCCATTCCTGATTTCATTTGTTTCTCTCAGGAACCAGGGAGAAGCTGTGCCACTGCTTGGCAAATCTGACTGGCACAGACCTCCCCACACTTTCTAACCAACTGAGGTTATCAAGCCCTGTGAGGAGGGGGATAGATTGATACTACTGCACTAGGCCCCATAGCTGCTGCTAGGAGTCTCAGTTGGCTTTGTTACTTAGGATGTCAGCCCAGGGTGGACATAGCAGAGGGGAGTTGTGGCAATAGGTTCTTCAGAAGATGTGCTCAGCCCAGCACTTTAAAGAACACTTCATGAGGTTTTCCCAGTGCGGAACCCCTGGGCTCTGAGGCTGAGGGAGAGCCCAGGACAACTGGCCACTTGACCCTCTCCCTCACCTGCAACCTCAGTACTATCTGGGAAGGAAAACCACATAAAATGAGAACTCTTTTTTCCTACTGTTGATCTGGGAGCTCCCAAGTCAAAAGACCCCATCAGTTCCAGCCCAGAAGGCAGGAATCAGAAAGACCATTCTTCTCACCCTCCCCTGCCATCCAAGGTTGTTGCTTTCCTGGGGCCCTAGGCTTACTCAACTATGCAGAACTTGGCTCAGGGAGGGTGACTTGGGGCCAGTCAACCAGGTCTCATCAGCGTGTGTGGCTCCAGGGGAAGGGTCAAGGTCAAAACCAAGGTCAAAGAGCATAGGCTGCTTGCATATAAAGGAAAGATGGGAGACAGGGTCTGGCATGTGGGGACCACTGCAGCCAACTCCTGTTTGGGGTTCACTTGTAACAATGTCAAATAGAGATGTGTCCCTCAGTGGATTGTAGCTGGGGTGGGGCTGGGGTGAGAAGAAATGCCAGGTGGAGTGTCTGTCTGTGATCAAGACTTTGCATCTCTGTCTCTCCAACCCCTCTCAAGAACTGGGCACCAGGGTTTGCCTTGACTTTCATAGATGCTATATGAATAAATCCATTTCATTCTTGAGAGACGAAAGATGACGTGCCTTTGGACTTCTGCTAGGGGCACCCAGCACTCAGGGGAAACAGATGGCCTGCTACTCCAGCCAGAGTGGCTTTATCAATGGATGGGGACTAGGGGTGTGTGTGTGTGATGACTGGAGCATTGTAGCCTGTGTGTAGGTGCTGAGCGCACCAAGGACCTTTTAGTTGAGTAGAACTCAGGGTTCACTTTCTCTCCACTTCCTAGCCTTACTTCTTCACCTCACACTGAGCCAGAGCTTGTGGTACTACCTCCTGGATTTCTCTGTGCCAAGTGCACTGAGTACACCAGTCTTGGGAGAGGGTCTCTGAGATTCTGTGGAGGAGCGCCTCGGGTTCCACTGGATACTGCTGGGCAATCTTTGGGGAAACACTGAGGAAGCTAAAAGCTTCCAAGGGGGTCTGGAAAGGTGATTGTGTGCAAGGAGTCCTGCACCCAAGCAGTCTCACTGAAGGGTCTGGTGACTCATGCCTGGGGCTGGCCTGGCACGGTAGCCTTTCTTCCCTCCAGCAGATGTGATTGATTTGCCTAGTCAAAAAGACCCAGAATATTACATCCACTCCAAATTGGCTCAGTGGATAGATTGAGTCCCACAAAACGGGCATCAAAGGGATTGGTGAAGGGTGGGGGAGAAGATCTGATCCCCTGTTGTCTTAGGGCTGGGAGCCACATGGGTGCCATGTAGGCTAAGGTCTAGCCTGACCCCGCAGAGAGAACCTGGGCTATCCTTGATGAGATTCTGGCTGCAGGTCCTCTGTTGGTTGACCTGGGAATGTCACTGTGGACATGGCACCACCAGACTGAGAAGACTAATGTGATGGGTGGAGGCTCCAGTCTCTATGGCCTTGCCCTCTGCTAGACCTGAGATGTGCATGAGCTAGAAGCTCTGCTTCTCTCTGTACCTCTTCTCCAGCATCTCTTCTTCCTTCACTTCTGGGAAAGCTGTGGAGAGAACTGGACTCAAAGCACCTCCTCAAAGAAGACCAAGAGAGAAGGTGCATATCTCCTGGCCTGGGTGCAGGAAGTGATAGTAACACTGGCTGTGTTCTTTGGGTTTTCTGTGACATGCCCTGCCCTGAGCACTTGCACTCTGGCTTTTACAATCGCCCTGCCAGCCAGATAGGGCTGGCTCTCCCATTTCACAGGTGAGACCGAGAAATTATTATGTGACCTAGTCCATCCATGCACAACCAGCCACTGAGTCACAAGTGAGGATTCAAATCTCTGTCTCCTAGACGAGACTTCTGGGGTCCTTCCTGTTGGCAGTAGTAACTAACATTTGCACACATGTTCAGATCTTCCCCAGACTTATTTCATTTACCATGGGTGCTATGATTCTGATTTTGAATGGAAAGTTTCTAGAAAGTTTAGATTAGAAAGTTAATTTTCTTTGTAAGTTCTCTTTCAAATGTCCAGCTGTTGACATTTTGTTTGTTCAGGTCATTAGGAAGCAGGTGCCACTTAGAGGCCAGGTACTGATGCCCTCCCGGCAATCATGGGCAGCATGAAAGAGCTGGAACCTCTTAGGGTTTCTACCAGGCACTACAACTGCGGTGTCCAGGGTGATGGCACAGATACTGGAGGCAGACTGCTGTCTCTACCTCTTCTTTTCTTGAGCTAGATACTCTCATTTTTTGTGTGTGTGTGTGTGTCTTAGTTTTCTAGTTCCTACCATGAGCTTGATAGTGATATCTTATAATTCCCACAGGTGGTTTTGAGGCTTAAGTGAATGATAAGTTAAGAATTCAGATAATCCCAGCACATAGTTAATGCTACACCAGTGTTCCCTGTTATGATAGTGATGCCGGAAGGGCAAGCAGGAGCATCCTGAGAAGGGTGGATTGTTTCCAGACCCAGAGCCTTGGTGGGGAACATTAGCAATGGTCAGAAGTTTGCAAGACTCAGATCTCAACAGAGGCAGGACTCAGAGGAGTCTCCTGTAGGGGGATGTCCAGGAGATCACTGTGTCCCAGGAGAGGGTGACTGGCAGAGATTGTCACACCCCAGGGCAGAGGACCGTTGACTCATTTTCATTTTGAGCCCACCTGCCTCTCTTGCTAACTTTTGAACTTTGGCACCTCAAAGCAAAGCTGAAAGTGAGGACTTAGGGGAGAAGTGACCTCCAAGCCAGCCATGAATTCCCAGCTTAAGGTCTTCTTCCTTTTACTAAAAGGGGAAAATCACTGGGGCAACCCATCCCAGCCTGTGTTGATGACACAGATGGTGACTGCATGCCCATCCCTTCCTCTCTCTGTGCTCCATTACCCAATCTGAACCCTGGTGAGGACTATGGTTGGAATGATAACTTCAGATCTGGTTCCATTGCAAGGCACTGGGCAGGTTTGAACACCTCATAGCACCTCAATTTCTTTTTCTATACAGAGTACCACAGTAGGACTGATCTCAAACAAGTAGGTGAGGCTGAGCATACCTGGAACAAAGATGGAGCCCTGTAAGCCTCCCATACTGCTATGGGCTCAAAAAAACAAACAAACAAACAAACAAACAAACAAACAAAAAAACAAGGGGGGTAGGGCCCCTGGAAAGAGGTAGCATTTCCTGTGCCAAAGGGTAATTATCTTGCCCCACTCCATCCTCACCTAGAGGGTGGGAATGGGGAAGTTAGTTGTTCTCTCTGCATTCTAGGCCATCATTAGTCTCAGGGTCTGGACCTTGGGGGATAGACACAGCTGGAAGCATGGGGGTGTGCTCTGGAGGAGGTGAATGGGGTTGGCTGGAAGTCTGGCCACTAGTAGTCCAGGGTCACTGCAAATTTAGAGGGCAGGAGTGCAACGGGCTTAGGAGGAGCATGAAGAAGCCCAGAGTCAGCTATTGGAGAAAACAGTAAAGTTGCTGCTGAGAATTGGGGATGCAGGGGTGCCTTTGAGGCCTGCAAGTGACAGCCCAAGGAGGACCCCCAAGACTGACTTCCAGCTTCATACATAGATCAGTGCTTCTGGGGGGGGGGATGCAAATCTGGGCTCTTCTCACCCCAACCCGAATGACAAGGACCCCTGTGCAGGGGGACCTAAGGGAGCCTCTTCCAGCAGAAGCTGAGTGTTCCTCTTTTCCACCACCCTCTTGAGGCTGAAGTTACTGGGTGTTGGTTGGTCGGTGGTGGGGACCATCCTTTCTGCTCTGGGCTTTGTTTCTCTAGCCTCCTCAACCACGTACCATGAGAAAACACAGATGATTTTACCTTTCTGGGCCAGTTTCCTCATCAGCATAGGTGATAGTACCTATCTTAGAGGTTGTGCACTCTTTTTCTCCTTCCCTTGTTTAATTTCCTTGTTCATTTGAAAAAAATCAATTCCATACCTGATGTGCATGTTTGTGGTGCCTTCAGCCTTTTACCAAGTTGCTCTTAACCTAAAACAGGCTGACCTGCTTATGAAAAACTTTCTTCAAATATGCAGATAGTTTACTCCTCCCTGCCCCCACTCTACTCACATGTCAGGGAAAACCAGATAAGCACAAATCCAGCAATGGCATCTTGAAAGGTCTATTTGTCTAATATTCACCAAACACCGAGCTAACTGGAACCAACCTGTAAAAGATCCAGATGGTTACAAATTAAAAACAAAACAAAAAGTTCCCAGGATTTATTACTGATCAGTTTCAATAGAAGGGCTTAACATGTTAGATTTGGCCACAAACATAAGAAAGAGCCACAAATTGATTTTGAAATGAAAAGTACATGTTTCTTGCCCAGTTCAGGGAAGAGAGGGCTCCTTGGATGCCTCCAGTCCTCACTTGGGTAAAGGAAATGTTTGGAAGGGAAGGTGAAGGGCTTTGAACCCACCCGAGTCCATGGCAGCAGGGCCGGGCCTTGCCATGACAGTGGGTGGAATTGTGGGCACCCCTAGGTTGGATGTCTCCTCTGGGCTATTTCTGAGGTGCAAAGTTCGAAAGCAAGTCCAGAGAGGTGGGGAATTGGACTGCAGGAGAGCTACTTAGAGCAAGACATGTTCTTGAACCCTCTGTTTATGTGTTAGTGGCTCTAGAGACTGGGTCTAGTACTGTGGCTGAAAGAGTAAAGCAAAGTGGGGGTCGCAGTGGGGGCAATACTGACTTTGTTCTGGTGAGAGCTGCCTTAGCTGCTTTCCTACACCCCTGTGCTGTAGAGGGTCCTGCTTTGTCTCACCAGCAATGGGGCCCTCCCCATAGGGTGAGGACACTCAAGAGCTGGGTGACATACCCCTCCACATCTAGATTAGCATAACTTACTTTGGGATTTACAACTGCCAGAATTAATACTCTTTGGGAACTTTCCAGAAATGCAAAAGATGAGCCTCCCCCCCCACACACACCACCCTTGGGATCCATTTCTAACTAGTTCCTTAGCTGCTGATACAGATTTTGGGTCTACTGTAGGCTTAGTAGCTTCGAGAACAACTATTCTAGTGTGGTACCCCATTACTGGTGAGACAAAGCAGGACCCTCTATAGCACAGGGTACAGGAAAGCAGAACAAAGTCAGTGTTGCTCCCAGGCCCTTCCTGCCCTCCACAGTCACCTTCACATTGTTTTACTCTTTCAGCCACAGTACTAGACCCAGACTCTAGTACCACTAACACCTCAACAGGAGGTTCAAGAAAATGCCTTGCTCTAAGTAGTTCCCCTACATTCAGATGGAGTTTGCCCAAAGAGCCCCACATTTGCTTACAGAGCCCAGGCAACTTCTTCTTTGGTTTTTTCCTCCTGATGTGCATTCCTGTAGGCCTGCTAGCCTGGACTGTGGGTTACCTCTGAATGTCCACATGCTTGCAGGTGAGGCTCTCGGTCTGTGGGTTGGAGCTTATACTGGAAGAGAAGAGAGCAGGAGACAAGCTGAAACCATTTTGCACTCTTTCTCTAGAAAGATCACCAGAAATCCCAAGGCTGAAGAGTCAGCTGTGCCCTCTTACTACCGATGCTTTTCTCAGTTTTGAGAACTAGAGAAAGGTGACTCAGCTGTGCAGACAAGCCATGTATTAGCTCACCCTTGAATGAAAACAAGAGCAGGCTGATCTCACCATTCTGTATGAGACACGAATACATCATTTTGCTTTACACCTGCCTACTGTTCCCCAGCCAGTGACAAACTATGTCAAGAGTTAAGTAAGCAGAGATGGAAATGATTTCTCCAGAGAGCCCAGGGTTTATTCCTAGCAAGTATTGCGCACACAGTTTGGACTAAATCTCCCTCTCTCTACCCCTGCTACTCCTGGTCTTTTTTATGCTCCAGTCCCAGGACTACAGTGGAGTCCTGTACCCCCTGGATTTAAGTGGGCTTAAGTTTGGATCTCAACCTCATTGCTTAGTAGCTGTCAATTCATTTACTTTCCCCAAGTCTTTGTTTTCCCATCTGTAAAATGGGATCAGTAGGAGTACCTGCCTTACAGAACCATCTACCTTTGTGGCTAAAGATGGAAAATACATCAGCCCTCAGAGCATTTAGCTGGTGCAGCAAATGCCCTAGGTTTGTCACGTTCATCACTTCTTTAGTTTGGGGGAGAAAGAAATGTGAGAAGCAGGAAAGTGAAGCCTAAGGCAAATAGGTTCAGAGATCTGGGTGGTGGCTGAGCTTTGTCAGACCCAGGTTTCTTTAAAGGAAGAGAAGAAAGTGTGCTGAATTACCACTGATTTTAATGTGACCCAGGTCGGTTTGAAGGTCTTGGCTTCCATAAATCAACTGCCTCCAGCAGCTTTTCCCTTTTCACCTCTCTAACCCTTCCCACAGCTCCGTCTCAGGTTGGGACATGTGTGTTCAAGTGAGGGAGCCAGGAGGTGGTCAGCCCAGTGTGGGGACTGGGTGTGGCTGAGGCTCCAGAGCCAGCACCCTGGGGCTACATCTGGACAGGCAGTGAGGGGTCGGACTTGGGACCCAGTGACACTTTTACTATTGAAATCGACCCAAACTTTACTAGCTTCTGGGGAAAGCTTGGGGCTTTTGGGATTTTTGTATTTGCTGGGTTGTAAATATTTTATGAGAAGCAGCCCAAGAAAATCTGGTTAGCTTTCCGCCTTGCACACTAAAGTGGGGTTGGCTTCATGCATAAATGTGTCAGAAAAGAAGTCCAGTTTTGCCTTGGTCCTAAAGAATTCACCTTGGGTTTGGAAAGCCTGGATTTCCCAAGCCCCTCTGCTCAAACACAAATTTCTTTTTCTTACTTTAACCAAAAAATTTTATCTTCAGGATTCGTTGCAAAGTAAGAAAATTTTAGATTCGGTTGGTGGAGGAGAGGAGAATGTCATATGTGTATAAGTATCTCTAACTGAGGTTTTCTCCTTCCAGATATATCTACTTCTCATTGACAGCAGGATCTTCCTAATGGTTAGATGTCTGATCTGTTTGATATTAGCCCCTCCTGTAGACACTGAAAGCCTCACGGCTCTTTTACTTCTTGTTAAATAGTTCCTGAATTTTTAAAAGAAAGCTCTCCATCTGTCTGCTTCATGTTGGGCTTAGAGGCATCAGCAAACTTGCCTCCAGACCAGGGGGTCTGAAATTCGGCAGCACCTTAAAATCATCTCCGGAGCTTAAAAAGAAATTAACAACAACAATAACAAAAACCCCAACAAAAATCTTAATATCCAGACCCTGTCTGCCAATATCCATTCAATGGGCTGGCGCAAACCCTGGTGCAGGTAATGTTTATGTTCTCTAGATGATTACACCTGGCAGCCAGGCTGGCTTAAACATCCCTCATTTACTGACCGACTGGTTTGTATTCTGTGCCCCTCAAGGTTGAAGGCTCTGGGGAGAACAAGATGAACAGGACAGGGTTCTAGCTCCTAAGGGCTAGAAGGGGGAAGGGTGTTGCTGTGAAAGACAGACCACTAAGGAGACAAATATAACCGAGGTCATTGTAGATAATGCTAAACGACAGGAAGATAATAAAGCAGGGTCCTGTGATAGTGAGCCGGGAGTTTGCTTCAGATCGGGGTGGTCGGATGGGCTCTTGGAGGAGGTGACATTTGAACGAGATGTGAATGATGAGAACGAGCCATCTGAGGGGAGGGCTGGGGGAGGCTCGGTCCAGCTTGCGACCACAGAGGGCACATTAGTGGTTAGGAAGACTCCTGGGGGGAAACCTGGGAGGCCTCCGCCTCCCTCCCGCTGCCACCTCCTCCCCGCTGGGAGTCCCGGGCTGACAGAAGGAGGGGGCCTGCCCTGGTGCGGCCCCTCCCCTCGCCTAGCAGGGGTGGGGCGAGGAGCCGGGTGGTCAGGCCCGGGGCTGGCCCAGCTGGACTCCGGGCCGCCTGCCCCACACCCGCCCCTTTCCTCCCGGGGCCGGCCGCAGAGCACCGGGCTGATCTCCCCCTTAAGTGAAACTGACTGTAATTATTTTTTATCTCACAGACGATCTCTCGCACACTCCTCTCCGGAGACAGAAGTATTTGTTTGATGTGTCCACGCTCTCAGACAAAGAAGAGCTGGTGGGCGCGGAGCTGCGGCTCTTTCGCCAGGCGCCCGCAGCGCCCTGGGGGCAGCCGGTCGGGCCGCTCCACGTGCAGCTGTACCCCTGCCTGTCGCCGCTGCTGCTGGACGCGCGGACCCTGGACCCGCAGGGGGCGCCCCGGGTCGGCTGGGAAGTCTTCGACGTGTGGCAGGGCCTGCGCCACCAGCCCTGGAAGCAGCTGTGCTTGGAGCTGCGGGCCGCGTGGCACGAGCCGGGCGCCGCCGAGGACGAGGCGCCCGAGCCCCCGCAGCCGCCGGCCCCCGACCTGCGGAGTCTGGGCTTCGGCCGGAGGGTGAGGCCCCCCCAGGAACGCGCCCTGCTGGTGGTGTTCACGCGATCCCAGCGCAAGAACCTGTTCGCGGAGATGCGCGAGCAGCTGGGCTCGGCCGAGGCTGCCGGCCCCGGCGCGGG